>NC_034196.2:1589146-1941646 GCF_002021735.2 Oncorhynchus kisutch
CACGCAAGGTCCCTCTGCTCAAGCCAGCGCATGTCCAGGCCTGTCTGAAGTTTGCCAAAGGAGGAATGGGAGAAGGTCATGTGGTCTGATGAGACAAAAATAGAGCTTTTTGGTCTAAACTCCACTCGCTGTGTTTGGAGGAAGAAGAAGGATGAGTACAACCCCAAGAACACCATCCCAACCGTGAAGCATGGAGGTGGAAACATCATTCTTTGGGGATGCTTTTCTGCAAAGGGGACAGGACGACTGCACCATATTGAGGGGAGGATGGATGTGGCCAAGTATCGCGAGATCTTAAGAGCATTGAAGATGGGTCATGGCTAAGTCTTCCAGCATGACCATGACCCGAAACACACAGCCAGGGCAACTAAGGAGTGGCTCCGTAAGAAGCATCTCAATGTCCTGGAGTGGCCTAGCCAGTCTCCAGACCTGAACCCAATAGAAAATCTTTGGAGGGAGGTGAAAGTCCGTATTGCCCAGCGCCAGCCCCGAAACCTGAAGGATCTGGAGAAGGTCTGTATGGAGGAGTGGGCCAAAATCCCTGCTGCAGTGTGTGCAAACCTGGTCAAGAACTACAGGAAACGTATGATCTCTGTAATTGCAAACAAAGGTTTCTGTACCAAATATTAAGTTCTGCTTTTCTGATGTATCAAATACTTATGTCATGCAATTAAAATGCTAATTAATTACTTAAAAATCATACAATGTGATTTTCTGGATTTTTGCTTTAGATTCCGTTTCTCACAGTTGAAGTGTACCTATGATAAAAAATGACAGACCTCTCCATGCTTTATAAGTAGGAAAACCTGCAAAATCAGCAGTGTGTCAAATACTTGTTCTCCCCACTGTAGGTGTCTGGCTAAACTGTAAACTCTTCTTCCAGACTCATATCAAACATTTCCAGTCCAAAATAAAATCTAGAGTCGGCTTTCTGTTTCGCAACAAAGCCTCCTTCACTCACGCCGCCAAACTTACCCAAGTAAAACTGACTGTCCTTCCAATCCTCGACTTCGGCGATGTCATTTGCAAAATAGCTTCCAATACTCTACTCAGCAAATTGGATGTAGTCTATCACAGTGCCATCCGTTTTGTTACCAAAGTGCCTTATACCACCCACCACTGCGACCTGTATGCTCTAGTCGGCTGGCCCTCACAATATATTCGTCGCCAGACCCATTGGCTCCAGGTCATCTATAAGTTAATGGTAGGTAAAGCTCCGCCTTATCTCAGCTCACCCGTCACGATAACAACACCCACCCGCTATCTGAGCAGCTAACCGATCGCTGCATCTGTACATAGTCCATCTGTAAATAGCCCACCCAATCTACCTACCTCATCCCCATATTGTTTTTATTTACTTTGCTGCTCTTTTGCACACCAGTATCACTACTTACACACCATCATCTGCTCATCATCATTTGCTCATCGATCACTCCAGTGCTAATCTGCTAAATTGTAATTACTTGGCTACTATGGCAAATGTATTGCCTTACCTCCTCATGCCATTTGCACACACTATATATAGACTTTTTTTATTGTGTTATCGACTGTACGCTTGTTTATTCCATGTGTAACTCTGTGTTATTGTTTCTATCGCAATGCTTTGCTTTATCTTGGCCAGGTCGCAGTTGTGAATGAGAACTTGTTCTCAACTAGCTTACCTGGTTAAATAAAGGTGAAATAAAAAATAAAAATGAAAAACCCATCAAACACCTTTGGGATGAATTGGAACGCTGACTGCGAGCCAGGCCTAATTGCCCAACATCAGTGCCCGACCTCACTAATGCTCTTGTGGCTGAATGGAAGCATGTCCCCGCAGCAATCATCCAACATCTAGTGGAAGCCTTCCCAGAAGAGTGAAGACTGTTGTCGCAGCAAAGGGGGGACCAACTCTATATTAATGCCCATGATTTTGGAATGAGCTGTTTGTCAAGCAGGTCTCCACATACAGTGCATTCGGAAGTATTCAGATCCCTTTATTTTTTTCACATTTTGTTAGGTCACAGCCTTTTTCTCAAATTTATTCAAATGTTTTTCAATCTACAAATGTTTTTCAATCAATTTGTTTGGACGCTTAAGTGGCCCGAGCATAAATCCTCGTTTTTGCTTACATTAGCGCACATGCCAAGGGAAAGAACCAAGTCTCCTGGTAGGTTGCAACCTGTTCTGAATGAGTCTGACGTCAGATAATTTCCAGGTCGATACCTGGAGATCAGTAAGAAATTAATATGTTAAGGGAACCTGTATTAGTTTTACCTAACATCAATATGTCTTACACCATTGTAGGTATGAAGGAGTCTGTTTCATAGCTATGTTTCATAGCTATGTTACCCACGGAGGACGTAACCTCACGACAGAAGTACTCTCTAAGCACTGAACCAGTTGTATGCGGTGTGATCATGGTTCATGACTTCTAATAACTATCCTCCTGAATGGAGGGTTCTATTTATTAGTGGCATGTGTGTTGACCATCAGAAGAGTGTTCTGGAGATTCCCTTACACGGGTTGCAATCTGAGTGACTACTAACTCCTCTGTCGCGGTGATCAATAGCAATTTGACTTGTGAGGTCTAACCTTCTTACTGATTTTTGTTGGACTGACTGTGGTAGCATTGCTCAAGGGGACCAGTTGTCCTACCGATTTATTCTGAAATATGGTCATACCGGAACAAATGATTAGAGCACTTTACTAGACGTATTGTAGTTGAAACTACACATGGCAAGATGCCTATTTTTGCCATTGGTTTTGGAGGTAGAAGTTCACTGGAATATCTTAGATGTCTAGGGGCCTGTCTGCTCCTCACTGTTCTCATAGGGGAGTTTACAACTAGATTTGTTTTCTGCTCTGGTGGCCTCGTACGATGTTGCACGTGGTCTCAAACCCCCTATTGGCCTCGTTGAGGCTCATCATGGGTCTGGGCTACTATTCCCCCCTTTGTGTCCCCCCCCCCCACCAGTGGTTGGTGTTGGTATCCGAGGTACAAACAAAAAGATTGGACCCTATGTATGAGTCATAACAACGAGTGGCCGTGTTGTTATGAGAATGGCTGTAACCTTTCAACCAAATCTCCTGGTATTTGTGCTTCTAAACTCTCAGTGGCTGTCGAGGCTTGTCAGTCACCACAGTGTCCGCGTATGGCAACCTCTTTCAACAGTGGGAGTCATCGGGTCAGTTGCGGTACTGACACCATTAGTGTCATTGTAAAGGGTAACAGTCCCCCACAAAGTGGAAGATGTATCATCGGAAGCATCAATGTTTTTCTTGCTGTGGCGGACGCAGTGCTTGCGGAAATGTTCGAAGAGCAAGAGAAGTTCATCTCAACTACGGTATTGCACGACCTCAAAGAGGGAAGTTGCTCATTCACAGAGACTGCTGGATCGTAACCATGAAATAATGGTCAATCAGGTTTGCTGATGGAATGTGTCGAGCTATCATAATATCTCCTTGGATCGGATTCTGTACCAAGAGGTTCCTAAACATCTTTTTCCCAAGGGGTGCTAGCATCAGGGGAAGACAGTGTGGTCAGTGGATAAGCACTGTGACCATACGTGGTTGGTTTTCCAATCCATCAGTAGGAAGTGGGAGTAACTGATCCATCAAGTCTGCTCCGAGTAGCAGGGGTTCAAGGCTGTTAACATACACAGGGTGAACAAGCGATACGTCCTGGAAGTGTAGTTTCAGCATGACTCTCAATGTGAGAGGTGAGGTAGTCTGAGTGACCCCTCGAAGTGTAGTGTCTCATCGTTCCACTTCTAATGAACGTTTAGTTGGCTTCAAAACCCTTTTGAGATCATCAAATAATGTTTGACAGAGGAGCAACATTGTCGTGGCCGAATCAATTAGCGCATAACAAGTTAAGCAGTCCTCTAGGACTGTTTCCAGGTATGGCCGTGTAGAGTTGCATTTAATGGACATATTCCCCACAAAGTGGCGTTGTCATTTGCAATGACGTGATGTGCCATTTCTGTACAAGGTGAAGGCATATCGACATTTCGGACTTTGAGTGGGCTTGGCTTTATCTAAACTTTTTTACTTTTAGCAGTTGATTGGTTGTGGTCAGTAGCTGTATGGTTGCAGTCAGTAGTTGTGTGGTTCTTGTCAGTAATTGTGATCAGTAATTATGGTCAGTAGTTGTGTGTTTGTGGTCAGTAGTTGTTTGGTTTTGGTCATTCATTTTGTGGTTGTGGTCAGTAGTTGTGGCCATTAACTGTGTGGTCAGTAGTTGTGTGGTCAGAAGTTGTTAGGTTGCTGTCAATAATTGTGGTCAGTAGTTTTGGTTATTAGTTGTGTGGTTGTGGTCAGTACTTGTGTGGTTGTGGTCAGTAGTTGTGTGGTTGTGGTCAGTACTTGTGTGGTTGTGTTCACAATATGTGGTCAGCAGTTGTGTGGTTGTTGTCAGATGTGTTCAGTAGTTGTGTAGTCAGAATATGGGTGGTTGTGGTCTATAGGTGTTTGGTTGTGGTCAGTAGTTGTGGTCAGTAATTGAGTGGTTGTGGTCAGTCATTGAGTGGTTGTCTCAGTAGTTGTGTTTAGTTGGTATAGTCAGTAATTGTGATGTTGTGGACAGTACTTGTGTGGTTATGGTCATTAGTTATTTGGTTGTGCTCAGAAGTTGTGGTCAGTAGTTGTGTGGTTCTGGTCAGTAGTTCTGGTCAGGAGTTATTTGGTTGTGGTCAGTAGTTGTGTGGTAAATATTAGTGTGGTTGTTGTCGGTAATTGTGTAGTTGAGGTCAGAAGTTGTGGTCAGTGATTGCTGTCATTGGTTGTGTGGTTGTGGTCAGTGGTTGTGTGTTCAATTGTTGTGTGGTCAGAAGTTTTGTGGTTAGTAGTTGTGTCGTCAGAATTTGTGTGGTTGTGGTCTATAGGTGTTTGGTTGTGGTCAGAAATTGTGGGGTTGTGTCAGTAGTTGTGTTGTCTGTTATTGTGTGGTTGTTGTGAATTGATGTGTTGTTGTGGTCAGTAGTATTGCTCAGTAGTTGTGATCAGTAATTGAGTGGTTATTTTCAGTTATTGTGTGGTTGTGTTCAGGAGTTGTGGTCAGTAGTTATGTGGCTGTGGTTAGGGATGTTTTACGTTTTACCACCACACCTGTGGTCATGAGTCATGAAGGCAGTCAAAATCCATGTGACTGCTTTAGTCACAGTAATTAGGCTTGTCAAAGCTCTGATGCTGCTGATGGTCATTAGTAGACTACCAAACTTGCTAACTGCCTGGTATGCCTCGCTCTATTGTCCCTGTAATCAATCTGACATCAATACAAATGTCATTGAATATCTAATCAAACACTTCATGAGAGCACATTAGCTAATGTTGTGCAACATTTCTATAGGCTTTCTATAGCAATTGCTCGAGAAAACGCTCCTCTATATGGCCTCTATTAAAAAGAGGAGTATCCCATTAGCTTTCTATTGGCAAGGCCTACTATATTTATTTCTTAACTTTCCTAATATTAAGCACATTGCTTGTCTTTACAACAGGAGTATAGCCTACATGAAAAGTGTCCTCCATTCACTATTTACGTACATAGATGTATTTTTTTCCGGTACCCATATTTCGAGACAGGTGCATGATAATGGTCCATTTTAAATCAAAACAAATTTCACACATATATTATTTAGTATATGTAAAGACAAGATTAAATCAATTATAGTCTGATGGAAACTGATGGCAGCCCATTCTAGCATAATCAATGCTTGGAGTTTGTCAGAATTTGTGGGTTTTGTTTGTCACCCCGCCTCTTGAAGATTGACCATAAAATCTCAATGGGATTAATGTGTGGGGAGTTTTGGCCATGGACCCGAAATATCAATGTTTTGTTCCCTGAGCCACTTAGTTATCACTTTTTCCTTATTGTTCGTCACCAAACTGTTCCTGGATGGTTGGGAGAAGTTGCTCTCAGAGGATGTGTTGGTACCATTCTTTATTCATGGCTGTGTTCGTAAGCAAAATTGTGAGTGAGCCTACTCCCTTGGCTGAGAAGCAACCAGACACATGGCTGGTCTCAGGATGCTTTACTGTTGCATGACACAGGACTGATGTTAGCGCTCACCTTGTCTTCTCCGGACAAGCTTTTTTCCGGAAGCCCCAAACAATCAGAGAAGGGGATTCATCAGAGAAAATGACTTTACCCCAGTCCTCAGCAGTCCAATCCCTATACCTTTTGCATAATATCAGTCTGTCCCTGATGTTTTTACTGGAGAGAAGTGGCTTCTTTGCTACCCTTCTTGACACCAGGCCATCCTCCAAAAGTCTTCGCCTCACTGTGCGTGCAGATGCACTCACACCTGCCTGCTGCCATTCCTGAGCAAGCTCTGTACTGGTGGTGCCCCGATCCCGCAGCTGAATCAACTTTAGGAAATGGTCCTGGCGCTTGCTGGACTTCTTTGGGTGCCCCGAAGACTTCATCATAACAATTGAACCGCTCTCCTTGAAGTTCTTGATGATCCGATAAAAGGTTGATTTAAGTGCAATCTTACTGGCAGCAATATCCTTGCCTGTGGAGCCCTTTTTGTGCAAAGCAATGATGACGGCATGTGTTTCCTTGCAGGTAACCGTGATTGACAGAGGAAGAACGATGATTCCAACCACCACCCTCCTTTTGAAGCTTCCAGTCTGTTATTCGAACTCAATCAGCATGACAGAGTGATCTCCAGCCTTGTCCTCGTCAACACTCACACTTGTGTTAACTAGAGAATCACTGACATGATGTCAGCTGGTCCTTTTGTGGCAGGGCTGAAATGCAGTGGAAATGTTTTTTGGGGATTCAGTTCATTTGCATGGCAAAGAGGGACTTAGCAATTAATTGCAATTCATCTGATCACTCTTCATAACATTCTGGAGTATATGCAAATTGCCATCATACAAACTGAGGCAGCAGACTTTGTGAAAATTAATATTTGTGTCATTCTCAAAACGTTTCGCCACGACTGTAGAGCCTACATAAGCAGCGAGTGAGTTAAGTTTTTTTCATAAAAATGCACCTTTATAATAATAGCATTACATGCATAATCGCATTTGCGGTCACTTTTGATAATGGCGTTTTCCCGCTAATGGAACATTTGTGCTTATTGTGCCATGTGCTCATGGCTGCGCTTATAATGTGAAGAAATATCCTAATAGTTTATCAACATTTAAAGCTAAACATTCTGATCTGTTGTGTCAGCCACACTGTGTAAAAAAAAAGTGTATTTTGATGCTAGTAGTAGTTGTATTAATTTGGGGTCTATCACATCCCACAATTGTCCCAGACTATGTTTGGAATGTTTATTTCTCACAGAGAAAAGATCAGGTCAACTTTTGTACTTTGGGGGATAGAAGATTGCTACATAGGCTAGTGCTCTTGCTGGTTCTTTAGACCTACACATCTTGTTGGGTGACAAAAAAGTAAATGTGGACAGCTCTTCCAATATCTTCAATATGCACCTCGGAATTGGATAAGGCTGCCTGTAGTTGCGTCCCAATGTGCCTGTCTTCACTTGTAGCCTGTGAGAAAGACCTTATCACGTGATGGAGAGTTATGTGAGTGAGAGGTGATTTGGAGCGCAGAGCCTTAGACTGCTGCACCCCTCGGGACCCCCCCTAAGTAGTTGTGTTGTTGTGCTCAGTAGTTTTGCTCTGTAGTTGTACTCAGTAGTTTTGTGGTTCAGTAGTTGTGTGGTTAGTAGGTGTGGTCAGCAGTTGCATGGTAATGGTGAGTAGTTATGGTGAGTAGTTTTGTCAGTAGTTGTCAATAGTAGAAGTGTGATTATGGTCAGTAGTTGTGGTCATAAATTGTGGTCATTAGTTGTGTGGTTGTAGTCAGAAGTTGTGTGGTTGTGGTCATTAATTCTCGTCACTCTCTTCCCTCGTATCATAATTTTGGGGAAAAGTTAATGCAGTTACTAAAACATGCTGTATCGTTTGAACCGTATAAGGTATTTTGGTTCCCAGAAATTATGAAGGTGTCATACCCTCTAACTTTTATTCTAACTTGTTCAGGAAGTGGTAAATATGTCAGTTGTTTACAAAAAAGTTGTGTGGTTCAGTAGTTGTGTGCTCAGTTGTTTTCTGGTCAGTAGTTGTGTGGTTGTGGTCGGTAGTTGTGGTCCGTAGTTGTGTGGTCAGTCGTTGTGTGGTCAGTAGTTGTATGTTTGTGGTCAGTAGTTGTGTGGTTGTGGTCAGCAGTTGTGTAGTTGTGTAGTTCAGTAGTCACGTGGACAGTAGTTGTGTGGTAATGGTCAGTACTTCTGTTCAGTAACTGTGTGGTTGTGGTCAGTAGTTGTGTGGTTGTGGTCAGTCGTTGTGGTCAGGAGTTGTGATCAGTAGTTGTGGTCTGTAGTTGTTGTGGTCAGTATTTGCAGTCTGTCACGACTTCCGCCGAAGTTGGCTCCCCTGCCTGTTCGGGCGGTGCTCGGCGGTCGTCGTCACCGTCCTACTAGCCGCTACCGATCCCTTTTTCGTTTGTCTGTTGGTTTTGTCTTATTAGTTTCACCTGTGTGTATTTTAGTTTAATTAGTTTCCCTATATATAGTAGGTTGTCCCGCCCTTGTTTTGTGCGGGATTGTTTTTGTTACTCTGTTGGATTGTGGTTTTCATGTGTGTATTCTCCGGACTGTTTGGTCCTGTGTTTGGGCTGGTCTATTCTATGCGCCCTGTATGTTGGCGTGACCGTTTGTTTGCCGGAGAATAAATTCACGATATACTGAACCCTGCTCTCTGTGCCTGATTCCAAACCACCACTCCTAGTATCCCGTGACACAGTCAGTAATTGTGGTCGGTAGTTGTGTGGTCCAGTAGTTTTGTGGTTGGGGTCAGTAGTTGTGGTCACGCTCCTCTCCCTTGTCAAAATTCTTCTCTCCGCTGCCACATGTGATCCTCTCTGTCTGTGACTATCCATAGCAATGTCTCCGTTTGGGCTGCTCAATGATTAGACAGAGAGCTCTTAGCTGCTGTAATTTACCTACTTTCTTTCACTCTAAACTGACAAACAGCTGTATGTTTTTATTGGTAGAAGATATTTTTTGTGTTTTGCTTTGAAAAGCAGAGAAGACGATTTAATTAAAACCTCTTAGCGCTACCCCCCTACTTTTTTCAATTTCCGCCTGAAGACATACCCAAATCTAACTGCCTGTAGCTCTGGCCCAGAAGCAAGGATATGCATATTCTTGGTAACATTTGAAAGAAAACACTCTGAAGTTTGTGTAAATGTGAATTGAATGTAGGAGAATTTAACACAATAGATCTGGTTTAGATAACACAATGAAAAAAGCCATACATTTTTTTTCTTTTTATTGTTGTATCATCATCTTTAACTAACATTAGGCTATAATTAGCAATACAAATGGCTCTGATACGAATAACATTACTACACAGATCATACACATAATGTTAGCTAAAAAGCCAGCCAGCTAGAGTTAGCTAGATAGCTAACAGAACGCTTTAACTTGAAATGAAATCGACTTTCTGACAAAATTTGAAATATGTAATATCTAAAGATGTAGCTAGCTAGACTATCTTACCTGTATACGTAAATGGAAGCTTCACTCTCTCTGTGACGGATGCCACGGTTGCCCTTAGTTTGAAGCTATAATCAGGACACAAGTGTTTTATTCTCTTTTGCGTTAGAAAGGATTACCTACACATACTGATCAGCTCATGTTATAGACAGAAGCATGCTACATGGCAGACCAATCTGAATTAATCTCTCAGCATGTCCAGCCTAGCCATGATCTCAGCCAATCATGGTTAGCAGGAAGGTTCCTTACTTTTTCCGTAGCTAAACCAACTAGGCTCGTAATTTAACAATTTTATGGCATATAAATTTGTAATTTTAAGGCACATGAAATTCACGTGTTCCAAAATGCATTAATGCCGCTGGAGGAGATGACTGACGTTTTACAATCCCCTAACCAATCGTGCTATTGTGTTTTGTTTTTTTGTGTTATTTGTAACTTATTTAGCACATAATGTTTCTGCCACCATGTCTTATGACTAAAAAGAGCTTCTAGATATCAGGACAGCGATTACTCACCCCGTACTGGAGGAATTACTTTTTCTTTAAAAGGTCGGACGGGAAGGATTTACTTCAGATGCCTGGCAAGGCCCACGTCCTCATCATTCGCAGAAGAAAGAGAAGGAGATGTTGGGGACGAACGTCTGTGTGCCTTGTAGGGACCCGACGGCGAGCGTGTAATCTCCCTTTACCATCTGTCCTATTAGCCAACGTACAATCAATGGAAAATAAAATAGATGAACTAGGATCACATATATCCTACCAATGGGACATTCAAAACTGTAATATTGTATGTTTCATCAAGTCATGGCTGAACGACGACATGAATAACATACAGCTGGCAGGTTTTAAGCATTTTCAGCAGGATAGAACAGCGGCCTCTGGTAAGACAAGGGGTGGAGGTCTATGTATATTTGCAAACAACAGCTTCTGCACGAAATCTAAGGACGTCTCAAGGTTTTGCTCACCTGAGGTAGAGTATCTCATGATAAGCTGTAGACCAGACTATTTACCAAGAGAGATTTCATCTATATTCTTCGTAGCTGTCTATTTACCACCACAAACTGATGCTGGCACTAAAACAACACTCAATGAGCTGTATACGGCCAAAAGCAAACAGGAAAACGCTCATCCAGAGGCGGCGCTCCTAGTGGCTGGGGACTTTAAATGCAGGGAAACTTAAAACTGTTTAACCTCAATTTTACCTTAATTTCTAGCAGCGTGATAAATGTGCAACCAGAGGGGGAAAAAAACTCTAGACCACCTTTACTCCACACACAGAGACACGTACAAAGCTCTCCCTCACCCTCCATTTCGCAAATCGGACCATAATTCTCTCCTCCTGATTCCTGCTTACAAGCAAAAACTAAAGCAGGAACCACCAGTGACTAGGTCAACAAGAAAGTGATCAGTTGAAGCAGATGCTAAGGTACAGGCTGTGTTGCTAGAACAGACTGGAATATGTTCTGAGATTCTTCCGATGTCATGGAGGAGTACACTACATCAGTCACTGGCTTAATCAACAAGTGCATCGATGATGTCATCCCCACAGTGACCGTGCGTACATGCCTCAACCGGAAGCCATGGATTACAGGCAACATCCGCACTGAATGGTAGAGCTGCCGCTTTCAAGGAGTGGGTCTCTAACACAGAAGTTTATAAGAAATCCTGCTACGCCCTCCGACAAACCATGAAACAGGCAAACATCAATGCAGGACTAAGATTGAATTGTACTACAACGGCTTCGATGTTCATTGGTTGTTGCAGGGCTTGCAAACTACAAAGGGAAGCACAGCTGCGAGCTGCACAGTGACACAAGCCTACCAGATGAGCTAAATTACTTCTGTGCTCGCTTCGAGGCAAGTAACACTGAAACATGCATGAGAGCATGAGCTGTTCTGGACGAATTTGTGATCACGCTCTCCATAGCCAATGTAAGACCTTTAAAGAGGTCAATATTCACAAGGCCGCAGGGCCAGACGAATTACCAGGATGTGTACTCTGAGCATGCGCTGACCAACTGGCAAGTGGCTTCACTGACTTTTCAACCTGTCTGAGTATGTAATACCAACATGTTTCAAGCAGACCACCATAGTCCCTGTGCCCAAGAACACAAAGGTAACCTGCCTAAATGACTACCGACCTGTAGCACAGATCTGTAGCCATGAAGTGCTTTGACAGGCTGGTCATGGCTCACATCAACACCATTATACCAGAAACCCTAGACCCACTCTAATTTTCATACCACCCCAACAGATCCACTGATGATGCAATTTCTACTGCACTCAACACTGCCCTTTCTCATCTGGACAAAAGGAACACTTAATGGATCCTGGACTTCCTGATGGGCTACCCCAGTTGGTAAGGGTAGGTAACAACACATCCACCACACTGATTCTCAACACGGGTGTTTCTCAGGGGTTCATGCTCAGTCCCCTCCTGTACTCCCTGTTCGCTAATGACTGCATGGCCAGGCATGACTCCAACACCATCATCAAGTTTGCCGATGACACAACAGTGGTAGGCCTGATAACCGACAATGATGAGACAGCCTCTCTGGCCGTGTGGGGCCTGGACAACAAGCTCTCCCTCAACGTGATCAAGACAAAGGAGATGATTTTGGACTACAGGAAAAGGAGGACCGTGCACGCCCCCATTCTCATCAACGGAGCTGAAGTGGAGCAGATTGAGAACTTCAAGTTCCTTGGTGTCCACATCACCAACAAACTATTATGGTCCAAATACACCAAGACAGTCGTGAAGAGGGCACGACAAAACCTATTCCCTCTCAGGAGACTGAAAAGATTTGGCATAGGTCCTCAGATCCTCAAAAGGTTCTACAGCTGCACCATCTAGAGCATCCTGCCTGGTTGCATCACTGCCTTGTATGGCAACTGCTCGGCCTCCGACCGCAAGGCACTACAGAGGGTAGTATGTACGGCCCAGCACATCACTGGGGCCAAGCTTCCTGCCATCCAGGACCTGTATACCAGGCGGTATCAGAGGAAGGCCCTAAAAATTGTCAAAGACTCCAGCCACCCTAGTTATAGACTGTTCTCTCTGCTACTGCTTGGCAAGCGGTACCGGAGCACAAAGTCTAGGTCCAAAAGGCTTCTTAATAACTTCTACCCCCAAGCCATAAGACTCCTGAACAGCTAATAAAAGGGCTACCCAGACCCCTATTTTACCCTGTTGCTACTCTCTGTTTGTTATCTATGCATAGTCACTTTAGCTCTACCTACATGGAGGTAGGGAACTGATCTGTCTTCCCAATATAAATTATCAAAACTGCCGGAGGAATAAAAATAGAATAAATAGTAAAGTCTGCCAGTTTCATTTGAGGTCCAGTATCTTGACAACTGTGCCATACAGATAGCAAAAAGAATTAGGAAAATATTTTTGATGTCCCGATTCCATGGTACATGGTGTATAAACGACGCAAGATTCAAGACTTTGTGCTTTTCAGCTAAAATTATTATATAGAATTCTTGCCACCAACAATATGTTGAATATTTGGGGCATAAAATCATTGAAACTCTGCATATTTTGTTGTGAGGATACAGAATCAATAGACCATTTATTTTGGTATTGCCCTCAGGTAGCCTGTTTCTGGTCTCAGGTTCAGGAATGGCTGAAAATGCATAACATTGATTGAAAATTGACCCTAGAAATAGTACTAGGAGATCTGGAGAGACCGGGTCAGTCAATTACTAATATACTAATACTCTTAGTAAAAGTATTTATCTTCAACTCGCAATCTGTCAATTCTATTCGATTACATACATTGAAATTGTATGTTAAACATCAGGGCATAGTTGAAAGATATATGTTGCATAGAAATCCAAAGAGGGTGGCCAGCAGAGATAGGTGGGATGGGCTGAGGGAAGCTGAGGGTTGGGATGTGGAATTGTAGACAAGTGGGAGTGGAGTTAGAATGATGGTCAAATTTCTAAATAAATAAAGTCAAAATAAAACATAATAAAAAGTATGTTTGAACGACACTGAGGGGCAGTGTTTTTACAGCTAATGCCGGTTTGCCTGTGGCTGATGCCGTGCAGGTGTTTGTACACATGCATATACACACACTCTCATTCAAATACACACATACACGGACACACACATATGTAAATAGTGCCAGACATGCACTCAAACAAATACAGTTGACCTTGCTGTTATGATTTTAGTTGTCCTTTGTTTTTGTTGCATTATTTTCTGTTTTCTTTTGTCTTTTTCTTTTTTCTCATGAGTTCATTTTCTTGGTTGTTGGTGCATTGTGGGGGTTCTTGGGAGTGTGGAATGGAATTCATTTTCTTGTTTATTATTTTATTATTACATTTTTTTAATTTTTGGGGAGGCGACTGTGGGAGGGGTCTGGATTGGTTGAAGGACAGCTATGGGAACTGTGGGGGGATCTTGGAGGTTATGTGTCCCCGTTTCTTTGGCCTTGTGAGAGATTTGAGCAGGGCGTTGATCCTGGATGCTTCTGTGTGTTGCAGTTGACCGAAGTCCTTCCTCCAACATTCGAACAATCTAAACATCTCAGCGTTGGTTTGGAGTTAATAGCGGTTAAAGAGGAGAGTTTTTTATTTTACCATTGTAGTCTATGGCCCTTTTCTTCCCATTGAAATACATTGGTATCCATGGCAACAGCTCAATTTCAGCTGCACAAGGATGCAACATTAGAAAGCTGTTAGCTGACATTATCTAGATGCTTCTCATCACTAAACTATGACAAACAGCTGTTATTGGTTGAATAATTCTGTTCCGATTCCATATTTTAATAGCAGAGAAGTAGACCAAGATGTCACCCTCTAAGTTTGTGTGAGTATTCATAGCAACAGCTCCGTTTGGGTTTCTCAATGATGACACATTAGCTAGTTTTTTTTGTCACTCTAAACTCCTGTGACTTTTTATTGGTAGAGTATATTTTTGTTATAACGTCAGATTTGAATAGCAGAGAAGTAGAGGAAGATTTCAAATCAGACTTGTTGGGGGAGTGGTAAAAATGGCAGTTGTGTGGAAAAAATGGGGATAAATGTGTTAATGCAGTTACTAAATTCCTATAGGTGTATCATTAGATCCGTAGCGATATTTTTGTTCTGCGAACAGACTTGAATATCAGAGAAGAATACAAAGATGTCCTACATTCTAACTTTTTGTGTAACTTGTTGGGGAAGTGGTCAAAAGTTTAGTTGTTTATAAAAAGTTAGTGAAAAGGTTGATATGGTTACTTAAACAGTTGTGACGTTTGATCTGTACCAGATCATTTTGTTATTATTTCAGATTTGTAGAGGAAGATTTTGTACAGGAATTTTTTACAAGTTGATTTCAAAGTGGTCAAAGTAGCTGATGTGTCAAAGTTACATTGTTTACAGTGAATGTTGGTAGTTATGATGTCACAATGGGGAGCTTTAGAATGTTGAAAAAAAGTCCCATTAAAGTGAATGAAGATGGGCAAAAAGTTTAATAGTTTAAAAAGTATAAAAGATATCAAAATGTTGTATGCAAGAAACCTAATCCAGATGAGTCTACATATTATAAATCTTGAACGGGGTAAGAGGAGTAAAATGCGTCAGAAGAAGAAGAAAAAATAAGAAGTATAACCAAAATAAGAAGTCCCACATAATAAAAAGTCAGAAGTATGTCAAAGATTTAAGTGGGGGCTTTTACTTTGCGATCCCCACAATGATATAACTACATAAGACACAGTAAGAAACGGTAACTGAAGATCTCCACAAGGGGGCAGAGCAGAGCTATGCTAAACAGGCCAAATTAATACAAAAGCCATGGTCATGATAAGGATACAACACAAGCGAATACGTATCTGGCACTATTAGCATTGTTTTAGCTAATAGAAGAATATAGCTAGTTACATAAGCACAATTGAGTATGACACCATAAAGGTTATATAATTAGTACCTCACTTGTCCATGGTTATAAGGAAATACACAGAGAATACATTACGCTCCATGCATAGCTATAAACGGTGTGCTACAGTAGAAATGTCATAACATGGTATACAGAAACTGTTATGATGATGTAATAAGGCACTAACTTTAATAGAAACGCACGCACGTCCAAAGTAAGTATTAGTAAGGAAAACAACAATGAAGGCAATGTTGGCGCCAGATGGAAAATATGCCAGGGGGGAAAAAAGTTTGGGCAGGTTCTGTTCTGACTGGAGATGAGCAAATGTCTGACAACTTGACCAGGGGAAACACTCCTTTGGCTCTCATCGAAGAAAGAAGTTTGTCAAGGCTCATCTAGCTTATCCTCGCCTACATTAGCATTGCATGCCTTAAATGTAAATTGTCGGCAACCGTGAAATGGGCTACTTCTATGTGAATTGATGAAGAGGTGGAACGTATCTCATTTCAAACTGTTGATGGAAAACAAAACTGTTGTTTCAAAATAATTTTAAATTGAGATGTTGAAATATAGCCTATAGATAATTAGCATGCAGCGTGCCTTGGTTTGAGGGCAGCACGGGTTATCTGTCCTGTTGCATATCAATACAATTTTGTAACACTTAGCGCATAAAAAAACTAATGCTGAGGTGATCATTAGAGATATTTGGAACTCAAGTGTGAAACAGTTAAAACAGGTTTTAACAGTATTCCTACTGTAGAGATTGACTCTAGATTGAATGTTGTGACAGCTGAATGACTCCATTAGGGCACAGCACCCTGCAGAGAGACTGGCTCCAGATCATATTTAGTGACCCCATATCCTACCATATGACAACCAACCCTCTGAGACATGACAACAACCACAGTCAAGACACACTCTGAATTATGCATGGCCTGTCTTTAGTACATTAATTAAATTGCTTAATGTTCTCATTTGTGAACCATTTCAGGAAACTAGGCGTATGTCGCAATTCACTACTTCACAAGAGAGCCATTTGAACATTTTATTTTTATTTTTTATCAAAACATGTTTTTTTGGGCAGAAATGCCTTCTGGAACATGTGAACTTTCATGTCCCTTAATAACAAAAATGTTTTCTATCTGCAAATACGAATACAATTGTTAATGATGAGCCTTGTTGGTAAACTACAGAAAAAGCGAGCAACCTTACCACTAGCCATGATTGGCTAAGATAATGAGTGGGCTGGACATGCCAAGTTCAGAGTTCAGATTGGTCTTCCAAATAGAAGGCTTTTGTCTATTTGAGCTCAGTCTGTTTTGGTAATCCTGTCAAACACTGATTTTTTTAAATGTAGCTGCATAAGTGTTGATCTCCACTTTTTGGAGGATCGAGATTTGAAATCAGTGGAATTAGAGTATGATAACTAAAGAGATGGCTGAAACACCTGTTTCCATAATACGTCTTCAAACTAAGGGCATTTGTGGCATGGATCCGTGACAGAGAGAGGAGTCTATCAAGCATGATGATGTATACTGTATGGGTAAGATAGTCTAGCTAGCTACATTTTCAGATATTACACGTTTCAAACAGAAAGTGATTTAATTTTAAGCTGAAGTGTACTGTTAGATAGCTAGTTAACATTACCTGGCTGGCTCCCTACCTAATGCTACGTGTATAACGTTGTTATTCATCGTTGTTTAATGTTAGCTGGCTGGCTCGTGGTGTGTGTGCCATCACGTTGTTTGCCTAGCTAGGTTCATTGTTTACCTAGCTAGCTAGCTACCGGTCTTAAGCCAACGTGTACTGTTAGCTAGCATTAGCTGGTTGGCACCCTAGCTAACGTTAGGTGTCTGGCTCATTAGTTAACGTGACATGATGTGTGTGATATTACATGTTGTTTACCTAGCTAGGTTCATTGTTTTCCTAGCTAGCTAGCTACATGTCCTAAGCTAAAGTGTACAACACCCGTTGTGGCCGGTGTTGGTAAACCTCGGCAAAAAAGCATAATGAAATTGTTGCCAGTTGAGCTGGTTAGGCTATTTTCATTTTATCCAGAGGTAAACAAATCATCGGCCAGAGCGTCAAGTATGTGCTCTGAACGCTCAGAGAACGAAACGAGATGGGTGGGGCTAAATCTCAAGAGGGTGCGAACGATGCTGAATGGGTGTAGACGAAGAAGAGCTCTCTCACCGAAACACTAAAATGCAATCAAAATTGAGTTTACAAGTTTATCAACTTTCAAAGCATAATTACTTTCCCATTGTTCCTCAAATGCATTGTATGATATACAATTTTGTAGCTCTCAGTCTCTACTTTTGTTCAATGTAAAAAACAGAAATTTAAATTTCGCTACATAAGACCGAATCCAAATGGTGAGTCACATTTACATTTTTAGATTTGAGTCATTTAGCAGACTCTGCTGTCCTAGCTACAGAGGGAATCTTATTCCACCATTGGGGTGCCAGGACAGAGAAGAGCTTGGACTGGGCTGAGCAACAGCTCCCGTAGGGGTGGGAGGGCCAAGAGACTGGAACTGGCAGAATGGAGTGCTCTGCTTGGGGTGTAGTGTTAGAGCATAGCCTTAAGGTAGGGAAAGGGGCAGTTCCACTTAGTGTTCCATAGGTAAGCAACATGGTCTTGTAGTGGATGCGGACTTAGACTGGAAGAAAGAGGAGTGTGCGGAGGAGCGGGATGACATGAGAGAACTTGGGAAGGTTGAAAACGAGGCTGGCTGCAGCATTCCTGATAAGTTGCAGAGGATTAGTGGCACAAGCGGGAGCCCAGCCAATAGCGAGTTGCAGTAGTTCAGACGGGAGAGTTCAAGTGCCTGTATTAGGACCTCCGCCTCTTCCTGTGTGAGGTAGTGTTACTCGGATGTTGAAGGGCATGAACCTGCAGGACGGAGTCACTGCTTTGATGTTTGCAGAGAATGACAGGGTGTTGTCCAGGGTCATGCCAAGGTTCTTTACACTCTGGGTGGGTGACACTGAAGAGTAGTCAATCATGATAGAGAGGTCTTTGAGCGGGCAGGCTGTCCCCTGGAGGGAAGAACAGCTTGGTGGGCCGACAAGTTGAGATATCTGCCAGGCACACAGAGATGCGTGTCACCACCTGGGTGTCAGAAGGGGGGAAGGAGAAAAGTAGTTGAGTGTCATCCGCATAGCAATGATAGTAGAGACCATTTGAGGATATGACGGAGCCGAGTGACTTTATGTATAGAGAGAAGAGGAGAGGGCCTAGAACCGAGCCCTTGGGGACACCAGTAGTGAGAGTATGTGGTGCAGAGACAGATCCTCTCCACATCACCTGGTAGGAGCAGCCTGCCAGTAGGATGCAATCCAGGAGTGTGCAGAGCCTGAGACGCCCAGCCCGGAGAGGGTGGAGAGGAGAATCTGATGGTTCACAGTGTTGAAGGCAGCAGATAGATCTAGGAGGATGAGAACAGAAGGAGAGAGTCAACTTTGGCAGTGGGGAGAGCCTCCGTGAACCATCTTGAAGCTTGACTGTTTAGGGTCAAGAAGATCGTTCTGAGTGAGATAATGAGTAAGTTGATCAGACAGCACGCTCAAGTGTGTTGGAAAGAAAATAAAGACGGGTACATGTCTGTAGTTTTTGATGTCAGTCAAGTGTTGGTTTCTTGAGAAGGGGAGCGACTCGGACCATTTTGAAGTCAGTGGGGATGCAGCCAGTGATCATGGATGAGTTGATGAGGGAAGTGAGGAAATTGAGAAGGTCTGTTGAGATGGTCTGGAGAAAGGAGGAGGGAATGGGGTCGAGCGGGTAGGTTGTCAGTCGGCCAGACCTCACTAGTTGCAGGATTTCATCTGGAGAGAGGGGAGAAAGAGGTTAAGGCATAGGGTAGTTATTTGTGAGTGAGACCTGTGAACTCAATAGGCTGAGTGATTGAGTAGTGAATGTCATCAACCTTCTTTTCAAAGTGGTTGACAAAGTCATCTGCAGAGGGGGGGGGGGGGGTAAAGAGAGGAATGTGTGGGTATGGCGATGTTTCTGCTGTTAGGCCTAGTGCTGCATTACATCATGGCAGAGTTTGCAAAACAATGGCTACCCAATTGAAACAAATAATCATGACGTATAGTTCTGTCAGGTAAGCCAACTTTACAGTTAATATTTAATTGAGAAAATGTTTATGAAAAGTCTATCTACTCTACCCACAATACGGTTATCATTAACAATGCTAACTGGCTATAGACAAACACGCACACCAAACAGACAGACAGGGGCAATATTGCTGGAAATTAATTGGCAGATATTGTGTTACGTCTGGATTTTTAAGCCAATAGTGGCCAACCAGGGGTGGGAAAATGTCAATGTGGCTCTGATTGTATAGTAGCCCGGAGCTTTATGTTTATGAAATTTTGTGGTGAAAAATGTACTTTCAGAATTCAAATCAAATCAATTGTATTTATATAGCCCTTGTTACATCAGCTGATATCTCAAAGTGCTGTCAAGAAACCCAGCCTAAAACCCAAAACAGCGAGCAATGCAGGTGTAGAAGCATGGTGGCTAGGAAAAACTCCCTAGAAAGGCCAAAACCTAAGAAGAAACCTAGAGAGGAACCAGGCTATGAGGGGTGGCCAGTCCTCTTCTGGCTGTGCCGGGTGGAGATTATAACAGAACATGGCCAAGATATTCATATGTTCATAAATGACCAGCATGGTCAAATAATAATCACAGTAGTTGTCGAGGGTGCAGCAAGTCAGCACCTCAGGAGTAAATGTCAGTTGGCTTTTCATAGCTGATCATTAGGAGTATCTCTACCGCTCCTGCTGTCTCTAGAGAGTTGAAAACAGCAGGTCTGGGACAGGTTGCATGTCCGGTGAACAGGTGAACAGAATTGATTGGCGAGCTACTCATATGTGGGCTGGGATCTACCTATTGGAGACCCCTGATGTAGTAGATCTCTCTTGTTTACGTGAGATCATGGGTAGCCTATATTTAGAGTGAGGAGAGAGACAATTGTTTAGGCCGGAGTGGAAGCCTCGCTCAGAAGAGCCTCAGGCTGTACTTGTTCTGCCACCTGCCACGTTCATACGCAATGACCCTGGATACAAGTTGTCACCCCACCGTGTGTGTATGGGGTGCATGCGAGTGTGTGCACATGCATGTGTGTTGTGTATGTCCTTGTTTCCGTTTACAACATGTTGCCTGTAATGACCGCTAATGTTATTTTACCTCCAATTGCTTTTGATGTAATGTTTTGAAATCCCCACTCATAACATCAAACAACAATCAATGTGACAGCTTTTGTTGTCTGTTATTTTCAGTTCAATTGGTTTATTGACATTATCTCTTCTCTCCATCTTTACAGTACAAACAAGTGGAGCAGTACATGTCATTCCACAAGCTACCTGCAGACATGCGGCAGAAGATCCATGATTACTATGAGCATCGCTATCAAGGCAAGATCTTTGACGAGGACAATATCCTGAGTGAGCTCAACGACCCTCTCAAAGAGGTGAGAATGATGCCTTTGTTGTTTGTTGTATTTGAAGGGTCTGTCCCAAATGGCACACTATTCCCTATATAGCAAACTACTTTAGGACACTGTGTTCAAAAATGGTGCACGATATAGGGAATATGGTGTCATTTGGGATGAACTTAAGGCTTTGTGAATGGACATTTGTTACAGTAATTCATTCTGCAACAACAAGGCAATATTTTCTTCATACAATCTCTAACCATCTCTAATGGAGCAAACATGGAGTGCTGAGTGGTTTTATCTCTAATTCATATATATTTAATTAATTTATG
The DNA here is from genome assembly GCF_002021735.2 of Oncorhynchus kisutch. Taxonomy (NCBI): domain Eukaryota; kingdom Metazoa; phylum Chordata; class Actinopteri; order Salmoniformes; family Salmonidae; genus Oncorhynchus; species Oncorhynchus kisutch. Next base: position 1,610,280 of record NC_034196.2, read on the forward strand.
ACATATTCATACTTTAGATATCATACAATGACCAGGTGAATTTTCGTCAACGAATGAATCGTCATTAATATTCAGCTGAAAATATCTCTGTAGAGGGTTTTTGTTAATCTCATGTGCTCTGTAACAAATTTAAAGGACAAACTGCAAAACAATAATGACTACAACTGGTGGAACACAAACTGAACATTAATCAGCATAACAGATATTTTTATTGGCATAAAGACATTAAGTTGCTCAAGAATGCAATATACAGCGAGATACTGTACATAGAAGTGAGATACATGAAAGTGAGATTATATTAGTGTTTATGCCCATTAACACTAGAACCGCTGGGCCTCGAGAGACCCCCCTTCAAGCTAATGAGCAATCATTCTGACTGCAACATTCTAATCGTGTAATGAATACATTTATTATGCTTTCGCAAAAAGTGTCATTTGGTTAGGTCAGGGTAAACTGACAAGACTTGTTTGATTAGGTGGACTGGTGGATATACAGTGCCTTCAGAAAGTATTCAAACCCCTTGACTTTTCCCACATTTAGTTGTGTTACAGCCTGAATAAAACATTTATTAGAATTAGGAATTTTCTGTCATGGCCTACACACAATACCCCATAATGTCAAAGGGGAATTATGCTTTTCGAAATGTTTACAAATGATTTAAAAATGAACAGCTGAAATGTCTTGAGTTAACGTTGTTATGGCAAGCCTAAATAAGTTCAGGAGTAAATATTGTCTTAACACTAGAACCACCTGGCCTTTCAGCATATAAATTCCTGTTAGAGAACGGTGAATGGTGTTTTCCAGCTAATTGATTGCATTTTGGAACTGTCTGCTGCTGTGTGCGCATTGCTGCACTTATAATGTTAAGCTAAACATTCTGAAACACATCAACAACCGTTGTTTTATATAGCTTAATAACAAAAAATATTGGCGGCTGACTAAATACTTTTTTGCCCCACTGTATGTGTACACAAACAAAATCATGGGCATTAATATGGAGTTGGTCCCCCCTTTGCTGCTATAACATCCTCCACTCTTCTGGGATGGCATTGTTGGTGCACATTGCTGCAGGGACTTGCTTCCATTCAGCCACAAGAGCATTAGTGAGGTCGTGCACCAAACTTTACAATTGGCACTATGTATTGGGGCAGGTAGCGTTCTCGGACTGCCAGACAGTGAAGCATGATTCATCACTCCAGAGAACGCATTTCCACTGCTCCAGAGTCCAATGGTGGCAAGTTTTACACCACTCCAGTCAACGCTTGGCATTGTGTACAGTCATCTTAGGCTTATGTGCGGCTGCTCAGCCATGGAAACCCATTTCATGAATCTCCCGACGAACAGTTCTTGTGCTGGCATTGCACCCAGAGGCAGTTTGGAACTCGGTAGTGAGTGTTGCAACTGAGGACAGATGATGTTTACATGCTACATGCTTTACAAGCTACATGCTACAGCCACTTTGAAGCTGAACCGTTTCCATTTCACAATAACAGCAATTACGGTTGACCGGGGCAACTCTAGCAGGGAAGAAATTTGTCGAATTGACTTGTTGGAAAGGTGCCATCCTATGATGGTGCCATGTTGAATGTCACTGAGCTGGCCATTCTACTGTCAATGTTTGTCTATGGAGACTGCATGGCTTTGTCCTCGATTTTATACACCTGTCAGCAATGGGTGTGGCTGAAATAGCCGAATCCACAAATTTGAAGGGGTGTCCAAATCAAATCAAATGTATTTATATAGCCTTTCGTACATCAGCTGATATCTCAAAGTGCTGTACAGAAACCCAGCCTAAAACCCCAAACAGCAAGCAATGCAGGTGTAGAAGCACAGTGGCTAGGAAAAACTCCCTAGAAAGGCCAAAACCTAGGAAGAAACCTGGCTATGAGGGGTGGCCAGTCCTCTTCTGGCTGTGCCGGGTGGAGACTATAACAGAACATGGCCAAGATGTTCAAATGTTCATAAATGACCAGCATGGTCAAATAATAATAATCACAGGCAGAACAGTTGAACCTGGAGCAGCAGCACAGCCAAGGTGGACTGGGGACAGCAAGGAGTCATCATGCCAGGTCATCCTGAGACATGGTCCTAGGGCTCAGGTCCTCCGAGAGAGAGAAAGAATTAGAGAGAGCATACTTAAATTCACACAGGACACCGGATAAGACAGGAGGAGTACTCCAGATATTACAAACTGACCCTAGCCCCCTGACACATAAACTACTGCAGCATAAATACTGGAGGCTGAGACAGGAGGGGTCAGGAGACACTGTGGCCCCAACCGATGATAGCCCCGGACAGGGCCAAACAGGAAAGATATAACCCCACCCACTTTGCCAAAGCACAACCCCCACACCACTAGAGGGATATCTTCAACCACCAACTTACCATTCTGAGACAAGGCCGAGTACAGCCCACAAAGATCTCCGCCACTGCACAAGCGAAGGGGGGGTGCCAACCCAGACAGGAAGATCACATCAGTGACTCAACCCACTCAAGTGACGCACCCCTCCTAGGGACGGCATGAAAGAGCACCAGTAAGCCAGTGACTCAGCCCCTGTAATAGGGTTAGAGGCAGACAATCCCAGTGGAAAGAAGGGAACCGGCCAGGCAGAGACAGCAAGGGCGGTTCGTTGCTCCAGAGCCTTTCCGTTCACCTTCACACTCCTGGGGCAGACTACACTCAATCATATGACCCACTGAAGAAATGAGTCTTCAGTAGAGACTTAAAGGTCCACATACCTTTGTATATAGAGTGTACAAGTGTGAAGTGTATCCTAAGTTTACGAAAGAACTGTCAAAATGTTGTTCAATCATAGCCTAGGGTGGTTCAGCTGTTAGGGCTGCTGCCTTCAGCGCACTTATATAGATTTGATTCTGTCCCACAGCCTTCTGGCACAAATAACTAAATCCCTGCTATTGACTTGATTTACATGGACAGTCCAGGTATATTTTACCACTGATCTTGATAAGAAATGGTACCAGGCAGTTTCAGATAACATAAATATGAAACTAATAAAATAATAACACCAACATTAGTTTCCAGTCATACAAAATGTCGAGTAAATTGCCACAGTAGATTTGCCATGGTAAACTATGAAATACTTTGTATGGAATGCTTGTCAAACAGATACATTGCCCTTACTCTGTTAAAAAAGTACTAAGTTGTTCTGATGACAATACCAACCAGAGGGCAAACATATTTTTAAAGACTTTGGTTGCTAGCAGGACTAAACGACAATTTATACTTGTGGTCGGAGGCTTTGCATGGAGGGTGTGGCGCAATTGCGGAGCCTCTGGAGGCATGCAGAGGCCAAATCCAGCTCTGTACCGCATCGCCTTTGCGCCTCTCGAATTTTGTAACAATGCAGAAGGCTCTGTATAACTCCGCATTGACATGATTGGTTGACGGTAGTTGATGACGGGAGGTCCGGTATAAACACAAACCCACTCCTTGACAACTTCCTTTCACAACAGCTCTGTGCTACTCTGCGAAGCGCAAGAAGTATGAATGCCCTGACCTCTGCAGAGGCCGTATCACCATAAATGCTCTGCCTTTAAGGCAGATAGGAAGAGGTGAACCAAGAGGGCTCACTCTCGCCAAAATCTGTCCAGACTGATCCCAATGCGTTTCAATGCCAACCCTAAACTTCCATGCACCCCTAAACAGACCTAAACATCTCGTCATAGTATACAGATCTCTGACTAAGGTTAAACCGACGTCATCTTTTAGGGAGATGTAATGAGGAGACCAATAATGGTTGCAATTGAAATCAGTTGTGTGGGTGAATTTAACTCATATTGATGGTTTAACGAGACATCAGCTGGCGATAATCTAATGCCATCGATGGTTGCAATAGGCTCCTTATTATTCGATTATATTCCAATAGGCTACAATTTGTAGGCTTACCATTAGCCTAGCCATTGTCACATAATGAATGGTGTGAAAACCGATAAAAGGCTACTGTTTGTGTTTCCCTGGCTGAGTTGATTGACAGATGTTGGCCTAGTTCTGTAGAATGATAAACTTTTCTCCAGAGTGGATGCTCATCCCCGTTTTATAGTTAGGCTATGTATAATTTGCAGAGGTGGGTAGAGTGCTGAAAATCTGAACTTAAGTTAATTAAAGTACTTTTACTTAGATTGTGGTTTACTGAAGCAAAAGTAAAATTAGCCATCGAACTACTCAAGTCAGAGTAAAAAAGTTTCCTGTCAGAAAACTACTTAAAATGTAGGTAGCATTAACGTAAGCACATGTAACATATTGATTTGCATTAGTTTACGCATCAAATGTCCCAATGCACAGTTACAGCTCACGTGTACATTTTTCCAGTTATTATATAAAACCGATCAGAATTCCGAAGTCATGTTGGAAAAATATTTATTAGGAGTGCATGTGTCAGCTGGTTGCTATCAATACCTAGCTTACAGCTACATTAAAGTAAACCAACGTTTTGGAAATGCATAACGGCATCTACTGTAACCAGTTATCAAATAATGGTAGCTAAATGCAGTTACTTCGGCAAGAAAAAGTATGTGAACCCTTTGGAAATACCTGGATTTCTGCCTAAATTGGTCATAAAATTTGATCTAAACTTCATCTAGGTCACAACAATATACAAACACAATCTGCTTAAACTAAGAACACACAAACAATTATACATTTTCATGTCTTTATTGAACACACCGTGTAAACATTCACAGTGCAGGTTGGAAAAAGTATGTGAACTCTTGGATTTAATAACTGGTTTACCCTCCTTTGGCAGCAATAATCTCAACCAAACATTTTCTATAGTTGCGGATCAGACTTGCACAATGGTCAGGAGGAATTTTGGACAATTCCTCTTTACAAAACTGTTTCAGTTCAGCAATATTCTTGGGATATCTGGTGTGAACTGCTCTCCTGAGGTTATACCACAGCATCTAAATCGGGTTGATGTCAGGAATCTGACTGGGCCATTCCAGAAGGCGTATTTTCTTCTGTTGAAGCCATTCTGTTGTTGATTTACTTCTGCGTTTTGGGTCATTGTCCTGTTGCATCAGGACAATGATTGGCGGACAGGCTTCAATTGGCGGACAGGTAGTCTAACATTCTCCTGCAAAATGTCTTGATAAACTTGGGAATTCATTTTTCCATTGATGATAGCAAGCTGTCCAGTCCCTGAGGCAGCAAAGCAGCCCCAATCCACGATTCTCCCTTCCCCATACTTTACAGTTGGGATGAGGTTTTGATGTTGGTGTGCTGTGCCTTTTTTTCTCCACACATAGTGTTGTGTGTTCCTTTAAAACAACACAACTGTAGTTTCATCTGTCCACAGAATATTTTGCCAGTAACACTGTGGAACATCCAGGTGCACTTTTGCAAACTTCAGACGTGCAGTAATATTTTGGGGTACAGCAGTGGCTTCTTCCGTGGTGTCCTCCAATGAACACCAATTTTGTTTACTGTTTTACGTATCGTAGACTTTTCAACATAGATGTTAGCATTTTCCAGAGATTTCTTTAAGTCTTTAGCTGACACTCTCAGATTCTTCTTAACCTCATTGAGCATTCTGCACTGTGCCCTTGCAGTCATCTTTGCAGGACGGCCACTCCTAGGGAGAGTAGCAACAGTGCTGAACTTTCTCCATTTATACTGTAGACAATTTGTCTTACCATGGACCGATGAACATCAAGGCTTTTAGAGATACTTTTGTAACCCTTTCCAGCGTTATGCAAGTCAATCTTAATCTTCTGAGATCTCTTTTGTTCGAGGTATGGTTCACATCAGGCCATGCTTCTTGTCAATTTTGTGAGTGTTTTTTATAGGGCAAGGCAGCCCCAACCAACATCTCCAATCTCGTCTCATTGATTGGACTCCAGGGAAGCTGACTCCTGACTCCAATTTACATTTGGAGAAGTCATTAGCCTAGGGGTTCACATACCTTTTCCAACCGATACTATGAATATTTACATTATGTATTAAACAAATACAATAATTTGTGTGTTATTAGTTTAAGCACACTATGTTTGTCTATTGTTGTGACTTAGACGAAGATCCGATCAAATTTGATGACCAATTTATGTAGAAATCCAGGTAATTCCAAAGTGTTCACATACTTTTTCTTGCCACTGTATCTTAGCCAGTAAGCTTGCCAGCCAGCTAACGTTAGCTATTTAGCCAACTAACTGTTAGCCTAGCCAACCACCACGGTTATGGTCTGCAAGCTAGAGCCCAACTAGAAGGCCATTATCCCTGAGTCGCCTCTTCAATGCTGACGTTGAGACTGGTGTTTTGTACTTGTCCTCTTGCTCACTTGTGCACCGGGGCATCCCACTCCTCTTTCTATTCTGGTTAGAGCCAGTTTGAGCTGTTCTGTGAAGGGAGTTGTACACAGCATTGTATGAGGTCTTCAGTTTCTTGCTCGAATGGAATAGCCTTCATTTCTCAGAACAAGAATAAACTGACGAGTTTCCCAAGAAACTTATTTCTAGCCATTTTGAGCCTGTAATCGAACCCACAAATGCTGATGCTCCAGACACTCAAGTAGTCTAAAGGAGGACAGTTTTATTGGTTCTTTAAGCAGAACAAACATTTTCAGCTGTGCTAACATAATTGCAAAAGGGTTTTCTAATGATCAATTAGCCTTTTAAAACAATAAACTTGAATTAGTGTAACGGTCGTCGTTGGAATGAGACCAAAGCGCAGCGTGGAAATTGTTTATATTTAATGTTCACAAAAAACACTCAAACAAAATGACAAACATAGAAAACGAAAGCGCAGAGTTCTGTCAGGGACAACCTAAACAACCTAAACAACCTAAACAGAAAACAATCACCCACAAAACACAGGTGGGAAATTGGCTACCTAAGTATGGTTCTCAATCAGAGACAACGAACGACACCTGCCTCTGATTGAGAACCATACTCGGACAAAAACGTAGAAAATATAAACTAGAAAAAAGAACAGACAACCCACCCCAACTCACGCCCTGACCAACCTAACACAAAGACATAAAAATAAACTAAGGTCAGAACGTGACAAATAGCTAACACAATGTATCATTGGAACACAGGAGTGATGGTTGCTGATAATGTACTCACAGTACTCCTATGTAGATATTCTATAAAAAAATCTGCCGTTTCCAGCTTTCCAGGAGTCATTTACAACATGAACAATGTCTACACTGTATTTCTGATCAATTTGATGTTATTTTAATGAACTTATTTTTATTTTTTTTCTAAATCAAGGACATTTCTAGGTGACCCCAAACTTTTGAACGGTAGTGTATGTAAATGAGCTATATCTGCATTTTATTTTCAATACATTTGCAAACATTTCTACAAACATGTTTTCACTTTGTCATTGTGGGGTATTGTTTGTACATCTAGTTAACCCATTTTGAATTCAGGCTGTAACACAACAAATTGTGGAATAAGTCAAGGGGTATGAATACTTTCTGAAGGCACTCTCTAAGCCTGTCTGCACCATCTTGCAGATGTCCTCCAGCACGGTTAGTCTCCAATGAAGACTGACATTTCACTATAATTTCCGTCATGTTACTAGTATGCAAATCAGTCTTATTTGTATACTAGTAAGATGACTGATAGTAAAATGTGTTTCAGCATGGAATTGAACATCAAGGTAGGTATTCAGGTAATAATCAAATAGTGCAAATATCAATTGCCATAGTCAACTCAATCGTATTTTTTCCTGCCATGGTAGGATTTATCCTCCATCCTCCTTCTCTTCCAAACCTCTTCTTTCCACGTTGAAGGTTATTTTGTTTTCTTGGCTGGCCCATTCTCCTCCCCCTTTGATGTGTTTCCTTGGCTCCTCCCCCTTTGATGTGCCACTACAAGTTGTAAATAAAAATACAGACAAAAAAGGTATTTCTAGTATATGGCACAAAATGCTCACTGAGCTGATACCCTGACTGCACTGTATGGCAGATGTGCTTATAGGCCCTGTCATAAAAACAGAATGACATGTAGACACACACACAGAGACAGAGAGTTATAGAGAGCAATGGACTGAGAGGATGCTGTGCTGGACTGACCGGTTGATCAAGCTAATGTTAGCTAGATACATGGCTGGCACTGCAGCTAGCTAACTAGCTTAGCTGCAGTGCACGTGAGCTACCTCTCACGTGAACGCGTGGTCAGCTCATGGCACTCTGGGAGAGACCTTACTCAATCCCCTCTCATTCGCCCCCACGTCACAGTAGAAGCCTCAAACAAGGTTCTAAAGACTATGAACGTCTAGTGGAAGCCTTAGGGAGTGTAATATGACCCCATAGACACTGTATATTCGATAGTCAATGAGATGAAAAACTACAATCCTCAGATTTCCCACTTCCTGGTTGGATTTTTTCTCAGGTTTTTGCCTGCCATATGAGTTCTGTTATACTCACAGACATCATTCAAAAAGGTTTTAGAAACGTCAGAGTGTTTTCTATCCAAATATACTAATTATATGCATATTCTAGCTTTTATGGCTGAGTAGCAGGCAGGTTAATTTGGGCACGCTTTTCATCCAAAATTCCGAATGCTGCCCCCTACCCTAGTGAAGTTACATGGATAAAGTCTAAAGATTGTTTCCCCACTGGAGTCGGGCCTGACCAGGCGGGCTGAATACTGGGTATCTTAGTCATTATTCATTGTACATGATTGAGGTCAGAACCCATGGCTTTGGCTGGCCCACTGCTACTGTTGTCTCAGTACTGAGCTAAAAGCATCAAGCACAGCCAGACAGGAGACTGGCTAATGTCACTTTGGCCTGGATGCTCCCATTGGAGAGTCATCATCCCTCACAAGAAGTGAGTAAGGGGTTATAGTGGAGCAGTGAAGGCCAGGCTCTGTCAGTTTGTCTCTCTGCATGGCAGACTGAGGAGGGTTGAGGTGCTTCTCAGTAAAACATCTGAATGGCACAGTGAAGCTACAGAGACGGAGACGTAGACAGAGACATAGGAGTAGAGGGAACTGGAGAGGTGGGTAGGGGAGGTGCTAGTAAGTAAACATCCCAATACAGGAAACAATCTCCAACAATAGCTGAGGGTTGATGTGTCTGAGGAGACGAGAAAGATGACTGGCTTTCACTGAGGTCAAACTCATCATCATCAGAAAATAGTTCCTGACCATTTTCTACTGAACCTTTTTTTCCTTATACCTTGAACATGTATCAAGCTAAAACATGGAAACAGAGCATTTTATTAACCATCCCTGAATGACCCCATACATTAAGCAATCGCTGGTTGTGTCTGAGGAGACCAGAATGACTGGCCTCTACTGAGGCAATGATCATCATATTCAATAGACAATAGCACACAAGTTCCCAAAAGAGTAATGAAAAGTGGCTCAGAGATATTAAAAGCGGATCTTATAGACGTAGCTATCATACATTCAATCAAATCTGAGATTACCTGTTTTACTTGGATGAACTCACATTAAAATAATACCATTTGTTATGGTGTTTTATTTAACCAACAGAAAATGGAAATTGGAGAACCTTCAAAAAGACATTGCCTTCCTGGATTATTCATCTGACTAAAATCCAAGAAACAAATTATTCATGAATGAAATCTAATAGAGTAGAGGGACACGTCAGGGTTGACCGCTATCACCACTCTTATTCCCTTTTGTTATAGTCATACAATTCTTTAAGTATTTAAGTACCAAAAATGATATTTTCTTTTTTTTTAGGAAATTGTGAACTTCAACTGCCGGAAGCTTGTGGCTACCATGCCACTGTTCGCCAACGCAGACCCCAACTTTGTGACGGGCATGTTGAGCAAGCTGAAGTTCGAGGTGTTCCAACCCAACGATTACATCATCAGAGAGGGCACCGTGGGCAAGAAGATGTACTTCATCCAACATGGTGTGGCCAGTGTTATCACCAAGCTCAACAAAGAGATGAAGCTGACTGACGGCTCCTACTTTGGAGGTACGTAGAGAAAACAGAAAAACAAAGACATCCTGCATGTTTTCTATGGTACCAATTTTCGCTTAGACAGACACCAAGCTATAATACGGAAAAAGGGAACTGTGTCAAGGACCACTGTGTAGGCGTACTCAGACTCACTCCATCCACTCAAATCCTCTTTTGCCTTTGCTTTGATGTTTGTCAAGTCCCATCACTGCAGATAAAACATTTTGGGACTGGAGTTAGCTTCTCATATTACATAACGTTCATCTGGATGTGTCACGTCTAATCAAGGTGGGTGGAATCAGGCGCAGAGAGCAGAATGCGATAATAAAGTTTATTCTCCGGTGAACAAACAAACACGGTCAACCCAAACACACACAGGGTTAAATTATCCAACATAGGATAACAGACTAACCGGAGAATAAGAAAACACGATAACCACGACAGACGAAAATGAATGACAAAATAAACAATCCCGCACAAAACAAGGGTGGGACAACCTACATTATATACAGACACTAATTAACTAAACAACACACAGGTGAAACCAATCAGACAAAACCAACAGATACACGAAAAGGGATCGGTAGTGGCTAGTAGGACGGTGACGACGAACGCCGAGCACCGCCCGAACGGGCAGGAGAGCAAACCTCGGCGGAGGTCGTGACAGGATGGGGTGGTGGAAGGCGGGGTTGAGGGGGATGAAGAGAGGACAGGCCAAGCCAGGGATCAGGACTCAGATCACCCAGAGGACAAAAAAAGGTTGCATGTCTGTCTGCTCTGCATTGGGGTCTGTAGCAGCAGCCAACAGGGAATATTCCTTCTGCTTAATTGAGGGAGTAATTCACCCATCCTGTTAGAACATTATACAAATCATAAAATATTTTTCGATTGAACTATCCATTTAAAAGGCAGTTGTTTACATTGCCAAATTTTCAGGGATGTCTCCTTGTTGTGCAAAAGAGAGAGAAGCAGGCTAACTATTTTTAGAGGGATTTTTCATTTGATCCAAGTTCAACCCCCCCTTCCCACGGAAAGACAACTTAAGATTCTAAGTATATCTTCTGGCTGTGTGGCATGCAATCATGTAATCTTCCAGATAGATATGGCCTGCCTGGAAAGAAAGATGTGAATCAAGAAATTAATGAGTGGACGATTTTTTCATTCAAACTCCCCTGCTGTCCGAATAACCTCACATCCGATTATTTAGTCCAAACATCGAATTGAATTGAAACCAGGCAAAAACAGCGAAGCAATCAAAAACAGTACCATACCGTGCATTTGATGCATGTTCGATACACAAATGTATTGTATTGTAATCAAATAAATCATTGACAAATATAAATTCTCTGAATTCATTCAGCTTTCATGTCATTATGTTCCGTGGGCACAGTCAGACTTGTCCTGTCCTGACACAGCACAAAACAATACTGTAAACAGGGCTGGATCTGATTAGAGCATAGTGGACCCGTGAAACTAACACTTTACCTGACACCCAGCATTATAACAAGTTATGACACATTCATAAACATGTCATATTTCAGAACCACTGACATAACTTGTCACATCCTATTATAAAATGGTCATAACACTTTCATGACACTTATTTAGACCTGTTGTGACATATACTGTACTACGTTATTCAATAGCTGGTTATGACTCCTACATAAGTATCAAAACCCTCAAAACCTACCACACAAGACAAAACATTCCATTACACCATAGCCTACGTGGTAACAGTATGTTTATGATATATAAAATCTTTAGAAATGTACGTTGTTAGAACTACCCCTCCCGGCTCTGGGAGAATTGTCATAAGCAACCGCTGAATAGCATAGCGCAACAGTCAAAAAATATTACTAGAACATATTCATATTCATGAAATACCAAGTGAAATATTTTGAAACACAAGCCTTTTGTTAATCACCCTGTCGTCTCAGAATTTGAAATTATGCTTTACAGCAAAAGCAACACAAGCGTTTGTGTAAGTTTATCGATAGCCTAGCATAGCATTATTTCCACTTAGCATCAGGAAGCTTGGTCACGAAAATCAGAAAAGCAATTAAATTAACCATTTACCTTTGATGATCTTCGGATGTTTTCACTCACGAGACTCCCAGTTAGACAGCAAATGTTCCTTTTGTTCCATAAAGATATTTTTTATATCCAAATAACACCGTTAGTTTGGTGCGTTATGCCCAGGAATCCACCGGAAATAGCGGTCACGACAACGCAGACAAAAATTCCAAATTATATCCAGAAACATGGCAAAGGTTTTTTATAATCAAGACTCAAGGTGTTTTTCAAATATCTATTTGATAATACACTGCTCAAAAAAATTAAGGGAACACTAAAATAACACATCCTAGATCTGAATGAATGAAATATTCTTATCAAATACTTTTTTTCTTTACATAGTTGAATGTGCTGACAACAAAATCACACAAAAATTATCAATGGAAATCAAATGTATCAACCCATGGAGGTCTGGATTTGGAATAACACTCAAAATTAAAGTGGAAAACCACACTACAGGCTGATCCAACTTTGATGTAATGTCCTTAAAACAAGTCAAAATGAGGCTCAGTACTGTGTGTGGCCTCCACGTGCCTGTATGACCTCCCTACAACACCTGGGCATGCTCCTGATGAGGTGGCGGATGGTCTCCTGAGGGATCTCCTTCCAGACCTGGACTAAAGCATCCGCCAACTCCTGGACAGTCTGTGGCGTTGGTGGATGGAGCGAGACATGATGTCCCAGATGTGCCCGTTTAGATTCAGGTCTGGGGAACGGGCGGGCCAGTCCATAGCATCAATGCCTTCCTCTTGCAGGAACTGCTGACACACTCCAGCCACATGAGGTCTAGTATTGTCTTGCATTAGGAGGAACCCAGGGCCAACCGCACCAGCATATGGTCTCACAAGGGGTCTGAGGATCTCATCTCGGTACCTAATGGCAGTCAGGCTACCTCTGGCGAGCACATGGAGGGCTGTGCGGCCCCCCAAAGAAATACCACCCCACACCATGACTGACCCACCGCCAAACCACTCATGCTAGAGGATGTTGAAGGCAGCAGAACGTTCTCCACGGCGTCTCCAGACATTTTCACGTCTGTCACATGTGCTCAGTGTGAACCTGCTTTCATCTGTGAAGAACACAGGGCGCCAGTGGCGAATTTGCCAATCTTGATGTTCTCTGGCAAATGAAAAACGTCCTGCACGGTGTTGGGCTGTAAGCACAACCCCCACCTGTGTACATCAGGCCCTCATACCACCCTCATGGAGTCTGTTTCTGACCGTTTGAGCAGACACATAAACATTTGTGGCCTGCTGGAGGTCATTAGGCAAGGCTCTGGCAGTGCTCCTCCTGCTCCTCCTTGCACAAAGGCGGCGGTAGCGGTCCTGCTGCTGGGGTGTTGCCCTCCTACGGCCTCCTCCACGTCTCCTGATGTACTGGCCTGTCTCCTGGTAGCGCCTCCATGCTCTGGACACTACGCTGACAGACACAGCAAACCTTCTTGCCACAGCTCGCATTGATGTGCCATCCTGGATGAGCTGCACTACCTGAGCCACTTGTGTGGGATTTAGACTCCGTATCATGCTACCACTAGAGTGAAAGCACCGCCAGCATTCAAAAGTGACCAAAACATCAGCCAGGAAGCATAGGAACTGAGAAGTGGTCTGTGGTCTCCACCTGCAGAACCACTCCTTTATTGGGGGTGTCTTGCTAATTGCCTATAATTTCCACCTGTTGTCTATTCCATTTGCACAACAGCATGTGAAATGTATTGTCAATCAGTGTTGCTTCCTAAGTGGACAGTTTGATTTCACAGAAGAGTGATTGATTTGGAGTTACATTGTGTTGTTTAAGTGTTCCCTTTATTTTTTTGAGCAGTGTATATCAACCGGGACAGTTGGCTTTTCACTAGGACCAGCAAGAATCACTCTGAGAGCCCCCATCTATCCACTGTCTCTTACAATGTGGTCATTCACGCTCATTCTTCAAAATAAAGACCTGAAACTACGTCTAAAGGCGGTAGACACCTTAGGGAAGCCATAGAAAAGGGAATCTGGTTGATATCCCTTTCAATGGGCAATAGTATTCGGCCCCCTTGAACTTTGCGACCTTTTGCCACATTTCAGGCTTCAAACATAAAGATATAAAACTGTATTTTTTTGTGAAGAATCAACAACAAGTGGGACACAATCATGATGTGGAACGACATTTATTGGATATTTCAAACTTTTTTAACAAATCAAAAACTGAAAAATTGGGCGTGCAAAATTATTCAGCCCCTTTACTTTCAGTGCAGCAAACTCTCTCCAGAAGTTCAGTGAGGATCTCTGAATGATCCAATGTTGACCTAAATGACTAATGATGATAAATACAATCCACCTGTGTGTAATCAAGTCTCCTTATAAATGCACCTGCACTGTGATAGTCTCAGAGGTCCGTTAAAAGCGCAGAGAGCATCATGAAGAACAAGGAACACACCAGGCAGGTCCGAGATACTGTTGTGAAGAAGTTTAAAGCCGGATTTGGATACAAAAAGATTTCCCAAGCTTTAAACATCCCAAGGAGCACTGTGCAAGCGATAATATTGAAATGGAAGGAGTATCAGACCACTGAAAATCTACCAAGACCTGGCCGTCCCTCTAAACTTTCAGCTCATACAAGGAGAAGACTGATCAGAGATGCAGCCAAGAGGCCCATGATCACTCTGGATGAACTGCAGAGATCTACAGCTGAGGTGGGAGACTCTGTCCATAGGACAACAATCAGTTGTATATTGCACAAATCTGGCCTTTATGGAAGAGTGGCAAGAAGAAAGCCATTTCTTAAAGATATCCATAAAAAGTGTCGTTTAAAGTTTGCCACAAGCCACCTGGGAGACACACCAAACATGTGGAAGAAGGTGCTCTGGTCAGATGAAACCAAAATTGAACTTTTTGGCAACAATGCAAAACGTTATGTTTGGCGTAAAAGCAACACAGCTCATCACCGTGAACACACCATCCCCACTGTCAAACATGGTGGTGGCAGCATCATGGTTTGGGCCTGCTTTTCTTCAGCAGGGACAGAGAAGATGGTTAAAATTGATGGGAAGATGGATGGAGCCAAATACAGGACCATTCTGGAAGAAAACCTGATGGAGTCTGCAAAAGACCTGAGACTGGGACGGAGATTTGTCTTCCAACAAGACAATGATCCAAAACATAAAGCAAAATCTACAATGGAATGGTTCAAAAATAAACATATCCAGGTGTTAGAATGGCCAAGTCAAAGTTCAGACCTGAATCCAATCGAGAATCTGTGGAAAGAACTGAAAACTGCTGTTCACAAATGCTCTCCATCCAACCTCACTGAGCTCAAGCTGTTTTGCAAGGAGGAATGGGAAAAAATGTCAGTCTCTCGATGTGCAAAACTGATAGAGACATACCCCAAGCGACTTACAGCTGTAATCGCAGCAAAAGGTGGCGCTACAAAGTATTAACTTAAGGGGTCTGAATAATTTTGCACACCCAATTTTTCAGTTTTGATTTGTTAAAAAAGTTAGAAATATCCAATAAATGTCGTTCCACTTCATGATTGTGTCCCACTTGTTGTTGATTCTTCACAAAAAAATACAGTTTTATATCTTTATGTTTGAAGCCTGAAATGTGGCAAAAGGTCGCAAAGTTCAAGGGGGCCGAATACTTTCGCAAGGCACTGTACATATTCTAGTATCTGGTCCTGAGAAATAGGCCTTTTACTTTGGGAACGTTATTTTTCCTAACATAAAAATAGTGCCCTCTAGCTTCAAGAGGTAATATTACATTAATTGTAACATTGCACATTGATGTCAGACATCCCCAATGCTCTGTTGCTGATGACTGGGATGAATGCAGGAGCAGATTTCAGGAGGAGGACAAGATGGCAATGTATCTGATAGGCCTATCTGGCATATATGACTTTAATGCTTCTTGACAGTGTCATGAAGTGTATTTTCTTAGTCTAAGTAAAGTGACAGAGGATGGTCATAATGCTTCATGACAGTGTCATAAAGTGTATTTTCTATGATGAAAAATTATGAAAAAAACATGACTAAAGAATTCATTACAACAAAACAAATTATTTAAGAAATAAATGTTCAAATGAAAGGAAACTTCTTGGCAGGGAAAACACAAATTTGAATAAATGTGGGGTTTGACACTTATGTAGGTGTAATAACCAGCCATAAAATAACACATATGTCAAAACAGTGTTATGATCATATTATGACAAGTTATGTCAGCTGTTATGACATACAGTTGAAGTCGGAATTTTACATACACTTAGGTTGGAGTCATTAAAACTAGTTTTTCAACCAATTTCTTGTTAACAAACTATAGTTTTTGCAAGTCGGTTAGGACATCTACTTTGTGCATGACACAAGTCATTTTTCCAACAATTGTTTACAGACAGATTATTTCACTTATAATTCACTGTACCACAATTCGAGTGGGTCAGAAGTTTACATACACTAAATTGACTGTGCCTTTAAACAGCTTGGAAAATTGGCTTTAGAAGCTTCTGATAGGCTAATTGACATAATTTGAGTGAATTGGAGGTGTACCTGTGGATGTATTTCAAGGCCTACCTTCAAACTCAGTGCCTCTTTGCTTGGCATAATTGGAAAATCTAAATAAATCAGCCACGAAAATTGTAGACCTCCACAAGTCTGGTTCATCCTTGGGAGCAATTTCCAAATACCACGTTCATCTGTACAAACAATAATATGCAAGAATAAACACCATGGGACAACGCAGTCGCTCAGGAAGGAGACACGTTCTGTCTCCTAGAGATGAATGTACTTTGGTGTCAAAACTGCAAATCAATCCCAGAACAACAGCAAAGGACCTTGTGAAGATGCTGGAGAAAACAGGTACAAAAGTATCTATTTCCACAGTAAAACTAGTCCTTTATTGACATAACCTGAAAGGCCGCTCAGCAAGGAAGAAGCCACTGCTCCAAATCTGCCATTAAAAAGCCAGACTACAGTTTTCAACTGCACATGGGGCAAAGATCGTACATTTTGGAGAAATGTCCTCTGGTCTGATGAAACGAAAATAGAACTGTTTGGCCACAATGACCATTGTTATGTTTGGAGGAAAAAGGGGGAGGCTTGCAAGCCGAAGAACACCATCCCAACCATGAAGCACGGGGGTGGCAGTATCATGTTGTTGGGGTGCTTTGCTGCAGGAGGGACTGGTGCACTTGAGGGAGAAAAATATGTGGATATATTGAAGCAACATCTCAAGACATCAGTCAGGAAGTTAAATCTTGGTCACAAATGGGTCTTCCAAATGGACAATGACCCCAAGCATACTTCCAAAGTTGTGGCAGAATGGCTTAAGGACAAAGTCAAGGTATTGGAGTGGCCATCACAAAGCCTTGACCTCAATCCTATAGAAAATATGTGGGCAGAACTGAAAAAGCGTCTGCGAACAAGGAGGCCTACAAACCTGAATCAGTTACATCAGCTCTGTCAGGAGGAATGGGCCAAAATTCTCCCAAGTTATTGTGGGAAATGTTTGACCCAAGTTAAACAATTTAAAGACAATGCTACCAAATTCTGATTGAGTGTTTGTAAACTTCTGGCCCACTGGGATTGTGATGAAATAAATAAAATAGTAGATAAATCATTCTCATTTCACATTCTTAAAATAAAGTGGTGAATTTTTACTTGGATTAAATGTCAGGAATTGTGAAAAACTGAGTTTAAATGTATTTGGCTAAGGTGTATGTAAACTTCTGACTTGAACTGTATTATGACATGAGCAAATTAAGGCTCTAATCAGAATGGGTCACAGCAATGGTGCAGTTAGCAGCTCCATCTAGAGATTGTACTGTAGTGTACTGCTTCAGCTCTGCACTTTTTGTTAACGTCCCAAATGACACCCTATTCTCCATATAGTGTACTACTTTTGACCAAGGCCCATAAGGCTCTGTCAAATGTAATGCACTATATAGGGAATTTCAGGGGTGTCAACAGTGAACTCTGTTTAGTTTGAGCTTGATGTGTGTGGTGGTGGCACTGTAAGCCCCCAAATGAATGGGAAATCTAATTTAAATTAAACAAAGCTTCCACTTCTTTTGATGCACAAAGTGTGTGTGTGTGTGTGTGTGTGTGTGTGTGTGTGTGTGTGTGTGTGTGTGTGTGTGTGTGTGTGTGTGCTGCTCGTGTGTGTGTGTGTAGCCAGTCATTCTACCATGTTATGCTGAAACCAGGCCCCTTTTCCGGCCAGCTGCCCATCTGGTGGTTGTGATATACAAACCTCGTCTGTTTGTCTTTGCATGAGTATGGCATTAAGAGATGAGCTCTAACTTGGGAGCAGCTGGTCCAGTCAGGAAACTCCTTACTTCCCCTCCACTGAACCACACTATCAGCATCTTAATATAGCGGCCATTGGACCAGGCCATAACCGGCAATGCTCGGCTAGCTGCACCCAGTGCCACTGGATATTGAATATCATTACCATATATGATTAGCATTAGTCAGGAGACTCACTACTTCCCCTCCACTTAACCACATTATCAAAATCATAACATAGCCCAGCTCTTGGGTCCATGGGGAAATGAGATGTATGACACATGAAGTAATGGCAAATTACCCAGGGTACCCCAGGGGTCAATGGTGATGACATATGACAGGAAGGGGCGATGAAGAGACACATCAGATCATGTGGAGCGGTACTAACCGGTGAGTCACTCTCTCCTAGGCCTCACACTTCGAGGCCTGGTTGTCCAGATGACTAGTCTTCCTCATTCCCACCACAGATCTGGGTTCAAATACTATGAATATTATTTGAACCCAGGTCTGCTTGTCATCAAGAAGACTTTGCAACAAGGCCTGGGCTCTGTTCCCACCGTGTTTTCCCTGAAGGAGATACAGGACAGGAGAGATAAGCTAACCGATTGTCTGCTCATTTGTGAGAGTGACAGAAACACCTTCTCTTTGCTCGCCCACTCAGGCGGCTAACAGCTAACCTTCCTCCTTTCCTCTGTGCCGCCAGCCACAAACTGTAAAGTAATACAATTAACCCCAAATACAACCAACTCTATATCTGCTCTTAGCTGCTGTGTATTTGTTATTGCTCATTATCTTTTGTCTCTCTCTTTCTCTATGAATAGTACTTTCTCTTGGATGGTAAGGAAGTAATTAGAGTGAAGAGGTTATGAGTACAGAGGGGGGACGGTGTGACAGTGTGGCAGTTTGGCTCTGGCTGTGTCCCAAATGGCATTTCCTATGCAGTGCATTACTTCTGACAAGAACCCTATAGGCACTACATAGAGAACAGGGTGCCATTTCAGACACATCTAGTGTGGCCGCCTCCTGTCATGTTGCACCCCATGGAGTCTCTCTGTGCCAACATAGATTGCATTTATGAGGAGATTTTTCCATTGTAAGAGCACTAACACCTTGTTCACACTCGCAGCTTCTGTTTTCACATCCTGCGGGCTACAGCAGGCAGCTAACACTTTTCACAAAGGACATCTAGGCTGTGAATGTCAAGGGCATTTTCCTCTAATAAATCATACCTCTGTTCATTCACTGTGCTGCTAATATGACTCACTGTTCTGCTCTAAAGAAAATATTGCAGCATATGGACATGTTTGTCTATACACTATCAATAAATTGTAACCCTATGTTAAGGGAATTTTTTATCAATGATGACTAATTATGTATACATTTCAATCAGGAGTGACTAATCAGAATACTATTATGTTACTGTATATGTACTAATCTGAATACTATTATGTTACTGTATATGTACTAATCAGAATACTGTTATGTTACTGTATATGTATGAATTTTCTTTTTAATCCTAGTACTGAATATAATGTGTGTAAATATAATCAAGAATTAGAACAATGACTGTCTGTTCCTTGGTAGAAATGAATGAACTATATCGCCAGACTGGCTAGAATGCTTATCTACACAGGCTGACCTTGGCTCTAGACGATGTGGGAAGGCTTGAGAACTATACAGCCTTTGTACCAGTGTCAAGAAGAGACGGAACAGTTTAGAAAACGCTGATGTCATTTTCAGTTTATAACTTGTGGTAAAATGTGTAATGAGCAGTACTCTCGTGAATAAAAGCTGCTGGTTGACTTTAAGACGGGGCTCTATCAATTTCATACAAATAAGGATCATACAAATCATTATGAATTGACAGAGTGTTTGATTTTAATTGGGTATTAAAACAGAGGAATTTAATTCCTGCAACACCCTAGCATCAGCTAACATCAGCTAGCCCCTGGGGACAAGATGTGCAAGGTTTACTTTCCCAGTGACCCTCTTTTCTGATAGGTCTGTTTGGATGGTCTGACCCCACAGTAGCAGGGTTGATAATTACCTTTCCTGAAAGGACATGTCCTTGGACATGTAACATGTCCAAGGGCAGAGTGAGTGGTCTTGGAATAAGGGAAGCAAGTCTAGCACATTAGGTCCCAGTGGCTAACATATTCTACATGTCATCTGGGTAGGTACTGAAGGTCTGGTTAGGTACTGTCTACCACTTCGATAGGAAGCAAAAGTATTGGGACTACGCTCGCTACATACAGGCCAAGCTGAGGGGAGCTGAGAACCAGCACCTCAAATATTTTACTCCTTGAGCTCCTTTTCCTCTTATAGAATATAAGAGCCAGTGGAATATGGAGAATATGGAGCCAGTGGGTTTGGCGACGAGTATGAAGCGAGGGCCAGCCAACGAGAGAGTACAGGTCGCAATGGTGGGTAGTATATGGGGCTTTGGTGATAAAACGGATTGCACTGTGATAGACTGCATCCAATTTGTTGAGTAGGGTATTGGAGGCTATTTTGTAAATGACATCGCCAAAGTCGAGGATTGGTAGGATGGTCAGTTTTACAAGGGCATGTTTGGCAGCATGAGTGAAGGATGCTTTGTTGCGAAATAGGAAGCCAATTCTAGATTTAACTTTGGATTGGAGATGTTTGATATGGGTCTGGAAGGAGAGTTTACAGTCTAACCAGACACCTAAGTATTTGTAGTTGTCCACGTATTCTAAGTCAGAGCCGTCCAGAGTAGTGATGTTGGACAGGCGGGTAGGTGCAGGTAGCGATCGGTTGAAGAGCATGCATTTAGTTTTACTTGTATTTAAGAGCAATTGGAGAGATATGGTAATATGGTAATATTAGATATATGATATGGTAATCTGTCCAATGTTGGAGGTTGCACACCCCAGATTAGGTTAGAGCTGGTCTTTGTTATGGCTGTAATTACTCAGTCCATTGGTTCCTCCCTCCCTGTGTGTCTATCAGAGATCTCCAGTTCTAACAAACAAAGGTATTACTGACAACGGAACGCATTTTGGCCATGAAGCCTTAGTCAGCATAGACACCAAACAGAAAGCGTTTATAAGTAGTGTACACACATCCAGTAGTAATTAAAGAAATATAAGATACCCACAGACCCAAGGTCTTCTTGCACAATAAAACTGCAGGAGTGTTCGAAAGTGTGAGTATCTATCTTTCTTTCATGAGCAAACAGAAACAGTGCATTATTTCAGTGACATCAAAAAGTAAGAATTGAGCTTATTGTCTAATTGTGCATATTGTATTTTCTCTACAGAGATTTGTCTGCTGACGAAGGGGAGACGCACGGCCAGCGTTCGTGCCGACACTTACTGCCGTCTCTTCTCCCTCTCTGTGGATCACTTCAACGAGGTGTTGGAGGAGTACCCCATGATGCGCCGTGCCTTCGAGACTGTAGCCATCGACCGCCTGGACCGCATCGGTAAGACCATGACCACACCTTGCTATTGATACTGTACTGTGTTGGCTTGGTGCCCTGTCATGCCCTGCCTGTGCTGTGTCATGTGTATCTATCTGTTTTTATCGTGTTTGCCCTCCGTCACAGCACTGTGTCCATCGCAATGCATGACTTGTAAGCTGCACTATCTTTGATCTTTCTTTCCTCCTCTCTTTCCATCAAGTTACCTTAATTTGACAAACAAATTACATTGGTAACATAGATTGTTTTCAAAATGAAGTCAAAGTCCAATTGTGTTAATAAATGGAAGTCAGTGGCAGTGCATTTCACTGACTATCTGGTAGGATGTCAGATCTGTCCCAGATCTGTGCCTTCTTTGGTTTTGTGTTGACCCCCAACTGGAACCCCTTCCGGCGATTGGACGGAAGCTAGAACGCATTTGCATGTGCCTCCGTATTCATTCGCCTGCACACCTAGGTATGAGCTGCACCCTGACCCCATCCCTAGGCCCAGGCCAGCCAGGGCAGCCAAAGACTGGCTGATCTGGGCACGTGAGACCATGGAGGAAGTTAGCCAGCTTGACCAGGCTTTTCCAGGCACGTCTTGTACACATGATATGATGCCACTTAGCTTCTTGGGACCCAAGGGTTGCAAAATTCGTGAAACTTTCCACAAAATTCTAAGGTTTTCCAGAAATCCCAGATGGGATATTCCTGGATTCAGGAGGGAATATGCAGCAAATATGGGAATCCTCCAACCTGGATTTCTGGAAAAACTTGAGAATTTGTGGAAAGTTACCAGATTGTTGCAACCCTAGATACAAGCATTTTCCTTTCTAAGAGCAACATAGACAAACTTGGCCATTATTAGTGACCATTTAACTAAAGTCATAAAGAATGATAATCAATAAATCTGAAACATAATTATTATAACGATTGAAAAAAGGGCCAGATGTATGTAATGCAACCAGGGCATCTATTTGTTTTTTATGCTGTTTCTTTTCCATTTTAAAGTATAATTTTTTTTAATGAATTTGCTCATAATGTAGTATATTTCTACTATGTCAAAATTTGGGAAATATTATGATATACCTCTCCAGGAACATATCCCATAATATAGACCAGACAGGTCTAGCTGTTTCTCCTCAATTGAGTGCTTTATAACTAAAAATATTATGGGATATGTTCCTGGAGAGGTTGCCTGCAAAACTCACATTTCAACATGGCCACACACTTATACAAAGTACAAAGCATATAGCATCTAATGCTTGTAGAATATTGCACTAGTAATGCATATACACTACCGTTCAAAAGTTTGGGGTCACTCAGAAATGTCCATGTTTTTGTAAAGAAAAGCACATTTTCTGTCCCTTAAAATAACATCAATTTGATCAGAAATACAGTGTAGACATTGTTTTTCTTTGCAACTCTGCCTAGAAGACCAGCATCCCGGAGTCACCTCTTTAATGTTGACGTTGAGACTGGTGTTTTGAGGGTACTATTTAATGAAGGTGCCAGTTGAGGACTTGTGAGGCGTTTGTTTCTCAGGAGAAAGGTCTTTGTTTCTGGCCAGATGCTCAACTAGTCTAAAGAAGGCCAGTTTTATTGCTTCTTCAATCAGAACTGCAGTTTTCAGCTGTGCTAGCATAATTGCAAAAGGTTTTTCTCATGGTCAATTAGCCTTTTAAAATGATAAACTTGGATTAGCTAACACAACGTGCCATTGGAACACAGGAGTGATGGTTGCTGATAATGGGTCTCTGTACGCCAAGAGTGGTACCTCCTTTAAACGTTGCGAGCTTACACCACGGGACTTAGAGGTACGTCACGGCTTCATTGCTCCAGACTACCACAAGGGGGAGTTAGAGCACTCATTTTGCATTTGGGTCCCAAGGCTTTTATATGACCAATCATATCGAGTGATTCTAAGGATGAATTTGACGCGGGCCACCAGTCCCTGGTGACTTCAACAAAGATGACTGACAAAACATTACGGGAAGCAAGTGTTTGTAGTTATAACGTCATAACGAGTCAAGCTACAAAATTACAATTGAGAGGAATATGTTAGTTAATGAGCCTATGGGTTCCCCTACAGGAACTCCACCCCCCGTTCAGCTGAAACGGTGGCGCAGGGAATGCAAAAATATTCTTAGAAATATTTAACCTCCACACATTAACAATAAGTCTATGGGTTCCCCTACAGCCTGTCAGATTTTTAAAATGTTTTACAGCGAAAACACAGCATATATTTATGTTAGACCACCACCAAAACAAAGAAAAAACATAGCCATTTTGTACAACAAAAGATAAAATGACAAAAGCAGGATTTTAAACTCATTCACTAACCTCTTGAAAATCTTCATCAGATGACAGTCATATGACATGTTACACAGTACATTTATGTTTTGTTCATAATATGCATTTTATATCCATAAATCTCGGTTTACATTGACGCCATGTTCAGAAAATTCTCCAAAATGTCCAGAGGAATTATAGAAAGCTACGCCAGATAACAGAAATACTCATCATAAACTTTGACTAAAGATACATGTTCTACATATAATTAAAAAGATACACTGGTTCTTAATGCAACCGCTGTGTCACATTTTTTTTTACGTTACGGAAAAAGCCTAACATTGCAATAATCTGAGGCGGCGCTCAGACATAACAATATTTCTCCGCTATGTTGGAGTCAACAGAAATACAAAATTACAGAAATATTCCCTTACCTTTGATGATCTTCCATCAGAATGTAGTGCAAGGAGTCCTAGTTCAACAATAAATCGTTTTGTTTTATAATGTTCAATTCTAGTGTCCATGTAGCAGCATTTGCTACCACTTTCAGCTCAAATGCCCAAAAAATGACCTCTGGTCCAGGATAACCTTGCATCAAAACTTCCAAATTACATATTACAGGTCGACGAAACTGGTCAAACTAAGAATCAATCTTCAGGATGTTATGATCATGCAGATCGAATAGCATTCCAACCGGGCCATTCATGTTCATCTGGGGCTGATTGGAACAGACAAAGCACTCGAACGCATACGCGCCTTCAAGCACATGGAAATCTTTTGCAACACTTAGTACTTTCCTTCCCATTAGGTCAGAGTTCACAGCAAATGCTCCATTCCACTTTCTACTGAATGAGGACATCTAGTGGAAGACATAGGAAGTGTTTCCAGATCCATAACTTGTTGGGAAGGGAGGGGGCGATGACGTCAAAGTTGCCCCAACTTTCAGGATTTCAAAACTAGTTTGGAAGATTGCCTGCCCTGTGAGTTCTGTTATACTCACAGACATAATTCAAACGGTTTTAGAAACTTCAGAGTGTTTTCTATCCAATAGTAATTATAATATGCATATATTAGCAATTTAGGACAGATTTTGATGCAGTTCACTATGGGCACGCAATTCATCCAAAGGGGAAATACTGCCCCCTATCTATAACAGTTAATGTAGAGACAAACGATTGTGCATATGTTTTTGTCATAAAGTTAATTTACGAAAATCGTTATTTATCAAGTTTTTTTTCAGCCATATCCAATACCAGGTGTATCAAACTCATTCATTATAGCAAGCAGAGAACAGTTTTCGAACCCTCAACATTCTAGCCCGAAGTCCAGCACACTATCGACTGTGCCCAAATGTATTAATTGGGGTTGAGGCCGATTATGGCTAAAAACACTTTATCAATTGGAATCTTTAACGTGGAAAGGGAAAAAAATATTATTATTAGTTTTTCACAAGCGTAGCAGGATGAGCTATTAGCTGAACAATAGACTATTCAACCTTTACTAAAGAATGACCTAATAGCCGAGCTATTAGCCCATCCAACAAAGCATTTGTATCTATCTATCTACAGACCTCCATGGGTTGATCAATTTGATTTCCATTGATAATTGTTGTGTGATTTTGTTGTCAGCACATTCAACTATGTAAAGGACAAAGTATTTAATAAGAATATTTCATGAATTCAGATCTAGTATGTGTTATTTTTTGTTCCCTTTATTTTTTGAGCAGTGTATTATTATTCGTTTTTTCACAAGCATAGCAGGATGGGCTATTAGCTGAACAATAGACTATTCAACCTTTACTAAAGAATTGTCTAACAGCTGAGCTAGGTGTGAGCCCCCCATCCCCAACCTGAGCTAGGTGTGAACCCCCCCTCTCCCCAACCTGAGCTAGGTGTGAAACCCCCCCTCCCCAACCTGAGCTAGGTGTGAACCCCCCCTCCCCAACCTGAGCTAGGTGTGAACCCCCCCTCCCCAACCTGAGCTAGGTGTGAACCCCCCCTCCCCAACCTGAGCTAGGTGTGAACCCCCCCCCTCCCCAACCTGAGCTAGGTGTGAACCCCCCCCCCCTCCCCAACCTGAGCTAGGTGTGAACCCCCCTCCTCCCCAACCTGAGCTAGGTGTGAACCCCCCCCCTCCCCAACCTGAGCTAGGTGTGAAACCCCCCCTCCCCAACCTGAGCTAGGTGTGAACCCCCCCTCCCCAACCTGAGCTAGGTGTGAGCCCCCCCTCCCCAACCTGAGCTAGGTGTGAACCCCCCCTCCCCAACCTGAGCTAGGTGTGAACCCCCCCCTCCCCAACCTGAGCTAGGTGTGAACCCCCCCCTCCCCAACCTGAGCTAGGTGTGAGCCCCCCCTCCCCAACCTGAGCTAGGTGTGAAACCCCCTCCTTGCCAACTGCCAGCCACAAAAGAAAATCATCCAGAATGTTTTTAGATTTTCTCCCTCCCAGACATTATTTGCTAAAGGACTTAATGATGAAATGCCTATGTATGTTATGTTGTAAATTTGAACATGAATTATGCCCCTATTTCAGATTACACTGACGTTTTTCTTACACTGTACCCAATGATTTATGAAAACTTGCTTGGTAGGTTGATGTCCTCATTGTGGTTTTACAGACCTGTTTAATATGTTTTATGTACACACTTTATTAGAATATTTATTATATGCATATTGTTATATTTGGTAGCACTTATTAGTTTTCCTTCGCCTCCAACTCCTTCCGATGCGTGGCACGGATGTGGGTGTGGCTAGGTCTACATAAGGGTGCTAATTTAAAACACTCACAAAAGCTTTGACGAAGGCCGTGAGGCTGATACATAAGGCTTATAAAAGATCAGTGACACGATCAAGAGCAGTGTGCGGGTTTCTTCCTCTTTTCCTCATCTTATCCGGCTGTTGCCATGCACCAGCAAAAAAGATAGCTCAGATGTGCAAGTGCCTTTTGAATTTGACTTTACAAACAACAAGAGGTCTTAATTGCAGTCTATTTCTTCAGAACCTAGACCTATATAAAATAACTTAACTGGTTGAGGTAGGCTGTGAGGCTTAACAGCCTAATAGAAGTAGGATTTTTTTTTATTAGGCCTACTTACAATTGCAACTGGTCAAAAATGTAGCATCCTACATTAAAACAATCATTTAAAGAAAAAAGTCTGCATGTTCGAAGTTAAACAATGTAACTAATAATTAAAAATGCACATTTGTAAATCCCAAACTCTAGAAGTAATTGGAAAGGTAGAAACAAATTATGTGTGACATTGTGGTTACAATAAAGAATGTAGCCCATAATGCAAATGATTCCTATTAGCAGGACAATAGCCTTTTTACAGCCCGGCTACTGTTGTGAAAATATCTCAACTTGCAATGTATTCGATGCTTATGTATTCTAAAGTGTTACATTTCTAACTCAAAACAGCATTTCTTCATCAACATTTTTATGCTTTTGTTAATCTTCTTGATATTCTACCTTTTTTTCCTTTTTTTCTTAAAATTTTTCAAATTCTGAGCAAATTGCTCAAGGGCCACGGTTGATTCATCTGTGAAGATGATGTAATTGAATGTCTCGCCAGCTTTGATCCATGCCTGGGCCTGCAGGACGCAAAGTTCTTTGTTTGTCAGACGAATCATTGGGTCAAAACTACAGGACAGTACAAAACAAGTGAACACACATGGTTAATGTTCTGAGAATTAAAAATATATTTATATATAAACAAGCTTAAAAATGTATACACACTGCTCAAGAAAATAAAGGGAACACTTAAACAACACAATGTAACTCCAAGTCAATCACACTTCTGTGAAATCGAACTGTCCACTTAGGAAACAACACTGATTGACAATAAATTTCACATGCTGTTGTGCAAATGGAATAGTCAACAGGTGGAAATTATAGGCAATTAGCAAGTAACCCCCAATAAAGGAGTGGTTCTGCAGGTGGGGAACACAGACCACTTCTCAGTTCCTATGCTTCCTGGCTGATGTTTTGGTCACTTTTGAATGCTGGCGGTGCTTTCACTCTAGTGGTAGCATGAAACGGAGTCTACCTCCAGCAGGCCACAAATGTGCATGTGTCTGCTCAAATGGTCAGAAACAGACTCCATGAGGGTGGTATGAGGGCTCGACGTCCACAGGTGGGGGTTGTGCTTTATAGCCCAACACCGTGTCGGACGTTTGGCATTTGCCAGAGAACACCAAGACTGGCAAATCCGCCACTGGCGCCCTGTGCTCTTCACAGATGAAAGCAGGTTCACACTGAGCACATGTGACAGACGTGACAGTCTGGAGACGCTGTGGAGAACTTTCTGCTGCCTGCAACATCCTCCAGCATGAGCGGTTTGGCGGTGGGTCAGTCATGGTGTGGGGTGGCATTTCTTTCGGGGGCCACAGAGCCCTCCATGTGCTCGCCAGAGGTAGCCTGACTGCAATTAGGTACCGAGATGAGATCCTCAGACCCCTTGTGAGACCATATGCTGGTGCGGTTGGCCCTTGGGTCCTCCTAATGCAAGACAATGCTAGACCTCAAGTGGCTGGAGTGTGTCAGCAGTTCTTGCAAGAGGAAGGCATTGATGCTATGGACTGGCCCGCCCGTTCCTCAGACCTGAATCCGATTGAGCACATCTGGGACATCATGTCTCGCTCCATCCACCAACGCCACGTTGCACCACAGACTGTCCAAGAGTTGGCGGATGCTTTAGTCCAGGTCTGGGAGGAGATCCCTCAGGAGACCATCCGACACCTCTTCAGGAGCATGCCCAGGCGTTGTAGTGAGGTCATACAGGAACGTGGAGGCCACACACACTACTGAGCCTCATTTTGACTTGTTTTAAGAACATTACAATGTTGGATCAGCCTGTAGTGTGGTTTTCCACTTTAATTTTGAGTGTGACTCCAAATCCAGACCCTCCATGGGTTGATAAATTTGATTTCCATTGATTATTTTTGTGTGATTTTGTTGTCAGCACATTCAACTGTGTAAAGAAAAAAGTATTTAATAAGACTATTTCATTCATTCAGATCTAGGATGTTTTATTTTAGTGTTCCCTTTTTTTTGATCAGTGTGTGTATATATATATATATATATATATATACATACATACAGCATTACTTACTGTGCCGTGATGCCCGCAGATTACAGATTGCCTTTGCCGATCGATCAGTGAGTCAATGGCTTGAATAGTCAATGACTCACTCACGAGTTGAAAAGGAACGAGATGGAGTCGCAATCCATGTCAGGCACACCTCTGGAACTCCACCTCCAACAGGCAGAGTCAACAGGCAGACATTTTCATTCTTCTTCTGACAACAATACTTGACCAACTGCTCACCAGGCACAGCAAGGGCCACCCGGACCATTATGCTGTTCTGCTATTCAAAGGATGTGTAACCGAAGAGAGATACCATGAATGGGCACAGAATACATAGCCTTCCCGCTGTGGCCGTCTATTTCAGCACCGTTTCCCACTGCCCTGAGACAAGCATGAAGAAATGAACATCTTCAAATATTTCATGATATTCTGAAGATATGTGTTGACTGAATGTCTGCAAAATAATCAAGTTAGGTTTCTCCAGAAATAAATAATTCTAAATAACTGGCTTTATTTACAAATCAGTGAGAATGTCTCACCCCAATATCAAGAATTGCCTTTTTCTCACTAACTCTAGGTTAAAACCTCTTGAGGATAGGGGAGACACTAGCGTCTCAACTGGCCAATTGCCAGGGGAAATGCAGAGCGCGAGATTCAAATAAAATACTATACAATTCAAACGTTCATTAAATCACACATGTAAGATACTCAATTAAAGCTACCCTCGTTGTGAATCCAGCCAACATGTCAGATTTTAAAAATGCTTTTCGGTGAAAGCATAAGAAGCTATTATCTGATAGCCTGCACCCATCTGCACCAGCAATAAACAAAGGAGCATAGCAGGCGCTACACAAAATGCTGAAATAAAATATAAAATATGCATTACCTTTGACGGGCTTCTTTTGTTGGCACTCCAATATGTCTCATAAATAGCGCGTTTGATCCAGAAAAAGACAGCTTACAAAAACGCAACGTCAATATAAAATATTTCAAAAGCTGCCTATAAACTTTACCAAAATATTTCAAACTACTTTTGTAATACAACGTTCGGTATTTTCAAACGTTAATAATTGATCAAATTGTAGACGGGGCAATCTGTATTCAATACAGGAACGAAAACAAACCAGCACTGCTGTTCACGTCTTGCGCAACTCATAAAAGTGTCCCCAGTTCCGAGTTGGCCTACTTCTTCATAGAACAAAGGAATAACCTCAACCATATTCCAAAAACTGGCGACATCGTGTGGAAGCGGTAGGAACTGAAAATGGGTTCCTATTAAATATCCAATGGCAAAGACAATGTAGTAAACAGAGAGGGGGAAAAAAACTATCTGAACAGTTAGTCCTTGGGGTTTTGCCTGCTACATAAGTTCTGGTATACTCACAGACATCATTCAAACAGTTTTAGAAACTTCAGAGTGTTTTCTATCCAAATCTATGAATAATATGCATATCTTATATTGTTGGCATGAGTAGCAGGAAGATGAAATTGGGCACGCTATTTATCCAAAAGTGAAAATTCTGCCCCCTAGCTTTATTAACCTGTCTAGGACTAGCGGACCCCCCCCCCCCCCCCACCCCCACCCCGCGCCAAATTCAAAACAACTAAAATCTCATAATTAAAATTCCTCAGGCATACAAGTATTTTACACAATTTTAAAGATACAATTCCCGTTAATCCAGCCACAGTGTCTGATTTCAAAAAGGATTTACAGCAAAAGCACCACAAACGATTATGTTAGGTCACCACCAAGCCATTTTTTCCAGCCAAAGAGAGGAGTCACAAAAAGCAGAAATAGAGATAGAATTAATCACTAACCTTCGATGATCTTCATCAGATGACACTCATAGGACTTTATGTTACACAATACATGTATGTTTTGTTTGATAAAGTTCATATTTATATAAAAAAATCATAGTTTACATTGGTGCATTATGTTCAGTAGTTCTGAAACATGCGGTGATATTGCAGAGAGCCACATCAATTTACAGAAATGCTAATAATAAACATTGATAAAGATACGACTATTATACATGGAACTTTAGATAAACTTCTCCTTAATGCAACCGCTGTGTCAGATTTTTAAAAAACTTTATGGATAAAGCAAACCATGCAATAATCTGAGTACAGCCTTTAGACAACAAAGCAGCCATAAAGATACCCGCCATATTAGGTAGTCAACATTACTCAGAAATAGCATTTTAAATATTCACTTACCTTTGATGATCTTCATCAGAATGCACTCCCAGGAATCTGAGTTCCACCATAAATGTTTTGATTGGTTCGATAATGTCCATTAGTTATGTCCAAATATCTTATTTTGTTAGGGTGTTTGGTAAACACATCCAAAAGCTTGTTCAGGTCGCGCCGAACGTCGGACGAAAAGTTCAAAAAGTTCCGTTACAGCCCGTAGAAGCATGCCAACCTAAGTATGGAATCAATCTTTAGGATGTTTTTAACATAAAACGTCATTATTGTTCCAACCGGACAATTCCTTTGTCTGTACAAATGAAGTGGAATGTCGCTACCTTTCACATGAGCGTGCCTGACCGAGGCTGTGGCACTCTGCCAGACCACTCACTCAAAGAGCCCTTATGAGCCCCTCCTTTAGATTAGAATCCTCAAAACAGGTTATAAATACTGTTGACATCTAGTGGAAGCCTTGCGAAGTGAAACATAACTAATATCACCCTGTATCTTCAATGGGGGCTGAGTTGAAAAACTACAAACCTCAGATTTCCCACTTCCTGGTTGGATTTTTATCAGGTTTTCGCCTGCCATATTAGTTATGTTATACTCACAGACATCATTCAAACAGTTTTAGAAACTTCAGAGTGTTTTCTATCCAAATATACTAATTATATGCATATTCTAGCTTTTATGGCTGAGTAGCAGGCAGGTTAATCTGGGCACGCTTTTCATCCAAAATTCCGAATGCCCTAGTGAAGTTAAATGGATAAAGTCTAAAGATTGTTTCCCCACTGGTGTCGAGCCTGACCAGGCCGGGCTGAATACTGGGTATCTTAGTAATTATTCATTATACATGATTGAGGTCAGAACCCATGGCTTTGGCTGGCCCACTGCTACTGTTGTCTCAGTACTGAGCTAACAGCATAAAAAAATGAAAATGCTGCCCCATATCCCAAAAAGGTTCAATGAAAACGAAATCTCCAAAATGTTGTTACTTTTAAACAATGCGTTTTATTAGTATTCATTCATTTAGAATTTTATTAGATATTCTCAGATATTCTCACAGATCCTAACGGAAAATGTCCCTTTAGATATTAATATAGAGTCCTACAATCGCCTAAATGTAAGGAAAATGCCCCTTGTTATGGCTAGGAGTCCCTCAAAAGGAACATCCCCCTCCCATTCAGCTGAAAAGGTGGCACGGGAAATTCAAAAATATTTTTTTGAAACATTTCACTTTCACACATTAACAAGTCCAATACAGCAAATGAAAGATAAACATCTTGTTAAACTATCCATCATGTCTGATTTTTTAAATGTTTTACAGCGAAAACACAACATATATTTATGTTAGATCACCACCAAATAAAAAAAAACACAGCCATTTTCCCCAGCCAAAGATAGTCACAAACGCAGAATTAGAGATAAAATTAACCATTAACCTTTGATAATCTCCATCAGATGACACTCATGACATCATGTTACACAATGCATTTATGTTTTGTTCGATAATATGCATATTTATATCCACAAATATCGGTTTACATTGACGGCATGTTCAGAAATGCCTCCAAAATATCAGGAGTAATTACAGAGAACTACATCAGATAACAGAAATACTCATCATAAACTTTGACGAAAGATACATGTTTTACATATAATTAAAGATACACTGGTTCTTAATGCTGTCAGATTTTAAAAAACGTTACGAAAAAAGCATCTCATGCAATAATGTAAAACAGTGACTCATTCACCTCTCATTCGGTCAAAGTTCACACCAGAGGCTCCATTCCACGTTCTACTGAATGCTGACATCTAGTGGAAGTAGTAGGAAGTGCGGGCAGATCCATATCTTATTTGGATGTGAATAGGCGATGAGTTGAAAATCAACCAGCCCCAGAATTTCTACTTCCTGTTTGGAAGTTTGCCTGCCCTATGAGTTCTGTTATACTCACAAACATAATTCAAACAGTTGACACAGGGATTATTTAGCTAAAAAGCCCGGTACTATACTGCCGGACATCATGCTGTAAAGCCCCATATTTTCCATTCCATCCTAACAGAGGGTTTTTTGTTTTTCAAAACCCCATAATATTAATCAAATGAGTTAAGCAAGTACCAGTCAAAAGTTTGAACACACCTACTCATTCAAGGATTTTTCCATATTTTTACGATTTTCTACATTCTGAATAATATTGAAGACATCACAATTATAAAATAACACATATGGAATCAGTTAAGAAAAAAATCCTATTTACCAGGACAGCCTTCTCCTTCCTCCCAAACGGGGGACCCCGGTCTCCCGCGTGCCCCGCATTCTGTAGTACCGACATGGCCTGCTCTTTGTTATGTAAGGAATTAGGCACTTTCCCATGTTAACTACAGTATCTATTGTAGATTGTAAAATCAACCCCATATACAATGTTATTACAAAAAATATTTAATGCCAATACGTAATACTATCAAATGTTCTCAAAGATGCCCTCTGGTGGTCAAACTAGCAATAACTTGGCAGAGAATTAAATGACAGAATGCTGCGGCAGCACGCAATGTGTGCCACAGTATGACGCAGCTTTTAATGGAGGAACCGCTGTATGTAGATATTCCATTTAAAAAATCAGCCATTTCCAGCTACAATAGTCATTTACAACATTAACAATATCTACACTGTATTTCTGATCAATTTAATGTTATTTTAATGGACAAAAAATGTGCTTTTCTTTCAAAAACAAGGACATTTCTAAGTGACCCCGAACTTTTCAACGGTTAGTGTAAGTAATGCATCCATATTGAAAAGGCACCTCTTTCATATTGTATGTACTGTACGTACTCTTTGTCCTAAGACGGCCATTATATGTTTCCACATAAAGTATCTATTAGGACAAAATATAGCAAATATCTTGGTAAACAATACTTTATTATGTTCCCAAGTGCCTTTGTCAGATTTTAGATTTTAACAGAAGTACAAAGTTAGCTGATGTTGTATGCAATAATATTCTTTATAGAGAGCACATTTTGCGTCTCTCAACTGCAGTTTCTGCATTGAGAGGCTTTATTTTGAAGTGAGGTTGGTAGGGATGTTGGAATGTTTTGCTTCTCCATGAGAGTCTTAAGACATGAGAGCCTTGTTTTAATCTTTAACAAGCATATATCTTAACAAAACTCATATAGATTCCTTAAAATAAAAATGAGCTATTTCAAACATTACATTAGAATATAATTGTTTTAATAAATCAGAAACAGTATTGAAGAGATTATTTTAAAATAAAGCATTAAAATAAACAAGTCATGTACCATCGTAAAGCATGTACCATTACCGAAATAAAATAGGAATTGGGTAGTAGTGGTTGGGAATATGTATCATCGTAAAGCATGTACCATTACCGAAATAAAATAGGAATTGGGTAGTAGTGGTTGGGAATATGTATCATCGTAAAGCATGTACCATTACCGAAATAAAATAGGAATTGGGTAGTAGTGGTTGGGAATATGTATCATCGTAAAGCATGTACCATTACCAAAATAAAATAGGAATTGGGTAGTAGTGGTTGGGAATATGTATCATCGTAAAGTATGTACCATTACCGAAATAAAATAGGAATTGGGTAGTAGTGGTTGGGAATATGTATCATCGTAAAGCATGTACCATTACCGAAATAAAATAGGAATTGGGTAGTAGTGGTTGGGAATATGTATCATCGTAAAGCATGTACCATTACCGAAATAAAATAGGAATTGGGTAGTAGTGGTTGGGAATATGTATCATCGTAAAGCATGTACCATTACCGAAATAAAATTGGAATTGGGTAGTAGTGGTTGGGAATATGTATCATCGTAAAGCATGTACCATTACCGAAATAAAATAGGAATTGGGTAGTAGTGGTTGGGAATATGTATCATCGTAAAGCATGTACCATTACCGAAATAAAATAGGAATTGGGTAGTAGTGGTTGGGAATATGTATCATCGTAAAGCATGTACCATTACCGAAATAAAATAGGAATTGGGTAGTAGTGGTTGGGAATATGTATCATCGTAAAGCATGTACCATTACCGAAATAAAATAGGAATTGGGTAGTAGTGGTTGGGAATATGTATCATCGTAAAGCATGTACCATTACCGAAATAAAATAGGAATTGGGTAGTAGTGGTTGGGAATATGTATCATCGTAAAGCATGTACCATTACCAAAATAAAATAGGAATTGGGTAGTAGTGGTTGGGAATATGTATCATCGTAAAGCATGTACCATTACCGAAATAAAATAGGAATTGGGTAGTAGTGGTTGGGAATATGTATCATCGTAAAGCATGTACCATTACCGAAATAAAATAGGAATTGGGTAGTAGTGGTTGGGAATATGTATCATCGTAAAGCATGTACCATTACCGAAATAAAATAGGAATTGGGTAGTAGTGGTTGGGAATATGTATCATCGTAAAGCATGTACCATTACCGAAATAAAATAGGAATTGGGTAGTAGTTGTTGGGAATATGTATCATCGTAAAGCATGTACCATTACCAAAATAAAATAGGAATTGGGTAGTAGTGGTTGGGAATATGTATCATCGTAAAGCATGTACCATTACCGAAATAAAATAGGAATTGGGTAGTAGTGGTTGGGAATATGTATCATCGTAAAGCATGTACCATTACCTAAATAAAATAGGAATTGGGTAGTAGTGGTTGGGAATATGTATCATCGTAAAGCATGTACCATTACCGACATAAATAGGAATTGGGTAGTAGTGGTTGGGAATATGTATCATCGTAAAGCATGTACCATTACCGAAATAAATAGGAATTGGGTAGTAGTGGTTGGGAATATGTATCATCGTAAAGCATGTACCATTACCGAAATAAATAGGAATTGGGTAGTAGTGGTTGGGAATATGTATCATCGTAAAGCATGTACCATTACCGAAATAAATAGGAATTGGGTAGTAGTGGTTGGGAATATGTATCATCGTAAAGCATGTACCATTACCGAAATAAATTGGAATTGGGTAGTAGTGGTTGGGAATATGTATCATCGTAAAGCATGTACCATTACCGAAATAAATTGGAATTGGGTAGTAGTGGTTGGGAATATGTATCATCGTAAAGTATGTACCATTACCGAAATAAATAGGAATTGGGTAGTAGTGGTTGGGAATATGTATCATCGTAAAGCATGTACCATTACCGAAATAAAATAGGAATTGGGTAGTAGTGGTTGGGAATATGTATCATCGTAAAGCATGTACCATTACCGAAATAAAATAGGAATTGGGTAGTAGTGGTTGGGAATATGTATCATCGTAAAGCATGTACCATTACCGAAATAAAATTGGAATTGGGTAGTAGTGGTTGGGAATATGTATCATCGTAAAGCATGTACCATTACCGAAATAAAATAGGAATTGGGTAGTAGTGGTTGGGAATATGTATCATCGTAAAGCATGTACCATTACCGAAATAAAATAGGAATTGGGTAGTAGTGGTTGGGAATATGTATCATCGTAAAGCATGTACCATTACCGAAATAAAATTGGAATTGGGTAGTAGTGGTTGGGAATATGTATCATCGTAAAGCATGTACCATTACCAAAATAAAATAGGAATTGGGTAGTAGTGGTTGGGAATATGTATCATCGTAAAGCATGTACCATTACCGAAATAAAATAGGAATTGGGTAGTAGTGGTTGGGAATATGTATCATCGTAAAGCATGTACCATTACCGAAATAAAATAGGAATTGGGTAGTAGTGGTTGGGAATATGTATCATCGTAAAGCATGTACCATTACCGAAATAAAATAGGAATTGGGTAGTAGTGGTTGGGAATATGTATCATCGTAAAGCATGTACCATTACCGAAATAAAATTGGAATTGGGTAGTAGTGGTTGGGAATATGTATCATCGTAAAGCATGTACCATTACCGAAATAAATAGGAATTGGGTAGTAGTGGTCGGGAATATGTATCATCGTAAAGCATGTACCATTACCGAAATAAATAGGAATTGGGTAGTAGTGGTTGGGAATATGTATCATCGTAAAGCATGTACCATTACCGAAATAAATTGGAATTGGGTAGTAGTGGTTGGGAATATGTATCATCGTAAAGTATGTACCATTACCGAAATAAATAGGAATTGGGTAGTAGTGGTTGGGAATATGTATCATCGTAAAGCATGTACCATTACCGAAATAAAATAGGAATTGGGTAGTAGTGGTTGGGAATATGTATCATCGTAAAGCATGTACCATTACCGAAATAAAATAGGAATTGGGTAGTAGTGGTTGGGAATATGTATCATCGTAAAGCATGTACCATTACCGAAATAAATAGGAATTGGGTAGTAGTGGTTGGGAATATGTATCATCGTAAAGCATGTACCATTACCGAAATAAAATAGGAATTGGGTAGTAGTGGTTGGGAATATGTATCATCGTAAAGCATGTACCATTACCGAAATAAAATAGGAATTGGGTAGTAGTGGTTGGGAATATGTATCATCGTAAAGTATGCTGAAGGCTAGAAATAAAATAGGAATTGGGTAGTAGTGGTTGGGAATATGTATCATCGTAAAGCATGTACCATTACCGAAATAAAATAGGAATTGGGTAGTAGTGGTTGGGAATATGTATCATCGTAAAGCATGTACCATTACCGAAATAAAATAGGAATTGGGTAGTAGTGGTTGGGAATATGTATCATCGTAAAGCATGTACCATTACCGAAATAAAATTGGAATTGGGTAGTAGTGGTTGGGAATATGTATCATCGTAAAGCATGTACCATTACCGAAATAAAATAGGAATTGGGTAGTAGTGGTTGGGAATATGTATCATCGTAAAGCATGTACCATTACCGAAATAAAATAGGAATTGGGTAGTAGTGGTTGGGAATATGTATCATCGTAAAGCATGTACCATTACCGAAATAAAATAGGAATTGGGTAGTAGTGGTTGGGAATATGTATCATCGTAAAGCATGTACCATTACCTAAATAAAATAGGAATTGGGTAGTAGTGGTTGGGAATATGTATCATCGTAAAGCATGTACCATTACCGACATAAATAGGAATTGGGTAGTAGTGGTTGGGAATATGTATCATCGTAAAGCATGTACCATTACCGAAATAAATAGGAATTGGGTAGTAGTGGTTGGGAATATGTATCATCGTAAAGCATGTACCATTACCGAAATAAATAGGAATTGGGTAGTAGTGGTTGGAATATGTATCATCGTAAAGCATGTACCATTACCGAAATAAATAGGAATTGGGTAGTAGTGGTTGGGAATATGTATCATCGTAAAGCATGTACCATTACCGAAATAAATAGGAATTGGGTAGTAGTGGTTGGGAATATGTATCATCGTAAAGCATGTACCATTACCGAAATAAATAGGAATTGGGTAGTAGTGGTTGGGAATATGTATCATCGTAAAGCATGTACCATTACCGAAATAAATAGGAATTGGGTAGTAGTGGTTGGGAATATGTATCATCGTAAAGTATGTACCATTACCGAAATAAATAGGAATTGGGTAGTAGTGGTTGGGAATATGTATCATCGTAAAGCATGTACCATTACCGAAATAAAATAGGAATTGGGTAGTAGTGGTTGGGAATATGTATCATCGTAAAGCATGTACCATTACCGAAATAAAATAGGAATTGGGTAGTAGTGGTTGGGAATATGTATCATCGTAAAGCATGTACCATTACCGAAATAAATAGGAATTGGGTAGTAGTGGTTGGGAATATGTATCATCGTAAAGCATGTACCATTACCGAAATAAAATAGGAATTGGGTAGTAGTGGTTGGGAATATGTATCATCGTAAAGCATGTACAATTACCGATATAAAATAGGAATTGGGTAGTAGTGGTTGGGAATATGTATCATCGTAAAGTATGCTGAAGGCTAGAAATAAAATAGGAATTGGGTAGTAGTGGTTGGGAATATGTATCATCGTAAAGCATGTACCATTACCGAAATAAAATAGGAATTGGGTAGTAGTGGTTGGGAATATGTATCATCGTAAAGCATGTACCATTACCGAAATAAATAGGAATTGGGTAGTAGTGGTTGGGAATATGTATCATCGTAAAGCATGTACCATTACCGAAATAAAATAGGAATTGGGTAGTAGTGGTTGGGAATATGTATCATCGTAAAGCATGTACCATTACCGAAATAAAATAGGAATTGGGTAGTAGTGGTTGGGAATATGTATCATCGTAAAGTATGCTGAAGGCTAGAAATAAAATAGGAATTGGGTAGTAGTGGTTGGGAATATGTATCATCGTAAAGCATGTACCATTACCGAAATAAAATAGGAATTGGGTAGTAGTGGTTGGGAATATGTATCATCGTAAAGTATGCTGAAGGCTAGAAATAAAATAGGAATTGGGTAGTAGTGGTTGGGAATATGTATCATCGTAAAGCATGTACCATTACCGAAATAAAATAGGAATTGGGTAGTAGTGGTTGGGAATATGTATCATCGTAAAGTATGCTGAAGGCTAGAAATAAAATAGGAATTGGGTAGTAGTGGTTGGGAATATGTATCATCGTAAAGCATGTACCATTACCGAAATAAAATAGGAATTGGGTAGTAGTGGTTGGGAATATGTATCATCGTAAAGCATGTACCATTACCGAAATAAAATAGGAATTGGGTAGTAGTGGTTGGGAATATGTATCATCGTAAAGTATGCTGAAGGCTAGAAATAAAATAGGAATTGGGTAGTAGTGGTTGGGAATATGTATCATCGTAAAGTATGCTGAAGGCTAGAA
Organism: Oncorhynchus kisutch; assembly: GCF_002021735.2. NCBI lineage: Eukaryota > Metazoa > Chordata > Actinopteri > Salmoniformes > Salmonidae > Oncorhynchus > Oncorhynchus kisutch. The sequence goes on from NC_034196.2 coordinate 1,650,299, forward strand.
ATAAAATAGGAATTGGGTAGTAGTGGTTGGGAATATGTATCATCGTAAAGTATGCTGAAGGCTAGAAATAAAATAGGAATTGGGTAGTAGTGGTTGGGAATATGTATCATCGTAAAGTATGCTGAAGGCTAGAAATAAAATAGGAATTGGGTAGTAGTGGTTGGGAATATGTATCATCGTAAAGTATGCTGAAGGCTAGAAATAAAATAGGAATTGGGTAGTAGTGGTTGGGAATATGTATCATCGTAAAGTATGCTGAAGGCTAGAGACTTATTAAAATAAGTTATTAAGCAAAAACTCAGGGACATTTGTATAAATTGCATTGACAAATATTTGATATACAACAGCAGAACATTATTGTGAATTTGATCTATAACAAATCTCACAAAATTACACTTGACAATATTCTCAAGCACTTTATCATTCGATCTACAACTGCAGTGCCTTTGGAAAGTATTCAGACCCCTTGAACTTTTCCACATTTCGCTAGGTTACAGCCTTATTATAAAATTGATGAAAGTTTTCTTCCCTCAAATCTACACACAATACCCCATAATGACAAAACAATAACTGGTTTGTAGAAATTAAATATTACATTTACATAAGCATTCAGATCCTTTACTCAGTACTTTTTTTAAGCACCTTTGGCAGCATTACATTCTTGAGTCTTTTTGGGTATGACGCTACAAGATTGGCACACTTGTATTTGGGGAGTTTCTCCCATTCTTCTGTGCAGATCGTTTCAATCTCTGTCAGGTTGGATGGTGGAGTGTTGCTATACAGCTATTTTCAGGTCTCTCCAGAGATGTTCGATTGGGTACAAGTCCGGGCTCTGGCTGGGCCACTCAAGGATATTCAGAGACTTGTGCCGAAGCCACTTGTGTGTTGGCTTTGCTGTGTGCTTAGGGTCGTTGTCCTGTTGGAAGGGGAACCTTCGCCCCAGTCTGAAGTCCTGAGCACTCTGAAGCAGGTTTTCATTAAGGATCTCTCTGTACTTTGCTCCATTCATCTTTGCCTCTATCCTGACTAGTCTCCCAGTCCCCGCCACTGAAAAACATCCCCACAGCATGATGCTGCCACCACCATGCTTTACCGTGGGGATGGTGCCAGGTTTCCGCCAGACGTGACGCTTGGCGTTCATGCCAAAGAGTACAATCTTGTTTCTCTTGGTCTAAGAGTCTTTAGTTGCCTTTTGCCAAACTCCAAGTGGGCTGTCATGTGCCTTTTACTGAAGAGTGGCTTCCGTCTGGCCACTCTACCATTAAGCCCTATTTGGTGGCGTGCTGCAGAGATGGTTGTCCTTCTGGAAGTTTCTCCCATCTCCACAGAGGAACTCTAGAGCTCTGTCAAAGTGACCATCGGGTTCTTGGTCACCACCCTGACCAAGGCACTTCTCCCCAGATTGCTCAGTTTGGCCGGGCGGCCAGCTCTAGGAAGAGTCTTGGTGGTTCCAAACTCCTTCCATTTACGAACGATGGAAGCACTGTGTTCTTGGGGACCTTCATTGCTGCAGAAATGTTTTTGTACCCTTCCCCAGATCTGTGCCTCAACACAATCCTGGCTTGGAGCTCTACGGACAATTCCTTCAACTTCATGGCTTGGATTTTGCTCTGACATGCACTGTCGACTGTGGGACCTTATATAGACAGGTGTGTGCCTTTCCAAATCATGTCCAATCAGTTGAATTTACCACAGGTGGACTTCAATCAAGTTGTAGAAACATCTCAAGGATGATCAATGGAAACAGGATACACCGGAGCTCATTTTCGAGTTTCGTAGCAAAAGGTCTGAGTTGTTGTGTAAATAAGGTATTTGTTTTTAATGAATCTGCAAAAGTTTCTAAAGACCTGTTTTCACTTTGTCATTATGGGATATTGGGTGTAGATTATTGAGGAATTTGTTTTATTTAATACATTTTAGAATAAGGCTGTAATGTAACAAAATGTGGAAAAAGTCAAGGGGCCGGAATACTTTCCGAAGGCTCTGTATAATCAAAAAGGGGCGGTATGATTGGAGTGGAGTTTTTGTATAGGCACCCAGTGTCTTTTAAAATATGATTGGAGTGGAGTTTTTTTATAGGCACCCAGTGTCTTTTAAAATATGATTGGAGTGGAGTTTTTGTATAGGCACCCAGTGTCTTTTAAAATATGATTGGAGTTTAGTTTTTGTATAGGCACCCAGTGTCTTTTAAAATATGATTGGAGTGGAGTTTTTGTATAGGCACCCACTGTCTTTTAAAATATGATTGGAGTGGAGTTTTTGTATAGGCACCCACTGTCTTTTAAAATATGATTGGAGTGGAGTTTTTGTATAGGCACCCAGTGTCTTTTAAAATAACAAATTCTGTGAGAAGATTTTTATCAAATCAATTTAATTTGCAGAACGATGGTGTGCAAATGTCTAAAACCTGGATTAAGCCTGTGGCGGTATGATTGGAGTGGAGTCTAAATGTCTAAACCCTGGATTAAGCCTGTGGTTTGTATTTATTTCCTGTTTGTTTTTTCTTCTTTCTTCTTTGTAAATTGATTTTAAATTGTTATGTTTGTTTGTGTGACTCAGGCATGTTGATATTGAATTTATTTGCATCCTAAGTATTGGCTCAACATTGCAATATTATTGTGACAGGCAAGTCGGCGTCAATCGATAAAACATGATGTCATGATTGGGATATGCCATTCAGATCGAATTAATAGTCCATAGGGCCTATACGATATGGTATGTCATACTACCATTTACTGGTCATATGAATCAATCCTCCCATATCTTTAAACATCTGGCTATAGTACTGTACATCAATTCCATTGCCCTGTAGATTCTGAGTGTGTGTTTACTACCCTCTGAAACGTATGCCCCTTTGACCTCTGTGGAGGTTGTGATTTACATTTGCCCTTTTCACCAAAGATTTAGGTAGGCGTATTTTTTTTAAACTGCCGGATCTTAAAATAACACTTCTCCTAAATCAGGAAGTGTTATGGAATAAATCCGTTCATTTGGACTTTAAAAAAAGGGTGTTTTGTCTCATACAAGGGAAAATACAATGTCATGATCAGTGCTGGATGTCCCGTTTATATATGACTGCATTTGGTTAAGTGCTTGTCTGGTTGGTTCTTTAACAAAACAATACCATGCATTGAAACAAATAACATGTTGCACAATTCATTGTATCTCTATCTAAACATGATTTGACCAGGAGTTCCTCTTAAGATGAGCACATCTCGTTGTCAAGAGTGTCCTGGCCGACGAATAGGCAGCAGGTAAATGCTTTATTACAACTACAATATTCGCACATCCAGGTAAAATGACCCAGAGGGACACTAAAATGGATCCGAACTCAAATACATCTTCCAGAACATGAACTCACAAAGTTACATTAATTCACAAGTTGATTTCCTTCCTCCATTGAAAAGAAACCTGAAGTGCCCCACAGTAGGTGTAACATATTTTTTGTTGTGAACATACAGGCTGATTAATTATTATTTTCTAAGTAGTAATTTGACAGAGGTAACTAAAACAAAGGAATATTGATAAAATATAACATGTACTGTTTCTGTAAGCATTTTCATTATCCTGACCATGAGATGTTACAGGATTGACTACAGTAATTGTTCATATCTGACATTTGTTCACAAATTATTACATTTCCTTAGATTAGTAAGTACTTGGATAGTATCAATGCAACTGTACACATATTGTTGAGTAAAGGAATCCATTTCATCCAGTTCTTTAATGTTTTTAATTATTTCAGAATTATTAGAGTTTTTGAAAAAAAATCATTGTTGAGAAAACAATTAGTTTTGATTAATTTTTAAAAAACAAATTGAGATGTTAGCTGATCATTTTATTTTTTTCAGTTCAACAGTTAGAGAGACAGGGCTGAAAACCAAAGCAGCTTAATGCCCTTCCTATTTTTTGAGTTTGGGCTGACGTCAAAGCAAGCAACCACCTGGTGAGGTGCTTGAGCTCTGTGTACCACAGCATTGGTACCACTGTTCCGCCCCGTCAGTAATTACCATAGGTTGGGATAAACCTGCACAGACTGGTCGGTTAGATAACGAATCAAAGGCATGAATTCCAAATAAGAAATGGTCTCTTTATTGATTAAAGCCACAGTCAAATTAAAGTTAATGTGCTTTAATCTACAGGCCTAGGTGGCAAAGTCATTTTTAAAATGGGATGCATCAGGAATGTTCCGTATGTTTTTGAATAAACTAAAGTTTGTTACTCATGATAACTCATCAATCAGTGAAAGGTTTTGGATACATTTTTATATTCAAAAGTAGTTCAAGTTTGACAGCAGTTTCTTTCCTTTGTTGGTCATTGTAACCAACATCAGTGTTTTTTATTGTTTTTATTGTTGTTCTCGTGGTTATTTCTGTTAACCACCTTTTGTTTCAGTGTTTTTTCTTTTCTATTTCTTTATTGGTGTAGTATTTATTTCCCCCAGCGCACTGACATAATGGATTGACAGTTATCACCATCGCCATTAGTTCAACCCTTACAAACAGCAAAATACAAAAATGCTTTGTGAAACAGCTACTGAAATAGCTGATTACCCATTTCCGTATATTTCGCTGCATTTTAGTTCGTTTCATGTCTAAAGACAATAAATATTCATCATAAACACTAGTACTATCCTTTCACCAAAAAGGAAACCAAGTACAGTATGTTGAAAGAAAACAACAGTGCCTTCGGGAAAGTATTCAGACCCCTTGACATTTTTCTATATTTTGTTACATTACAGCCTTTTTCTAAAATTGATTAAATAGATACAAATATCACAGCATTCTACACACAATACCCCATAATGACAAAGTGAAAACAACCTATTTACATATGTTTTTAGACCCTTTGCTATGAGTCAAAATTGAGCACAGGTGTATCATGTTTCCATTTGTCATCCTTGAGATGTTTCTACAACTTGGAGTCCACTTGCGTTAAATTCAATTGATTGGATATGATTTGGAAAGGCACATACCTGTCTATATAAGGTTCAATTGTCGGTAGAGCTCCGAGACAGGATTGTGTCGAGGCACATATCTGGGGAAGGGTACCAAAATATTTCTGCAGCATTAAAGGCCCCTAGGAACCCAATGGCCTCCATCATCCTTAAATGGAAAAAGTTTAGAACCACCAAGACTCTTCTTAGAGCTGGTCTTAGAGCTGGTCGCCCGATAAACCCGATGGCCACTCTGACAGAGCTCCAGAGTTCCTCTGTGGAGATGGGACAACCTTCTAGAAGGACAACCATCTCTGCAGCACTCCACCAATCAGGCCTTTGTGGTAGAGTGGCCATACGGAAACCACTCTTCAGTAAAAGGCACTTGGAGTTTTCCAAAAGGCACCTAAAGACTCTCAGACTATGAGAAACAAGATTATATTAGGATTATATCAGGATGACCCCAGAGCCAACGAGATTCCGGGTTGATGACATAAAATCCTGCGACTATTTAAACATTTGAAATGGTTTCAAAACAAATGTCCTTGTTAAACTTTGACACAAAGTAGTCTGTGATAAATAGCACAATATTTTTCAAGTGCAGTCGCAAACCATCAAACGCCATATGAACAGGGTTGGGGAGTAACGGAAACTGTAAACTTTTGAAAAACTAGATGATTACTTTGAGGATTACTTTTAAATTCAGAAAGAATGTTTGTTCCACTTGAGTGTGTCTGACCACAAGTCAGAGACCACTATGATGATGGATTGCGGTAAAAGAGCAGGAATAGGCTTTTGTAGGCTACAGTCTAAGCTATGTCTTCCAAAGGTGCGACTGCTGTCGGCATCCAAAGATTATCCAACTTGAATCAACGCTTGGAGGTAAGGATGAGAGCAGTGGTGTAGTCTAAGGTGATACGGATATCACACAGTGGTGTAGTCTAAGGTGATATGGATATCACGTATTATTAATATCTACATAGCGCATTGATGTGAATCTCCTGCTCTCTCATGTAGCTATTTGAGCCTTACAGAATGTTGTTGTTCTGGATGGCTGTTCAGAAATCTAAATGTGTATTTGAACCCAATAAGGGTTGAATTCAAGAAGTTTAAGCTGCCTATCAATCATTGTTTTTGAAACCAGTGGACAGCACGCTTGCAAAAATGTACACTCTTGCATCAGCTGCATAGTGCGGATCCCAGCCTATGAAATAACAGTGGGGCTTTTATCGCTCAATCTAATTCATGCTGATAAAAAATAAATTCATAGGCCTAATGGACAGATGCTCAAACTCATACACTTTTGATCGACTTAAAGGGCCAATCTGTAGTTCCATTTTCAGATATATTCTAATCATATTATTATACAGTTGAAGTCTGAAGTTTACATACACCTTAGCCAAATACATTAAACTCTATTTTTCACATTTCCTGACATTTAATCCTAAAAACAAATTCCCAGTTTTAGGTCAGTTAGGATCACCACTTTATTTTAAGAATGTGAAATGTCGGAATAATAGTAGAGAGAATGATTTATTTAAGCTTTTACAACATTAACAATGTCTACACTGTATTTCTGATCAATTTGATGTTATTTTCATTAACAAAAGTGCTTTTAAAGCAAGGACATTTCCAAGTGACCCCAAACTTTTGAACGGTAGTGTATTTACAGTGGGTATAGAAAGCCACCACCTCCTTTCAAAATGTTCACCTTTTGTTGCCTTACAGCCTGAAATGAACACACATAAAATCAGACTTTTTCTAAGCTTTAGTTACGCACAGTAATCTACACTATCCAAGTAAAAAAAAAAAAAAAAAAAAAAAAGTGACAATTTATTACAATTAAAACTGTAAAATACCCTATTTGGATAAGTGAACACCCCCCTGAGTTAATACTTGTTGGAACCACCTTTTGCTTGATTTACAGCCATGTGTCTCTTTGAGTTAATACTTGTTGGAACCACCTTTTGCTTGATTTACAGCCATGTGTCTCTTTAAGTTAATACTTGTTGCAACCACCTTTTGCTTGATTTACAGCCATGAGTCTCTTTGAGTTAATACTTGTTGCAACCACCTTTTGCTTGATTTACAGCCATGTGTCTCTTTGAGTTAATACTTGTTGGAACCACCTTTTGCTTGATTTACAGCCATGAGTCTCTTTGAGTTAATACTTGTTGGAACCACCTTTTGCTTGATTTACAGCCATGAGTCTCTTTGAGGTAATACTTGTTGGAACCACCTTTTGCTTGATTTACAGCCATGAGTCTCTGAGTTAATACTTGTTGGAACCACCTTTTGCTTGATTTACAGCCATGAGTCTCTTTGAGTTAATACTTGTTGGAACCACCTTTTGCTTGATTTACAGCCATGAGTCTCTTTGAGTTAATACTTGTTGGAACCACCTTTTGCTTGATTTACAGCCATGAGTCTCTTTGAGTTAATACTTGTTGGAACCACCTTTTGCTTGATTTACAGCCATGAGTCTCTTTGAATACATCTCTGCACATCTAGACTTCTTGTCCTTCAGCCACTGTACGATAACTTTACACTTTGTAATATTTGCACATTCTACCTTGCAGAATTGTTCAAGCTAAGTCAAAATGCATGGTGGCCGCTCACTCTTCAAGTCATTCCACAGATTCGGGATGGGAATTAGGTTGGGGCTCTGACAAAGCCACTCAAGGACATTCACCTTCTTGTCCTTCAGCCACTGTACGATTGCTTTAGCGGTGTGCTTTGGGTCATTGTCATGTTGAAATGTGAACCATCTTCCCATTTTCAACTTCCTGGCAGAGGCCTGCATGTTCTACTCAAGAATCTGTCGGCATCTTGCACTGTCCATTTTCACTTATATCCTGACAAGCGCTCCAGTCCCTGCTGAAGAGAAACACCCCTACAAAAGGATGCTGCCACCGCCATGTTTTACTGTAGGCATTGTGTTCTTTAGGTGGAAAGATGTATTGGGTTTTCGCCAGACACATCGTTTTGCGTTCAGGTCAAAAGGTTCAGTTTTGGACTCATTTGACCACAGCACCTTTTGCCACTTGGCCTCGGATTCTACAAATGTGCTTTTTGGCAAAGCTCAAACGAGACTTGATGTGGCTTTTTTTGAGGAGTGTTTTTTTTCTTTCCACCCTCCCATAGAGGCCAGATTTGTGGATTGCTTGTGATATTGTGGTCAAATGCACACATTGACCAGTCTTTGCCATAAAGGCCTCTAGCTCCATCAAAGTTGCCATTGGCTTCTTGGAATCCTCTCTGATCAGTCTTCTCCTTGCCCAGTCATCCAGTTTGGAGGACAGCCTGATCTATTTTTTTACATTTTTTTTATTTAACCAGGCAAGTCAATTAAGAACAAATTCTTATTTTCAATGACGGCCTAGGAACAGTGGGTTAACTGCCTGTGCAGGGTCTGGGTGGTGCCATTGGGGCGGCAGGGTAGCCTAGTGGTTAGAGCATTGGACTAGTAACCGGAAGGTTGTGAGTTCAAACCCCCGAGCTGACAAGGTACAAATCTGTCGTTCTGCCCCTGAACAGGCAGTTAACCCACTGTTCCCAGGCCGTCATTGAAAATAAGAATGTGTTCTTAACTGACTTGCCTGGTTAAATAAAGGTAAAATAAAATATAAAAAAAATACGCCTTCCACTTCATAACAATGGTCTTAATTGTGCTCCGAGGGATAGACAAAGCCTTTGAAATCTTTTAATATCCATCCCCTGACTTGTGCCTTTCCACAACTTTATCTCATGGATCTTTTGAAAGTACCTTTCGGCCCATAGTGGATTCTTTGCTTTGAATTGTACTACTAAGCAGTGGAGTTCTCTATCAACTACTGCTTTTATTCTGAACTAATCAAAGTCACTACAATTGATCACAATTTGAAGCCAATTAGCTTGGTGTGTGATCTGGAAGGTGGTACATTTACAATTGCAATTCTAAGGGGGGTGGTCAGTTATCCAAATAGGGTATTTCACTATTTTACATGTAATTAATTTTAGGATTTAAAAAATAATAATAATCTCACTTGGATACTGTGTGTAAATAAAGCTGGGAAAAGTATAATTTTATTTGTTTTCATTTCAGTCTGTAAGGCAACAAAATGTGAACATTTTGAAAGGGGGTGGTGACCCATTGTATTTTGTATTTTAAAAATGTTTTATAACGTCATGTCACTAACTTAAACTGTCATTAAACAAATATGTTACAGTAGTGGGGACCTATAGTTTTTAGAATGTGTTGAAATATGTTTAATAGTGGTGGTTGAATCCTTACAGTGTATTCTACAGTTTATAGCCAACTGTTGTACAACTGAATGTGTAGTTAAAATTAGTAAGGTGTACATTGAATGTGTTTTTTAATTAGATATTGTTCCTATGATGTATTTGTGAAAATTATTAGAATCAAACCTTTTTTGGGGGGGGGGTGTATATATCACTCATTTATTCCAAGACATAGCAGTGCAGACGTCTTTTGTCCTCGTCTTGTCGTGTCCTGTATATATATATATTTACAACTTTTTTTCACATACCTTTTTATATATATTTTTTAATTTTCCATAAACTCATCTTCAAAACACTCTCCTGCAACCCGCCTCACCAATTTATATTTATAAAAAAAAGTATTATTTACCTCAAATCTGTAATCCTCCAAGAAGTTAGCCAGAAGCTAATCCAGAAGCTAATTAGAAGCTAATCAGAAGCTAGTTAGCTTCTTTACTGGCTAATCGTTAGTATTCAGCTAACCATGGTTTGTGGTCATCAGCTATCCTTTAGCTCGAAAATCTATCGCCAGTTTTGTACGGCACAGCGCGGCTCGGAACGGAACATACCAGACCAATTTTTCTCTCCATGTCCCTGGATTTCAACCGCTAACTCTGGACATTCATACCTGGATCTCACAGCTAGCTAGCTGCTATCCGTGTGACTATCGACTTTCGTCGATTCCGGAGCAAACATCAATTATTCCGGAGCTAGCCAGAGTTCCATCAATCACTCCTGGGCTACAATCACCTATCCAGACCCGATTTACTGCCTACGCGGAGCCCCACCGGGCCTTCACAACTGGACTGCCGACGTTATCTACCCGAAGGAGTTATCCGGCTGGCTCCTCCGTCGCGACGTTACCTGAAAGCCCATCTGTGGCCCGTTAACCGTTAGCTGTCGTATCGGCTGCTATCTGAATAGACAATCGGACAATTTATTGATTTATTTTTATTATTATTTTTTTTTAAATATATTTTTCTTGGGCCTCTATAACTATATCTATTTTTTATTTTTTTGTGTGATTTGGATTAATCCCCTCTACCACACGGAACCCCACTAATCTACTGACGGAACGCAAGAGGTGGCTAATAACAGACCTCCATCCTATGCTAGCTTGCTACCGATGGCCTGGCTAGCTGTCTAAATCGCCGTGACCCCCAACCAACCTCTCTACTCACTGGACCCTTTTGATCACTCGACTAAGCATGCCTCTTCTTAATGTCAATATGCCTTGTCCATTGCTGTTCTGGTTAGTGTTTATTGGCTTATTTCACTGTAGAGCCTCTAGTCCTGCTCACTATACCTTATCCAACCTATTAGTTCCACCACCCACACATGCAATGACATCTCCTGGTTTCAATGATGTTTCTAGAGACAATATCTCTCTCTTCATCACTCAATACCTAGGTTTACCTCCATTGTATTCACATCCTACCATACATTTGTCTGTACATTATACCTTGATGCTATTTTATCGCCCCCAGAAACCTCCTTTTACTCTCTGTTCCAGACGTTCTAGACGACCAATTCTTATTGCTTTTACCCTGCAGTGCCTAGATCCACTCCTATTCCCCAGGCGCTCTCTTTTGACGACTTCTGTAACCGTAATAGCCTTGGTTTCATGCATGTTAACATTAGAAGCCTCCTCCCTAAGTTTGTTCTATTCACTGCTTTAGCACACTCTGCCAACCCGGATGTTCTAGCTGTGTCTGCATCCTGGCTTAGGAAGACCACCAAAAATTCGGAAATTTTAATCCCAAACTACAACATTTTCAGACAAGATAGAACTGCCAAAGGGGGCGGTGTTGCAATCTACTGCAAAGATAGCCTGCAGAGTTCTGTCCTACTATCCAGGTCTGTACCCAAACAATTTGAACTTCTACTTTTAAAAATCCACCTCTAAAAACAAGTCTCTCACCGTTGCCGCCTGCTATAGACCACCCTCTGCCCCCAGCTGTGCTCTGGACACCATATGTGAACTGATTGCCCCCCATCTATCTTCAGAGCTCGTGCTGCTAGGTGACCTAAACTGGAACATGCTTAACTCTGTCAATCACCACATCCTCATCGGCAGACTCGACAGCCTTGGTTTCTCAAATGATTGCCTCGCCTGGTTCACCAACTACTTCTCTGATAGAGTTCAGTGTGTCAAATCGGAGGGTCTGCTGTCCGGACCTCTGGCAGTCTCTATGGGGGTGCCACAGGGTTCAATTCTTGGACCGACTCTCTTCTCTGTATACATCAATGAGGTCGCTCTTGCTGCTGGTGAGTCTGATCCACATCTACGCAGACGACACCATTCTGTATACTTCTGGCCCTTCTTTGGACACTGTGTTAACAACCCTCCAGGCAAGCTTCAATGCCATACAACTCTCCTTCCGTGGCCTCCAATTGCTCTTAAATACAAGTAAAACTAAATGCATGCTCTTCAACCGATCGCTACCTGCACCTGCCCGCCTGTCCAACATCACTACTCTGGACAGCTCTGACTTAGAATACGTGGACAACTACAAATACTTAGGTGTCTGGTTAGACTGTAAACTCTCCTTCCAGACCCATATCAAACATCTCCAATCCAAAGTTAAATATAGAATTGGCTTCCTATTTCGCAACAAAGCTTCCTTCACTCATGCTGCCAAACATACCCTTGTAAAACTGACCATCCTACCAATCCTCGACTTTGGCGATGTCATTTACAAAATAGCCTCCAATACCCTACTCAACAAATTGGATGCAGTCTATCACAGTAAAATCCTTTTTGTCACCAAAGCCCCATATACTAACCACCATTGCGACCTGTACGCTCTCGTTGGCTGGCCCTCGCTTCATACTCGTCGCCAAACCCACTGGCTCCATGTCATCTACAAGACCCTGCTAGGTAAAGTCCCCCCTTATCTCAGCTCGCTGGTCACCATAGCATCTCCCACCTGTAGCACACGCTCCAGCAGGTATATCTCTCTAGTCACCCCCAAAACCAATTCTTTCTTTGGCCGCCTCTCCTTCCAGTTCTCTGCTGCCAATGACTGGAACGAACTACAAAAGTCTCTGAAACTGGAAACACTTATCTCCCTCACTAGCTTTAAGCACCAGCTGTCAGAGCAGCTCACAGATTACTGCACCTGTACATAGCCCACCTATAATTTAGCCCAAACAACTACCTCTTTCCCTACTGTATTTTATTTATTTATTTATTTTGCTCCTTTGCACCCCATTATTTTTATTTCTACTTTGCACATTCTTCCATTGCAAATCTACCATTCCAGTGTTTTACTTGCTATATTTTATTTACTTTGCCACCATGGCCTTTTTTGTCTTTACCTCCCTTATATCACCTCATTTGCTCACATCGTATATAAACTTGTTTATACTGTATTATTGACTGTATGTTTGTTTTACTCCATGTGTAACTCTGTGTCGTTGTATGTGTCAAACTGCTATGCTTTATCTTGGCCAGGTCGCAATTGCAAATGAGAACTTGTTCTCAACTTGCCTACCTGGTTAAATAAAGGTGAAATAAAATCAAATAAAAAATCCTAAATCCTTATACTACTCTCTATATTGATTTCTACCTTTTACCTCTTACTTCTTAATATCTTATCACTATGTACTATGATGTTTTTTTTATTACAGTACTCTCACTCAGATTTCCTTATACTTATACCATAGTCACCCCCATTTATACTCACTGTTATCACACCTCATAATAACCAGTGTCATAACATCCACCTTTGCTGGAGTGTATATAGTGTGGTTTGTTAATATGTTGACATGTGTGCCATGGCTGAAGTCAACCTAACCGCTAACTGATCTACTCCTAACAGGAAAAAAGAACAGCCTACTCCTCCAGAAGTTCCAGAAGGATCTGAACGCTGGGGTATTCAACACACAGGAGAACGAGATATTGAGGCACATAATCCATCAGGACAGGGAGATGGTGATGATGGTGGACCGCAAGCAGTCGGTCACAGGGATGTCGGTCACCGGGATGAATTCCACCCCGATATCTGGAAATTCCATGATTAACTCTCCTGCTCAGCAGCCCTACACCACTGCCCTGGGCACCAACCAGTTTCAGCAGTCATCCGCCCATTTAACATACAGTGCTTCGGGCGTCATTGCTCCCTCTGCCGCAGCCACCGCCCGCATCCTGCCAGCCTCGACCCAGGGTGTCTACCCTGTCCCCAGTGTCTCCAACAGCAGCCTGAACTCATCCTCGCCTGTCCCCCAGACCCCCCTCTCTCTCCAGCAGCAAGGAGCTATCATGTCCCCAGTATCCTGCAACACGGCTGTGTGCAGTCCACCTATGCAGACCCCTGGGCTGGCAGGACGCAGCTTCCAGTATGGCTCGCCCACTACCTCCCAGCTCTCCCTTTTCCAGCAGCCGCTGCCTACTGCCCTACCACCCCAACAACCACTACCACAGCAACCACAACAGCTGCCCCAGCAAACAGGAGGAGCTGCAGCCTCCTTGGCAACACAACAACCACAGCAGCAGCAGCAGCCAACACAGCAGCAAGTCCCTTCACCTCAGAGGAGTGACATTCTCCACAAGGGCAGCCATACTCTCCAGTCTGGAAGCCTGAGTCAAGATGTACGCCACCTATCTGCCTCCCAATCCTCCCTGCCCCATGACACATCCCTGGGGCCCAGAGCGCACCCTGGAGTGTCCGGGGACTTCCTGTCCTCCATCGTCCTGCCGGTGGCTGCAGTCCAGGGGCCAGGTATGCAGAGCGGTCTCCGCACCACATTGCCCCAGAGGGTCAACCTGTTCCGCCAGATGTCATCGGGAGCATTGCCCCCGGTGCGAGCGGCATCCTCTACAGCCCAGCACAGGGATTCCACAGGTTCTAGAAAAGATTCTAGAAGAGATTCTAACTTAAGCAGTACAGAGACCGACCAAGATAAGATGCGGTTCGCATCAAATTTATGATCCCATTTGACTTTTTTAAACTTCTGTTTGAATTCACTTTTAATGGAGATACAAGAAAAAATAACCTCATAGAATTCATGTACAGACTACCCTTGTATTATATTTTAGACACATTTTCTTCCTAAACTTAAGAATGTATATTAAACAAATATATATCAATATTTGTAAATCCAACTAGAATATTTGGCAAAGACTATTTAAAAGCTCTAGTATATAAAACATGAGTATTCCTTTCCGAAAAATATAAATATACAATGTATGGATGTTTTCTGTTTGTTTGTTCTTCTCTGTTTTTGTAAACTGGAATACGTCGTGATGAATCCTGACTATTTCTATTTTTTGTTTTGTACCTGCGAAAAGAGGAACAAATATCATCTCATACTACGCAGCTTTGTCACCACTGTGGAATAACTGACGCAAGCGAACCTTGAAACTGTCAAAAAGCACACACTAAATCTGATAACAAATTAGTTAGTATTACTTCCTACAGCAGTTCGGGTCCAAATGAAATAAATATAATTGCTGCTTTATTTTTATTTTTGGAGAGAAGGATGATGTGTGGGCGAGGGATGGATGATTCTGTTTTTTCTATTCCTAATTTCAGACAGTGATAGACGGTATGTAATGTTGCTTAAAAAACGGTGTACATTTATAATAGACTGTGATATGAAGATTATCTATATGTGTCTATATGTGTGTTGTAAATAGTTTTATAGATCTAGTATTTGCAGATACTGTGTGGTGCATTCTCAATCATAACAGTATCTTACTTCTTTCAGGAACCTGGATATCATTTATATGTGGAAAAAAAGTGAACAAGTGACAGCAATACATATGTTCATTCGAGATAAGAAAACCTTAATGCAATAGCTAGCACTACTTGATACTGAGAAATGCCTGTTCTGAAGTCAAACTGAGAATCCTTATTTGTCTGTATAGTATTTATGTCCTTGTTTCATAATTCATTAAAAAAAATATTAGGGATAGGCGTCCCGTCAACGGGACAGTTGTAAATAATGCAGCACCTTGTGTCACGATCGCAGACTTGAGAGAAACAACAAATGTTGGTACATATAAGTGTCTTATATCGGCTGAAAGCTTAAATTCTTGTTAATATAACTGCACTGTCCAATTTACAGTAGCTATTACTGTGAAAAAATGCCATGCTATTGTTTGAGGAGAGCTCCTAACAACAAAACACTTTTCACTACGATAGGTTTGATATATTCACCTCTGAAGGTGACATGTGTACTTACATTCTGAAATCTTGCTCTGATTTATCATCCAAAAGGTTCCCAGAGATAATATGTCCTTTTGTTAGATAAAATCGTTTTTCATATCCTAAAAAATATCCTAGCATTTCCACACATTCAAGTTGCAAAGAAGGAATCTGTGAAAATCTAACACTAAACGTTGTTTCAACCAGTCAAATCACATGTGTATGTATTCCCTAGATGTCCTAGAATGTAACCAGACTTCACTGTAGTATTTCTTATATCCTATTGGACACCAAATTTGGTCAGAGAGCGAAGCCTTCATGGCATGCCGATGACGCGGGCGGTCTTCACTTGAACGACTCTAACTTTGTCAAATAAGCACCAATCGGGGTCAAACAAAGCTAGCTAGATAGCCAATCTGCTACGGGAGTATGCGGAATCCTCGTATCTGTCACAAAATGTTGCTGCTATCCTTGTGCAGAAAAATGTAATGTTAATGTAAATGTCTCCTACACGATTTGCCCAAATGTACCTGGGTGGCTTCACACTGAATGTCATGTAGTTCACTCATACTTCAAGTTATCCGTCTGAAACTTTGCACATACACTGCCGCCATCGTGTGGACACCATCGGACTTCAACCAGAGCGATGGCTAGATTTCCGACCTTTCTGTTGTATTTCAAAGATGGTGGTAGTAAAAAATAAATGGTTGTTTTTTTCTTTGTATTTTCTTCTACCAGATCTATTGTGTTATATTCTCCTACATTCAATTCACATTTCCACAAACTACAAAGTGTTTCCTCTTTATGCTACTCCATCTTTGGAACAATATTATTTCTAGAGATGCTATATATGATTTCAATAAAATGGATAATACCAATAACTTTTTACCAATATATTCATGCTACACAATACAGAAATACCTTCTTAAAGTATACATGAAGTTGTCAATAATTTTTTACTGTGGGTGTGTTGGGTGACTTGCCTACAGCAATGAACAGTTATTATATGTCTGACGACCCACACACAATATGCCACTTTAGAATGACTGTAAATATGAATCATTGTTGAATATTATATCTTGACTGCAAATGTTTAATTTTGACACCATTTGATTCCCTATTTTTTCATGAAATTGTTTATTACGTCCACTGAAAGAACTAAAATGTGTTACATTTTGGATATTATATTCTGTCAGTGTTTTTTTATTGTTGATTTTTTACATTTTCTATTCATTGACTAGCCTTTCATATCATGTATTGTGAATAATGTGATAGAATAGTGTGGCATGAATGAATTTTTTAAAATCCTATTCATCTCAATGGAAAGAAAAGTCTTCCTGCCGACAGACAATTTATACGTTTTCTAGGACTTTTTCAACAATATGCCTATGCTGTAGATTTGCATTCTAGGAGTGTATAATATCAGCTGTTAACTGTGATGCTTACCAGTCACTGTCAACTGATGTTGAAGAGACAGATGTGACCTTTCCAGACACTTCTGGAAGTGTCATAAGTCAAGTGTTCAGGGCCGATTTTCCAAAAATGTGTTATTAGCGTGAGATCAACACACACTGGTTTGCATTAAGGTGTCTTTCTCTTGTGTGTGTGAATTCATCATATATGGGCCTAGATACTCTAAACTGACTGGGGAATATCTTAAAATCAGAATACTGTGACTAACATGGGTATAAAGAAGAATAATGTTTTGGTTGTTGAAAATTTCTATCAAATCAATCAAATTCTCAACATGCTGACAATTCAATTGTGTAATAACACATTACAGTAAACAATAGTAGCTGTAACAATATCAACACAAAAAACATTTATGCACTAATTTATTTAGTATCCTGAGGGTCCAGAAATGTGACTCAACTGTGAGTCAATCAAATGAGGTCATACATGATAACACCGCTTACCCCGTAAGGTTGTAGGCTATTTGACATGCTTATGAATTTATGTTTTTGTTTGTTAAAGAACCCAATGAATTGTGTATCACGACCATGTGAGTAATGAGTATGATATTTTCCTCACACACAATAACAACAACCTCTCATGGTTTTAGAGTCGGTCTTCATGGCACCAAACAGGCTCTATCAGTACAGAGTATCGAAACCCTTACAGATAGTTTTACAAATAATTTAATATCTTCAAATGTTGACGTTCAATGCACTGTGAGATTATGTTTTATTGTTTTGTTCCTTGTTTGTTTACATTATTCATGTGTAACGGAAGCATTTGAATTTTCACAAAAGGACATTCTGAAGTATTTGTGCCTAAAACTATCGCAATGTTCGATTCTTTTTTGTTTTGAGTGTGAAGAGCTGCGGCGCACACATACATTACTTTATCACGTGTGTTCTATGTTTCAGTATTTTTAGAGAGGAAGATGTAAGCAATGAAGATGGCCAAATTTCTCTGTTTATCAATTGGAATTTTTTAACACAATGTGAACTTCTATAAAATGGTTCTGTCATTATATTCTAGCATTCTCAGAATTACAGTAATGACTAGTACAGTAAGAAGTGCAGTCTATAGAACTGGGAAGGTATAACATGGCAAGTTGACTAGACATTATAGTAATTCTGAGCACATGTGTAACTTTCTTTGTAGCATTGATAGCATTGATGTTGGGTTGATTATTAATGTTGCGTGGAATGAAACTGGCCAAAGCAAAACATTCTAACTAATTTTCTTTGTTTTGAAAACCGATACAGACTCTTCAGTCAGTTAGATTAAGTGTAAAGAAGGTTAAAAGGGAGATATATTATCTTATTAGATTGGAACTCTCTGGCCCATTCTAGGGTTCTAAACGTGGAGAGATGTTCTATTCCAACAAAGAGTGCTTAATCCTGCTCTGCCATAGTACGTGTATAGGAACTAGTACTGTACACAGTTCAGATGGATAGCAGCACTGTTGGTTTGTGCTGTTTTTGATGCATGCCTTTGGAGGGAAAGTTTCCTATGTGCTTTTTTCACAATAATTCTGACCACAGCTAGCTAGTATTCTGGAATGGGCATTATGATGATGTATGTAGCACAGCGTGAAGGGACATGTGCGTTTACCATTTTAGGAGTATGGAGAACACTGAATAAACCAGCACATACGTTTCTATATATATATATTATTTTTATATGCAAAAATAACAAAAGAACAGTGCCCAGAGAAAGGAAATAGGAAATAGCCTCAGAGTAGAATTTCTGAACTAGGATCAGTTTGAACTTTTAGATTATAATGAAGATTATATGGACACGGCACTAAACTGATCCTCCTAGATCAGCACTCACACTCTGAGACGTTTTGTGAATACGGGCCAGGACCTTTTGGTTTACGACCACGACAGTACAGGTTTAATATTTTTATGAAAATGTGCATGTTGGAGAGAGAGAGGGGAAGATTATGGAGATAATGTTGTAACGAGCCACACATACACTCCCCTTAAACCCTGCTGACACACCTGATCATTGTTGAGCTCATTCATGTTAATTAACCACGGCTGGGTAAAAATAAGCAATTAGTTGGTTACTTGACACAGGCTAAGGAAAGGTACATGTAAAACTTTCTTACAACCATATGCAGACAAACGGTGTTTGTCCCCCAAAAAATGTGGATTTCTGTTTTTATTTTTGTTTGTTTGTAAATAAAACCTTTAAAATATAGAAAATAAAATACATTGTCATTTAGCTGCTGAGTTTGCATGTCATTTTGTTTCTCAATGGTTTTAGACAGACAGACAGACAGACAGACAGACAGACAGACAGACAGACAGACAGACAGACAGACAGACAGACAGACAGACAGACAGACAGACAGACAGACAGACAGAGACAGACAGATCAATAATCTCTCATAGGTCACATTTTCTCTTTTCATATTTGAAACAGCTAAAGACAGAGAGACGATTGAGAGGAATGTGATGGGATGGAGGAATGATATGATGAAGGAGGGTGGGGGTGGTGGTGGTGGTGGCTGTGCCATCAGGAATATAGTTTATCAGCAGTTACTGGTGAGATTAATAATGGGTGTTCTGGAGCTGTGGGGATTTCCATTCATTACCTCATAATACAGTTATCACTCATAAAGACGAATACCCCTCCACCTGACAATTCAGTTGAGGACACCAGGGTACACATTTTTAATCATATCCTCTATAGTGCATAGGGCTCTGGTCAAAAGTAGTGCACTATATAGGGAATATGAATATGACATTTGAGATGAAGCCATTGACTCATATCTGAAGGTGTACTGTAACTGTGCTAGTTTATTTGAAGACAAAACATTCGTCATTTAGGGATGACACTTATCTTATTCCTTTTGTTTTTACAAATTCGGGTAAAGGTAAAGACACGATTTACTGATAATTCATGTATTGCACGTCCCTCACTCGGTCACCGTTGCCAATGTTATCAAAGTTATACAGACTCCACAGCCATGTTGATGTCACTATGGAGGCTTCCAAAAGTGGAACGAGAGCTAATGACTGTTTCACCTAAAAACACTATAGAGGCTTGGAAAGACGATGACATTGTTAAAGTAAGCAACTATTTAGTAGGAAAGAAACTGTGTCATCATCATCATGTCATCAAATTTACAATGTTGTCATTAGCTAGCAATGTTTGTAAAAAATACTTAGCAATTCTAACATTAGCTAGCTAAAATCTGGTGGTCTCCACTCAATCTTAGCTAGCTAACTAGCTAATGTTATACTGCAACTAAAGTCAAACACAGCTGTAAACTGTTGTCCTGATTAAAGAAGCAATAAAACTGTCCTTCTTTAGACTCGTTGAGTAACTGGAGCATCAACATTTGTGGGTTCGATTACAGGCTCAAAATGGCCAGAAACAAAGAACTTTCTTCTGAAACGGGCTCTAACCAGAATAGAAAGAGGAGTTTCTTCAGATGACTAATACCGTTACAGCGCTGTTCTGTGAAGGGAGTTGTACACAGCGTTGTACGAAATCAGCACAACTGTTTTCAGCTATGCTAACAATTTCAAAAGGGTTTTCTAATGATCAATTAGCCTTTTAAATATCCAATTCATGGATTAGCTAACACAATATGCCATTGGAACACAGGAGTGATGGTTGGGCCCCTGTACGCCTATGTAGATATTCCATTAAAAAATAAGAAGTCATTAATCAATGGTCACTTTCAACATCAATGTCTACACTGTATTTCTGATAAACTTGATGTTATTTTAATGGACAAGAAATTTGCTGTCACGTTTTGACCATAGTTCTTTTGTGTTTTCCTTGTTTTAGTGTGGGCAGGACGTGAGCTGGGTGGGCATTCTATGTTGTGTGTCTAGTTTGTCCGTTTCTATGTATGGCCTGATATGGTTCTCAATCAGAGGCAGGTGTTAGTCATTGTCTCTGATTGGGAACCATATTTAGGTAGCTTGTTTTGTGTTGGGGTTTGTGGGTGGTTGTTTCCTGTCTTTGTGTTCTCTGCACCAGATAGGACTGTTTCGGGTTTTGCCACGTTTGTTATTTTGTATTTGTGTAGTGTTCATGTTATCGTCTTTTATTAAACATGTTGAACACGAACTACGCTGCATTTTGGTCCTCCTCTCCTTCAGCGGAAGAAATCCATTACAGAACCACCCACTTTAACAGGACCAAGCAGCGTGGTAACGGGCAGGAGCAGGAGAGGCAGCGATGTCAGGATTTCTGGACATGGGAGCAGAATCTGGACTATACAACTTGGGAAGAGATAGACAGGTCGGCGATCGACCCAGGGAGAGTGCCGGAGCCCGCCTGGGATTCGCTGGAGCAGTGCGAGGAGGGTTACAGGAGAATGGAGTTAGCGAAACGAGCACGGTGGGGTGGTAGGAAGCCCGAGAGGCAGCCCCAAAAATGTATTGGGGGGGGGGCACACAGGGAGCATGGCGAAGCCAGGTAGGAGACCTGCGCCAACTTCCTGTGTTTACCGGAGAGCGAGAGGGACTGGGCAGGCACTGTGTTATTCTGTGGAGTGCACGGTGTCTCCAGTGCGGGTGCATAGCCCGGTGCGGTACATACCAGCTCCTCATATCGGCTGGGCTAGAGTGGGCATCAAGCCGGGTAAGGTTGGGCAGGCTCGGTGCTCAAGAGCTCCAGTGCACCTGCACGGTCCAGGCTCTATCCAGTGCCACCTACACGCACCAGCCCTCCGGTGGCAGCCCCCCGCACCAGGCTTCCTGTGCGTGTCCAGAGCCCAGTACTCCCTGTTCCTCCAACCCGCACTCGCCCTGAGGTGCGTGTCCTCGGCCCAGTACCACCAGCGCCAGCACCACGCACCAGGCCTACAGTGCATAAGTCTATATATACAGTACCAGTCAAAGGTTAGGACACACCTCTTCATTACACGTTTTTTTGACTCTTTTCTACATTGTAGAATAATAGTGAAAACATCAAAACTTTGATATAACAACTACGGAAATTGTAGTAAAAATGTAATACAAATCAACATATTTTTTTGATTCTTCAAAGTTGCCACCCTTCAACTTGATAACAGCTTTGCACATTCTTGGCAGTGTTTCTACCAGCTTCATGAGGTATGCTTTTTCAACTGTCTTGAAGGAGTTCCCACATACGCTGAGCACTTGATGGCTATTTTTCCTTCACTTCATTCCTCCAATTCATCCCAAATCATCTCAATTGGGTTGAGGATGAGTGATTGAGGAGGCCAGGTCATCTGATGCATCGCTCCATCACTCTCCTTCTTGGTCAAATAGCCCTTACGCAGTCTGGAGGTGTATTTTAGGTCATTGTCCTGTTGAAAAACAAATTACATTCCCACTAAGCACAAACCAGATGGGATGGCATATTGCTGCAGCATGCTGTTGTAGTCATGCTGGTTAAGTGTGCCTTGAATTAGAAATACATCACTTACCAAATCACTTGGCCAAAGCAAATCTCTTCTTATTATTGGTGACCTTTAGTAATGGTTTCTTTGCAGCAATTTGACCATGAATCGACCTGACTCACACAGTCTCCTCTGAACAGTTGATGTTGAGATGTGTCTGTTACTTGAACTCTGTGAAGCAATTATTTGGGCTGCAATCTGAGATGCAGTTAACTTTAATGAACTTACCAGTCAAATGTTTTAGAACACCTACTCATTCATTTTACTATTTTCTATATTGTAGAATAATAGTGAAGACATCAAAACGATGAAATAACATATATGAAATAATGTAGTCCCAAAAAAGTGTTAAACTTAGGGTGGCTATTTGACATTCTCCAAATAGTCACCCTTTGCCTTGATGACAGATTTGCACACTCTTGGCATTCTCTCAACCAGCTTCACCTGGAATGCTTTTCCAACAGTCTTGAAGGAGTTCCCACATATGTTGAGCCCTTGTTGGCTGCTTCTCTTTCACTCTGCGGTCCGACTCATCCCAAACCATCTTAATTTGGTTGAGGTTATCTGATGCAGCACTCCATCACTCTCATTCTTGGTTAAACAGCCCTTACACAGCCTAGAGGTGTGTTGGGTCATTGTCCTGTTGTAAAACAAATGATAGTCCCACTAAGCCCAAACCAGATGGGATGGCGTATCACTGCAGAATGCTGTGGTAACCATGCTGGTTAAGTTTGCCTTGAATTCTAAATAAATCACAGACAGTGTCACCAGCAAAGCACCCACACACCATCACACCTCCTCCTCCATGCTTTACAGTGGGAAATACACATGCAGAGATCATATCATCCGTCCACCCACACAGCGTCTCACAAAGACACGGTGGATGGAACCAAAGATCTCCAATTTAGACTTCAGACCAAAGAACACATTTCCACCGATCTAATATACATTGCTCATGTTTCTTGACCCAAGCAAGTCTCTTATTATTATTGGTGTCCTTTAGTAGTGGTTTCTTTGCAGCAATTCAACCACAAAGGCCTGATTCATACAGTCTCCTCTGAACCGTTGATGTTGAGATATGTCTGTTACTTGAACTCTGTGAAGCATTTATTTGGGCTGTAATTTCTGAGGCTGGTAACTCTAATGAACTTATTCTCTGCAGCAGAGGTAACTCTGGGTCTTCCATTCCTGTTGCGGTCCTCATGAGAGCCAGTTTCATCATAGTGCTTGATGGTTTTTGCGACTGCACTTCAAGAAACTTTCAAAGTTCTTGAAATTTTCCGGATTGACTGACCTTCATGTCTTAAAGCAATGATGGACTTTAATTTCTCTTTGCTTACTTGAGCTGTTCTTGGTATGGACTGTACTTTACGAAATAGGGCTATCTTATGTACCCCCCCACCCCCACCATGCCACAACACAACTTAAGGAAATACATTCAACAAATGATATTTTCAGAAGGCACAACTGTTAATTGAAATGCATTCCAGGTGGCTACCTCATGAAGTTGGTTGAGAGAATAAAATATATTTAGATTTGTTTAATAACACTTTTTTGGTTACTACATGATTCCATGTGTGTTATTTCATAGTTTTTACAATGTAAAACATAGTACAAATAAAGAAACACCCTTGAATGAGTAGGTGTTCTAAAACAACTATTGGCCTATATCGAAGTTCCCATTCCTCTCAATTAAAAAAAGAAGCTATTGCTCAGCAACTCACTGCCTTCCTGAAGACAAACAATGTATACAAAATGCTTCAGTCTGGTTTAAGACCCCATCATAGCACTGAGACTGCACTTGTGAAGGTGGTAAAGCTGTCCTCGTGCTCCTAGGCCTTATAGTGCTGTGTTTGATGCCATCGATCACCACATTCTTTTGGAGAGATTGGAAACCCAAATTTGTCTACATGGACAAATTCTGGCCTGATTAAGATCTTATCTGTCGGAAAGATATCAGTTTGGTTTGTTCTCTGACAAATCAACTGTAACTTTCGGTGTTCCTCAAGGTTCCGTTTTAGGACCACTATTGTTTTCACTATATACAGTGCCTTGCGAAAGTATTCGGCCCCCTTGAACTTTGTGACCTTTTGCCACATTTCAGGCTTCAAACATAAAGATATAAAACTGTATTTTTTGTGAAGAATCAACAACAAACAATCATGAAGTGGAACAACATTTATTGGATATTTCAAACTTTTTTAACAACAAACTGAACAATTGGGCGTGCAAAATTATTCAGCCCCTTTACTTTCAGTGCAGCAAACTCTCTCCAGAAGTTCAGTGAGGATCTCTGAATGATCCAATGTTGACCTAAATGACTAATGATGATAAATACAATCCACCTGTGTGTAATCAAGTCTCCGTATAAATGCACCTGCACTGTGATAGTCTCAGAGGTCCGTTAAAAGCGCAGAGAGCATCATGAAGAACAAGGAACACACCAGGCAGGTCCGAGATACTGTTGTGAAGTTTAAAGCCGGATTTGGATACAAAAAGATTTCCCAAGCTTTAAAAATCCCAAGGAGCACTGTGCAAGCGATAATATTGAAATGGAAGGAGTATCAGACCACTGCAAATCTACCAAGACCTGGCCGTCCCTCTAAACTTTCAGCTCATACAAGGAGAAGACTGATCAGAGATGCAGCCAAGAGGCCCATGATCACTCTGGATGAACTGCAGAGATCTACAGCTGAGGTGGGAGACTCTGTCCATAGGACAACAATCAGTCGTATATTGCACAAATCTGGCCTTTATGGCAGAGTGGCAAGAAGAAAGCCATTTCTTAAAGATATCCATAAAAAGTGTTGTTTTAAAGTTTGCCACAAGCCACCTGGGAGACACACCAAACATGTGGAAGAATGTGCTCTGGTCAGATGAAACCAAAATTGAACTTTTTGGCAACAATGCAAAACGTTATGTTTGGCGTAAAAGCAACACAGCCCATCACCCTGAACACTCCATCCCCACTGTCAAACATGGTGGTGGCAGCATCATGGTTTGGGCCTGCTTTTCTTCAGCGGGGACAGGGAAGATGGTTAAAATTGATGGGAAGATGGATGGAGCCAAATACAGGACCATTCTGGAAGAAAACCTGATGGAGTCTGCAAAAGACCTGAGACTGGGACGGAGATTTGTCTTCCAACAAGACAATGATCCAAAACATAAAGCAAAATCTACAATGGAATGGTTCAAAAATAAACATATCCAGGTGTTAGAATGGCCAAGTCAAAGTCCAGACCTGAATCCAATAGAGAATCTGTGGAAAGAACTGAAAACTGCTGTTCACAAATGCTCTCCATCCAACCTCACTGAGCTCGAGCTGTTTTGCAAGGAGGAATGGGAAAAAATCTCAGTCTCTCGATGTGCAAAACTGATAGAGACATACTCCAAGCGACTTACAGCTGTAATCGCAGCAAAAGGTGGCGCTACAAAGTATTAACTTAAGGGGGCTGAATAATTTTGCACGCCCAATTTTTCAGTTTTTGTTTGTTAAAAAAGTTTGAAATATCCAATAAATGTCGTTCCACTTCATGATTGTGTCCCACTTGTTGTTGAATCTTCACAAAAAAATACAGTTTTATATCTTTATGTTTGAAGCCTGAAATGTGGCAAAAGGTCGCAAAGTTCAAGGGGGCCGAGTACTTTCGCAAGGCACTGTATTTCCCCTCTCGGTGATGTCATTCGGAAACATAATGTTAACTTTCACTGCTGCGCAGATGACACACAGCTGTACATTTCGATGAAACATGGTGATGCCCTAGCTGGAAAACTGCGTTTCAGACAAAGTGGATGGCTGTAAATGTTCTACATTTAAACTCGGACAAAACAGAGATGCTTGTTTTAGGTCCCAAGAAGAAAATAGATTTTCTGTTGAATCTGACAATTCATCTTGATGGTTGTACAGTCGTCTCAAATAAAACTGTGAAGGACCTCAGCGTTACTTTGGACCCTGATCTCTCTTTTGATGAACAAATCAAAACTCTTTCAAGAACAGCTTTTTTAATCTACGTAACATTACAAAAATCAGTTACTTTCTGTCCAAAAATTATGCAGAAAAATGTCTCCAGTCTTTTGTCACTTCTAGGTTAGACTACTGCAATACTCTACTTTCCGGGCTACCCGGAAAAAGCACTAAATAAACTACAGTTCGTGCTAAACACGGCTGCTAGAATCTTGACTAGAACCAGAATATTTGATCATATTATTCCGGTGCTAGCCTCTCTACACTGGCTTCCTGTTAAGGCATGGGCTGATTTCAAGGTTTTACTGCTAACCTACAAAGCACTACATGGGCTTGCCCCTACCCATCTTTCCGATTTGGTCCTGCCGTACATACCTACACATACGCTACGGTCACAAGACGCAGGCCTCCTAACTGTCCCTAGAATTTCTAAGCAAACAGCTGGAGGCAGGGCTTTCTCCTATAGAGCTCAATTTTTATGGAACGGTCTGCCTACCCATGTGAGATACGCAAACTTGGTCTCAACTTTTAAATCTTTATTGAAGACTAATCTCTTCAGTAGGTCCTATGATTGAGTTTAGTCTGACCCAGGAGTGTGAAAGTGATTGGAAAGGCACTGGAGCAATGAACCGCCCTTACTGTATCTGCCTGGCTGGGTCTCTCTCTCCACTGGGATTCTCTGCCTCTAACCCTAATACAGGGGCTGAGTCACTGGCTTACTGGTGCTCTTCCATGCAGTTCCTAGGAGGGGTGCGTCACTTGAATGGGTTGAGTCACTGACGTGGTCTTCCTGTTTGGGTTGGCATCCCCCCTTGGGTTGTGCCGTGGCAGAGCTCTTTGTGGGTTATACTCGGCCTTGTCTCAGGATGGTATGTTGGTGGTTGAAGATATCCCTCTAGTGGCGTGGGGGCTGTGCTTTGGCAAAGTGGGTGGGGTTATACCCTGCCTGCTTGGCCCTGTCTGGGGGTATCGTCGGACGGGGCCACAGTGTCTCCCGACCCCTCCTGTCTCAGCCTCCAGTATTTATACTGCAGTAGTTTATGTGTCGGGGGGGCTAGTGTCAGTCTGTTATATCTGGAGTATTTCTCCTGTCTTATCCGGTGTCCTGTGTGAATTTAAGTATGCTCTCTCTAATTCTTTCTTCCTTTCTCTCTCTATCGGAGGACCTGAGCCCTAGGACCATGCCTGACCTGATGACTCCTTGCTGTCCCCAGTCCACCTGGCCATGCTGCTGCTCCAGTTTCAACTGTTCTGCCTGCGCTATGGAACCCTGGAGTTGGAACACTGTAGCTTGAGTTGAAGAAAGAAAAAGCTTTCTGGTTACGAGTTGTAAAATAGACTTAGAGGTTATTCTCAGGTCAGGTACAAGTTAATAGATCTGCTCATTCATTCTCTGGGGAACACTGCCCTCAGCTCATACATTCATATTGCATTAAATGTGTGATTTTTAAAATTGTATTTAATTTTATGAGGATTTACATACATTTAAAAACATTTACATGTAGTGTGTGTGTTGCACATACAGTGGGGCAAAAAAGTATTTAGTCAGCCACCAATTGTGCAAGTTCTCCCACTTAAAAAGATGAGAGAGGCCTGTAATTTTCATCATAGGTACACTTCAACTATGACAGACAAAAAGAGAAAAAAAATCCTGAAAATCACATTGTAGGATTTTTTATGAATTTATTTGCAAATTATGGTGGTAAATAAGTATTTGGTCACCTACAAACAAGCAAGATTTCTGGCTCTCACAGACCTGTAACTTCTTCTTTAAGAGGCTCCTCTGTCCTCCACTCGTTACCTGTATTAATGGCACCTGTTTGAACTTGTTATCTGTATGAAAGACACATGTCCACAACCTCAGTCACACTCCAAACTCCACTATGGCATAGACCAAAGAGCTGTCAAAGGACACCAGAAACAAAATTGTAGACCTGCACCAGGCTGGGAAGACTGAATCTGCAATAGGTAAGCAGCTTGGTTTGAAGAAATCAACTGTGGGAGCAATTATTAGGAAATGGAAGACATACAAGACCACTGATAATCTTCCTCGATCTGGGGCTCCACGCAAGATCTCACCCCGTGGGGTCAAAATGATCACAAGAACGGTGAGCAAAAATCCCAGAACCACACGGGGGGACCTAGTGAATGACCTGCAGAGAGCTGGGACCAAAGTAACAAAGCCTACCATCAGTAACACACTACGCCGCCAGGGACTCAAATCCTGCAGTGCCAGACGTGTCCCCCTGCTTAAGCCAGTATATATCCAGGCCCGTCTGAAGTTTGCTAGAGAGCATTTGGATGATCCAGAAGAAGATTGGGAGAATGTCATATGGTCAGATGAAACCAAAATATAACTTTTTGGTAAAAACTCAACTCGTCTTGTTTGGAGGACAAAGAATGCTGAGTTGCATTCAAAGAACACCATGGGGGTGGAAACATCATGCTTTGGGGCTGTTTTTCTGCAAAGGGACCAGGACGACTGATCTGTGTAAAGGAAAGAATGAATGGGGCCATGTATCGTGAGATTGAGTGAAAACCTCCTTCCATCAGCAAGGGCATTGAAGATGAAACGTGGCTTGGTCTTTCAGCATGACAATGATCCCAAACACACCGCCCGGGCAACGAAGGAGTGGCTTCGTAAGAAGCATTTCAAGGTCCTGGAGTGGCCTAGCCAGTCTCCAGATCTCATCCCCATAGAAAATCTTTGGAGGGAGTTGAAAGTCCATGTTGCCAAGCAACAGCCCCAAAACATCACTGCTCTAGAGGCGATCTGCATGGAGGAATGGGCAAAAATACCAGCAACAGTGTGTGAAAACCTTGTTTGACCTCTGTTATATACCCTTTGTTGGCAATGACAAAGTATTGAGATAAACTTTTGTTATTGACCAAATACTTATTTTCCACCATAATTTGCAAATGAATTCATTAAAAATCCTACAATGTGATTTTCTGGATTTTTTCTCTCTCATTTTGTCTGTCATAGTTGAAGTTTACAGGCCTCTCTCATCTTTTTAAGTGGGAGAACTTGCACAATTGGTGGCTGACTAAATACTTTTTTGCCCCACTGTACATGTCAGTACATACACACAAATAGTAGATCACATGGGGGGAAGCGTTTTGCCGCGAGGTGATATATTTGTTTGTTGAAATCAGGTTTGCTGTTCATTTGTGCTATATGAGATGGAAGGGAACACTGTGTAATCATATATACAGTACACAATTGATTAATTGTTTACTGTGTATTGGTGAGATCAGCTTGTTAAGTAACTAATACTGCTCCTGGCACCTTTGCCTACAACCATATCTGAGAGATGAACAGCTTCTGAAATATTTTAAGTATTCATAGTTATCATCTGTGGTAATTAGATTGTTCAGAGGGTTGAAATGCCAGCTGGATCTCAATGGCATGCTGTACTGTGCATTAGGAGGAAACAGAGTTTGAGGTTAATAATATAATAATAATATGAGTATAACAGAACTGATATTGCAGGCGAAATCCTGAGAAAAATCCAATCAGGAAGTGACTCTTATTTTGAAAGCTCTGTCTTTCTATGCATCCCTATTGCCCATTGAAAGGGATATCAACCAGATTCCTTTTTCTGTGGCTTCCCTAAGGTGTCTACAGCCTTTAGACGTAGTTTCAGGCCTTTATTTTGAAGATGAGCGTAAACGTCCACATTGCATAAGTGGTCAGTTGCTGGCTCTCAGTGTGATTTTTGCGCTAAACAGAGATGTAGCCATTTTTCCTCCCTGTCCCAGTGAAAAGCCAACTGTCCCGGTTGATATATTATCGAATAGATATTTGAAAAACACCTTGAGGATGGATTATAAAAAACGTTTGCCATGTTTCTGTCGATATTATGGATATAATTTTGAATTTTTGTCTGCGTTGTCGTGACCGCTATTTCCGGTTGATTCCTAGGCGTACCGCATCAAACTAATGGAGGCATTTCAATATGAAAAATATCTTTATTGGAACAAAAGGAACATTTGCTGTCTAACTGGGAGTCTCGTGAGTGAAAACATCCGAAGCTCAAAGGTTAACGATTAAGTTGATTGCTTTTCAGATTTTTGTGACCAAGTTACCTGCCGCTAGGTGTACATAATGTTTGCTCGTATATCGATAAACTTACACAAACGCTTGTATTGTTTTCGCTGTAAAGCATAATTTCATAATCTGAGACGACAGGGTGATTAACCAAAGGCTAAACTGTGTTTCGCTATATTTCACTTGTGATTTCATTAATATTTTCTTATTATTTGACCGTTGCGCTATGCTATTTAGCGTAGTTGATGATAATTATCCCGGAACTGAGGGAGGGGGGGGTGGTTCCAAGAGGTTAACCCTTTAAACTAACCCTTCCCCTTTAAACCTAACTCCCAACCCTAACACAAACCCCTAGCCTAGCTAATGCCAACCAGGTAGCTAACGCTACCCACCTAGCTAGAATTTGTAGCATGTCATACGTTTCACAAATTCTTAACATATAATACCTGTACCAAATTTGTAACATATTGTACGTTTTGCAGAATTTGGCACATAATACGAATTGTAAACATATCATACAAAATGGGTGATGGACAACCAGAAATGAATACATACCATAAGAAAGGTAACATATCATACTAACTGGGGTGTCTCGGATTTACATACAGAATACATACTGACTTGCCTAGTTAAATAAAGGTTCATTTAAAAAAAACTATAATAATACAAAATGCTCTGAGACCAGTTGTCTGTCCCCAGAACAAAATCTAGTAGATGGCCAGCATGCAAGCAAAATGTGGTTCTGGGTTCTGAGACTACTGAGCTATACATGGTTTGTATAGTTTCATCATAATATTGTTTTGAACATTCGTTTTCGGACTGCCAGGACGGCCAGCTGAACATTTACTCAATACATCCTCAATCGGCACTGATGAATATTTGGTCTAAAGTGCATTACTATGGCTTAAAAATGCGATGCAATTTCTAAAGGCGGCAACTTATTAGTAGCAAAACCTTGTGTCTTCATTTTGATGTCTCCAGATTGACTTTAGTTGCAGTGTAACGTTAGCTAGCTAGCTAAGAGATTAAGTGGAGACCACCAAATTTCTTCTTACAAACTTTGCTAGCTAATGACAACATTGACATCTGTCTAAAGTAAATTCGATGACATGAGGATAATGGCAGTCGTTTCCTACTAAATAATTGTCTACTTTATCAATGTCATCCTATTTCGAAGCCACTATAGTGTAATTTGGGCGAAACAGTCATAGTTCCCATTCAAAGTCATTTACTTTTGGTCATCAATGTGGCTGTAGAACGTTGATAACAATGCCAATGACTCGACCGCGTGATGGAGTTGCAACCCATGTAAGGGAACACCCCCCTGAAATGTACAAAATGAAGGGGAAGTCATTGGCACTGGACAAACCATATACACAGTGACCAATACCACTCAATTCGGCGTTGTTTCATTCAAAGTTGATTGCAAATGCCATATTATTTTTCGAAATTCTTAGGATTTTTTTGTCAATTACACAAGTGTAAGAACTGTATGAATATACTTTTGTCCAATTTTATTATCATAATTTATTTTTTATTTTTTGTGGTACATAAGGCATATGTTTTGTCCATTTGCAACATGAGTTCATAGGAAGTCAAAAGCCAAAGTCAAAAGTCACTTTGTTTGGGCCAAATGCCATAAGAAATGTCCAAATGCAATATGAAAGATTTGAAAATGCCAAATCAGGATGTTATGTCCATTTGCCATGTACCATCACGAATTTGACATTTTTTTAATTTTTTATTTCACCTTTATTTAACCAGGTAGGCTAGTTGAGAATAAGTTTTATTTGCAACTGCGACCTGGCCAAGATAAAGCATAGCAGTGTGAACAGACAACACAGAGTTACACATGGAGTAAACAATTAACAAGTCAATAACACAGTAGAAAAAAAAGAGAGTCTATATACATTGTGTGCAAAAGACATGAGGAGGTAGGCGAATAATTACAATTTTGCAGATTAACACTGGTTTGATAAATGATCAGATGGTCATGTACAGGTAGAGATATTGGTGTGCAAAAGAGCAGAAAAGTAAATAAAAACAGTATGGGGATGAGGTAGGTAAAAATGGGTGGGCTATTTACCGATAGACTATGTACAGCTGCAGCGATCGGTTAGCTGCTGAGATAGCAGATGTTTGAAGTTGGTGAGGGAGATAAAAGTCTCCAACTTCAGCGATTTTTGCAATTCGTTCCAGTCACAGGCAGCAGAGAACTGGAACGAAAGGCGGCCAAATGAGGTGTTGGCTTTAGGGATGATCAGTGAGATACACCTGCTGGAGAGCGTGCTACGGGTGGGTGTTGCCATCGTGACCAGTGAACTGAGATAAGGCGGAGCTTTACCTAGCATGGACTTGTATATGACCTGGAGTAAGTGGGTCTGGCGACGAATATGTAGCGAGGGCCAGCCGACTAGAGCATACAGGTCGCAGTGGTGGGTGGTATAAGGTGCTTTAGTAACAAAACGGATGGCACTGTGATAAACCGCATCCAGTTTGCGGAGTAGAGTTTTGGAAGCTATTTTGTAGATGACATCGCCTAAGTCGACGATCAGTAGGATAGTCAGTTTTACTAGGGTAAGTTTGGCGGCGTGAGTGAAGGAGGCTTTGTTGCGGAATAGAAAGCCGACTCTAGATTTGATTTTAGATTGGAGATGTTTGATATGAGTCTGGAAGGAGAGTTTACAGTCTAGCCAGACACCTAGGTACTTATAGATGTCCACATATTCTAGGTTGGAACCATCCAGGGTGGTGATGCTAGTCAGGCGTGCGGGTGCAGGCAGCAAACGGTTGAAAAGCATGCATTTGGTTTTACTAGCGTTTAAGAGCAGTTGGAGGCCACGGAAGAAGTGTTGTATGGCATTGAAGCTCGTTTGGAGGTTAGATAGCACAGTGTCCAAGGACGGGCCGGAAGTATACAGAATGGTATCGTCTGCGTAGATGTGGATCAGGGTGTCGCCCGCAGCAAGAGCAACATCATTGATATATACAGAGAAAAGAGTCGGTCCGAGAATTGAACCCTGTGGCACCCCCATAGAGACTGCCAGAGGATCGGACAGCATGCCCTCCGATTTGACACACTGAACTATGTCTGCAAAGTAGTTGGTGAACCAGGCAAGGCAGTCATCAGAAAAACCGAGGCTACTGAGTCTGCCGATAAGAATATGGTGATTGACAGAGTCAAAAGCCTTGGCAAGGTCGATGAAGACGGCTGCACGGTACTGTCTTTTATCGATGGCGGTTATGATATCGTTTAGTACCTTGAGTGTGGCTGAGGTGCACCCGTGACCGGCTCGGAAACCAGATTGCACAGCGGAGAAGGTACGGTGGGATTCGAGATGGTCAGTGACCTGTTTGTTGACTTGGCTTTCGAAGACCTTAGATAGGCAGGGCAGGATGGATATAGGTCTGTAACAGTTTGGCTCCAGGGTGTCTCCCCCTTTGAAGAGGGGGATGACTGCAGCAGCTTTCCAATCCTTGGGGATCTCAGACGATATGAAAGAGAGGTTGAACAGGTTGGTAATAGGGGTTGCGACAATGGCGGCGGATAGTTTCAGAAATAGAGGGTCCAGATTGTCAAGCCCAGCTGATTTGTACGGGTCCAGGTTTTGCAGCTCTTTCAGATAATCTGCTATCTGGATTTGGGTAAAGGAGAACCTGGAGAGGCTTGGGCGAGTAGCTGCGGGGGGGGGGGGGAGCTGTTGGCCGAGGTTGGAGTAGCCAGGAGGAAGGCATGGCCAGCCGTTGAGAAATGCTTGTGAAGTTTTCGATAATCATGGATTTATCGGTGGTGACCGTGTTACCTAGCCTCAGTGCAGTGGGCAGCTGGGAGGAGGTGCTCTTGTTCTCCATGGACTTCACAGTGTCCCAGAACTTTTTGGAGTTAGAGCTACAGGATGCAAATTTCTGCCTGAAGAAGCTGGCCTTTGCTTTCCTGACTGACTGCGTGTATTGGTTCCTGACTTCCCTGAACAGTTGCATATCGCGGGGACTATTCGATGCTATTGCAGTCCGCCACAGGATGTTTTTGTGTTGGTCGAGGGCAGTCAGGTCTGGAGTGAACCAAGGGCTATATCTGTTCTTTGTTCTGCATTTTTTGAACGGAGCATGCTTATCTAAAATGGTGAGGTAGTTACTTTTAAAGAATGACCAGGCATCCTCAACTGACGGGATGAGGTCAATGTCCTTCCAGGATACCCGGGCCAGGTCGATTAGAAAGGCCTGCTCACAGAAGTGTTTTAGGGAGCATTTGACAGTGATGAGGGGTGGTCGTTTGACTGCGGATCCGTAGCGGATACAGGCAATGAGGCAGTGATCGCTGAGATCCTGGTTGAAGACAGCGGAGGTGTATTTGGAGGGCCAGTTGGTCAGGATGATGTCTATGAGGGTGCCCTTGTTTACAGATTTAGGGTTGCACCTGGTGGGTTCCTTGATGATTTGTGTGAGATTGAGGGCATCTAGCTTAGATTGTAGGACTGCCGGGGTGTTAAGCATATCCCAGTTTAGGTAACCTAACAGAACAAACTCTGAAGCTAGTTGGGGGCCAATCAATTCACAAATGGTGTCCAGGGCACAGCTGGGAGCTGAGGGGGGTCGATAGCAGGTGGCAACAGTGAGAGACTTATTTCTGGAGAGAGTAATTTTTTTAATTAGCAGTTCGAACTGTTTGGGTATGGACCTGGAAAGTATGACATTACTTTGCAGGCTATCTCTGCAGTAGACTGCAACTCCTCCCCCTTTGGCAGTTCTATCTTGACGGAAAATGTTATAGTTGGGTATGGAAATCTCATAATTTTTGGTGGCCTTCCTGAGCCAGGATTCAGACACGGCAAGGACATCAGGGTTAGCAGAGTGTGCTAAAGCAGTGAGTAAAACAAACTTAGGGAGGAGGCTTCTGATGTTGACATGCATGAAACCAAGGCTTTTTCGATCACAGAAGTCAACAAATGAGGGTGCCTGGGGACATGCAGGGCCTGGGTTTACCTCCACATCACCCGCGGAACAGAGGAGGAGTAGTATGAGGGTGCGGCTAAAGGCTATCAAAACTGGTCGCCTAGAGCGTTGGGGACAAAGAATAAAAGGAGCAGATTTCTGGGTATGGTAGAATATATTCAGGGCATTATGCGCAGACAGGGATATGGTGGGGTGCGGGTACAGCGGAGGTAAGCCCAGGCACTGGGTGATGTTAAGAGAGGTTGTATCTCTGGACATGCTGGTTGTAATGGGTGAGGTCACCGCATGTGTGGGAGGTGGGACAAAGGAGGTATCAGGGGTATGAAGAGTGGAACTAGGGGCTCCATTGTAAACTAAAACAATGATAACTAACTGGAACAACCGTATACAAGGCATATTGACATTTGAGAGAGACATACAGCGAGGCATACAGTAATCACAGGTGTTGATTGGGAGAGCTAGCTAAACCAGTAGGTGAGACAACAACAGCTAATCAGCTAGCACAACAACAGCAGGTAAAATGGTGTTGACTAGGCAGAGAGGGTCGGATTAACTACACACAGAGCCTGAGTGTGGCTGGGGCCGACAGATAAAACATAAACTAAAACAGAATGGAGTACCGTGATTAATGGACAGTCCAGCAGGCATCAGCTATGTAGCCAAGTGATCACAGTGTCCAGGAGGCAGCGGTGGATGGGACAGGGAAGCTAGACTGGCAAGTATTATCCAGGCTAAAAAAACTGTCTGGCTGTGCAGAAGGTAAAAGCCGCTAGCAGTGGCTAACAATGACTAAATAGCTTGTAGCTAGTTAGCTTGTTGGCTTCTGGAGGTTCTTGAATGTGTTCTAAAAATTTCAAATAATAGCGATTCCATATCACATTGGGTGAGGCAGGTTACCGGAAGGTATAATCGAATTAAAAATCGAAAAGAGATTGAAAATAAATATGGGTCCAGTGAGTGGATGGGCTGGCTGGGGACGCTGGCCGGGGCTAAACAAGCTAGCAGTTAGCAGGCCGAAATAGCAAGCAAGCAGATAGCAAGGGCTAGAAGGTTAGCTGATGACCGCTAGCAATGGTATGCTGACTGATAGCTGGTAGTTAGCTGGCTAGCTTCAGTTGAGGGGTTCCGGATCCGAAGTAAATTTAAATACTTTAGAAGAAAAAAAAGCTGATCCACGCTACATTGGGTGAGGTGGGTTGCAGGAGAGTATTGAGATGTTGAGGTTTAGAAAAATGTTTTAAAAGATATGCGAAAAAAAATATGTAAAAAAATGAATATATACAAGGGACACGACACGACACGACGTCTGACTGCTACGCCATCTTGGACATGCTCAAAAATACTGCAGAAATGCTAAATTGACTGGCCTGATGAACTCGGGATGGCTGCGCAGTGATAGTGCTTCCTCTCCATCGCTCGTTGTGTTGATTTCATCATGTCCATTTGGTGACGTTTTTTCACTGTTGAATCATATTGCAAATGCACGTGCATTTGCAATATGTTTCAATGGGCATTTACCATCACAAATTTGTCATGCTCAAAAATCCTCCAGAAATGCAAAATTTACTGGCCTGAACTCGTGCATCAGGATGGCCGGGCAGTGATATTTGTTCCTTTCCATCGCTCATTGTGTTGATTTCATCATGTCCATTTGGTTGTGTTTTTTTCACTGTTGAATCATACTAAAAATGCACGTGCATTTACAATATGTTTCAATGGGCATTTACCATCACGAATTTGGCATGCTCAAAAACCTTGCAGGAATGCGAAATTGACTGGCCCGATGAACTCGAGAATGCTGGGCAGTGATTCTGGTTCCTCTCCATCGCTCGTTAGGGTTGATTTCAGAATGTCACTTTGGTGATGGTCACTGTTTAAACATATTGCAAAACATATTGCAAATGGACAAAAGTCACCAGCAAGTCACCGTTCATCAGTCAATTAGATATCATTCTGACACCAAACTGATACAAACTGACACCAAACCCACTTTTTCCAACTCGTTTAGAAGCCAACTATCACATACTTCAGAGCTGGCCCAAAATTCACAACGCCTTCTGTTCAAACCATAATAAAAACGTAAAACACGTAGTTACGTTCTAGCTGTGGGTCAAGTTATGACATTATGTTTAGGCCTATGTGAAGCGACCCCGATTCCCAAGTTTCCCAAGTTTCGATAGGTCATTTGGTGCCCGAGCAAGACCCTAATTGGTGCGGAAAATCCACTTTTCTCCATGCCTTACTACGGGGTCCTTAATTTAAAACCTCTTCATCCTACCCCTCACTTTTTCGAACATTCTGTTAAAAATCGCGCAACATTTCAGCGCCCTGCTACTCATGCCAGGAATATAGTATATGCATATGATTAGTACGTGTGGATAGAAAACACTCAGACGTTTATAAAACTGTTTAAATCACGGCTGTAACTAAAACAGAACGTGCGTTTCATCGAAAAGCGCAGGAAAATCTGATCACTGAAAATGGGAAAATATATCCATGCGCCACTTGAACCAATTGTTAAACGTGAACCACATTAAATGGAGCAGAGGTTGCAGTACCTACAGCTTCCACACGATGTCAACAGTCTTGTCATTTGCCTACGAATTGTTTCTTTGTCAAACGGACACGAGGCATCACATTTCTTCCGGTCTCCGACCGGATATTTTGGTGGAGATTTATCCGGACATCATTTCCAGAGGTACAGCTATAGAATATACATCGCCTTGTGATCAATTTGATCGCTTATTAACGTTTACTAATACCTAAAGTTGCATTACAAAAGGTATTTCGAAGTGTTTTGTGAAAGTTTATCGTCAACTTTTTTAATAAAAAAAAATGACGTTACGTTATAAAACGTTATTTTTTCCTGGATCACACAGTCTTCATAGATCGATATCTAGGCTATATATGGACCGATTTAATCGAAAAAAAGACCCAATAGTGATATTTATGGGACATCTAGGAGTGCCAACAAAGAAGATGGTCAAAGGTAATGAATGTTTTATATTTTATTTGTGCGTTTTGTGTAGCGCCGACTATGCTAATTATTTTGTTTACGTCCCCTGTGGGTCTTTTGGGGTGTTACATGCTATCAGATAATAGCTTCTCATGCTTTCGCCGAAAAGCATTTAAGAAATCTGACTTGTGAATGTTTGAGTTTTAACGAGTGCTATTAGCATGTAGCGTAGCACATTTGCATTTCCTGATGTCTAGATGGGACGTCTGCGTCTCAGGTAGGAGCAAGAGTTAAGATAAAAAGACTTTAAACTCAGGATTCTGTCAGAGCCTACCTCAATCAAGACATGTTTACTTATAGGTGCATTGCGACCGCCTCGGCCCATATAGACGGACCCCAACGTTTCTGTCCGATAGCTCATTTAACCACTTCCGGTTGCTTCAGGACGCTTCGAATCGACACAGGTAGACCTCATAGTGTCCTGATGAACTGTCATTGAAGACAGGTTCATAAGGCATTCATAACCCACATAGGCTTCAGGTTGACTTTAGAGGAGCAGGCAATGTATTCCTATGGGGAGATGTCATTGTAATCTGTGAGATCAAAATATCCTGATGAACTGTTAAGGGTTAATGCCACACGGTCAAGGTTAGGCTTGCACAGATCGGGGGGACCTCAGGAACGTACCTGAGGTCGAATTGGGCTTCTCACCCTAACGGTTATCTCACTGTCACTGAAGCCAGGCTTCATTTTGGGCCTACTCTTTTCACGGTCGCTGCACTCAGAGCGAGCTACGGTCAAGCGGGGCATCTCGTTGAACTCGGCACAGCCTAGAGAATATGGAAATGCCATTGCAGGCTCTGTGTGTCTTCAAGCACCGCACTTTGTCACTCCATCCTTGCTGTGTGTGTGTGTGTGTGTGAGAGAGAGAGCTTTTCTTTGACATCTGTTGGGAGAAATGACTGACTTACAGTTCATGAGGGTTGACTAATCACACATTAAGTTTTGAAAAGATCGGACCTTTTTAACCCTTCGAAACAGCACCCATGACACCATTTTAAGGCACTTCCGGTTTACACAGGAAGCTGAAAGTGAACACATATCCTCCTTGGGGTAGGCAATTATAGAATTGAGTTTTATGTCTTCACGTTAAGAACTGACTTATTTACGGAGGGTTTAGTGAGTGTGTGTTATTTCAGAAAATCACAGAATTCTCGCAGAGCTCCGAAGCACACTTTAAAAAGATTCGTATGAACACGCTGCAGCTGGATCTCTAACTGTTTAAAAAAATATATATCTATTTTTGAACATCACCTATTTGACATTGTACGATTTCTCTTAAATGACGATAGATAAATGGCTGGTTCTTTTTTTATTGACACCGTAGGTTCCTATGCTTTGACGTGATGCGGAAAAATTATTGCTCTATTTTCATTTTGGACCTTTAATCCCAGAAAAATGTCCATAACTCAAAAACCGTTGAGGCCTAGACGCCATCTTGTTCGGGGCCAACTGCCCATTATGTCAAACCTCTGCTCACCAAGTTTCGTCTTCGAAGTCTTTTCCGTTTAGGAGATAAGGCCACGTCGTGATTCGTGATGTTTTGTACATTTGCAATATGATTCCATTCGCCCCCTTGTGGGATTTACCAGGACACCGGAAAAATGAAGGTAAGTGAAGATTTATAATGCTATTTATGACTTTTGTTGACTCCACAACTTGGCGTGCTTTTGTGGCTGAACGCTGTTCTCAGATTATTGAATATTGTGCTTTTGCCATAAAGCTTTTTTGAAATCTGACACAGCGGTTGCATTAAGAACAAGTTAATTTTATGTTAAACCTGTATCTTTCATCAAAGTTTATGATGAGTATTTTTGTTATTTGATGTGGCTCTCTGCAATTTCTTTTGGAGTTTTGGAGGCATTTCTGAACATGGCGCCAATGTATACTGAGGTTTTTGGACATCAATATGAACTTGATCGAACAAAACATACATGTATTGTGTAATATCGAGTCCTGGGAGTGTCATCTGATGAAGATCGTCAAAGGCTAGTGATTAATTTGATCTATATTTCTGCTTTTTGTGACACCTCTCTTTGGTTGGAAAATGGCTGAATGCTTTCTGTGACTAGTTGCTGACTTAACATAATGTTCTGTTCTGCTTTTGCCGAAAAGCCTTTTTGAAATCGGACACTGGTTGGATTAATGAGAAGTGTATCTTTAAAATGGTGTAAAATACTTGTATGGTTGAGGATTTTAATGGAGATTTGTGGTTGTGAATTTGGCGCCCTGCAATTTCACTGGCAGTTGGCGAGGTGGAACGCAAGCGTTCCGAACGATCCCAGAGAGGTTAACAGACTGACCCTAGCCCCCGATAAATTATTGCAGCATAAATACTGGATGCTGAGACAGTCTGGAGACACCACAATACCACCGGACAGGGCCAAACAGGCAGGATATAACCCCACCCACTTTGCCAAAGCACAACCCCCACACCACTAGAGGGATATCTTCAACCAAAAACGTACCATCCTGAGACAAGGACGAGTATAGTCCACAAAGATCTCCGCCACGGCACAACCCAAGGGGGGTGCCAACCCAGACAGGAAGTTCCCGTCAGTGACTCAACCCACTCAAGTGACGCACCCCTCCCAGGGATGGCATGGAAGAGCACCAGTAAGCCAGTGACTAAGCGCCTGTAATAGGGTTAGAGGCAGAGAATCCCAGTGGAGAGAGGGGAACTGGCCAGGCAGAGAGAGCAAGGGTGGTTCGTTGCTCCAGTGCCGTTCCGTTCACCTTCCCACTCCTGGGCCAGACTACAATCAATCATAGGACCTACTGATGAGAATAGTGTTCAATAAAGCCTTAAGGGTTGAGACCGAGTCTGCGTCGCTCTCAATTCCATAAAAATGTAGCTCTATAGGAGACTTTGAAGTAGTTGTTCCCCTTGCTCTTCAAGGGAGCGATGGGTAACGATGATTCGAAGGTGGCTGTTGTCTATGTGTAAAGAGGGTCCCTGGTTCGGGACGGAAGTAAAACTGTTACACAGACACCATTTATAAATCTGGAGAATCTTTTCTTTGTAATTATGTATATCTGGGCAGCGAGCTCGTTTGTCATCGATCGCTAGGCCAGAAAAAGTTATTTTTCCCCGTACTTTCTCATTACGCAGACATAAGCACAGTTGACACCATCGAGGTGCGGATGTTCACTTTCTACACTAGTTTATTTCCTCCAGTTTCGTCCTGCAAACAGATTGTAGTGGTAAAATAAAACGGGATAGATTTTTTTATGGAATCCTAAGCATCACTCCAGTCAAAACTATCTCTGCGAACGTTCGATTCCATTCATTTGCTATGGGCTCGCGCTAGTGTTCCAGCTTAGTCAACGTTCTTATTAAGCTGTTTTTCAGCCTTGGGTGAATTTTTACTCCTATTGTCCAGCCTGTAGCTAGCCAGAATGAATTTACGAAAGCACAATGACTATACCATGTAGTTAAACTAAGAATGACGAGAACAATCAAGTCTATAGTTAATCTACTGGCAAGTTTGATGTACAACTACTAACATACCGGTACACACTTGCTGTGTAATGACATGCTATGTGGTTCATAAGGACTAGCTAACAAATTGTCAGCCAACATAACGTGTAAGGTAACTTATTTGAACAGTCATTACATTGTTCGTTATGGAAAATCTGGTCTGTGAGGGGGGGGGGGGGGTTCACATCTAGCTCGGCTATCAGACTATTCTTTAGTAAAGGTTGAATAGTCTATTGTTCAGCTAATAGCCCAGCTATTAGCCCTCTCATTCCTTTCCATCTTCCACGCGTCATCATTCTGCTCTGGAGTCGCTCGCTTGTGGGCGTGCTGGCAGGATAGGGCAGCGTCTTCAGTTACTAGTGAAGAATTCTGCATACAGTAGCACGTTTGTATGAAGGTGTGGTTATTCACAGTCAAATTGTTGTGTCTTTTTGTCGAAATCAAAAATAATTGTTCTGAAACCCACTTTTTTACCGACACAAAAGGAAGTCAAAGCGGACATGTACGAAGATGGCATCTCAGGTTAGCAGCACTGGGCTGTATTGATTTATCCTAAAAAATGACACGTGCTGCTTTAGATTGAACGGTCATATCTCAGTTATTGTTTTCTTTACTTTGAGAGAGAGCAAGGGGGTCGAAAATGTAGATATTGTTATATAAATAATCTAATATCGAGCATTACTAGCGGGCCAACGCTCTGGTTAAACCGGATGTCCTCAGATAACTCTGGGCCCAGTGTCCTCAGTCAAGTTTAGAGCCTACGTGCAATAACATGATTATCTGAAGGACACACAGCTGCCATCATGCAAATATACTCCCCTGTAAACTACAAAGAACATCCTGCAACACTAACGAGCTTAGAGTGCCAAACTATCTCACTGACATTGACCCTTGCATGCACTCCTGCAAAGACAGGAAACACCTGAGCCTAAAGCAGACATTGCCAGTCCCTATATCCACGCTTCCTTGACACACAAACATCTCATGAGCACTGTACACTCACACTCCACCCCCCCCTACTGGTCGGGTGCCAAGAGCAGAGGACTCTGCTGTGCACCAATGGGGCCCCTGCTCTGGCTAGAGCAGGCCCGCCTCCAACTCTTCAGGACCAGTCAGAAGACCAACACGACGAGACTCCACCTACATTATTCTGTGTATACATTCTGCTGTAAACTCTGGCTGAGGAGCCTAATTATTCTGACTCCTCACAGAGTCATATTGCTTAGGTCCGTGCACGATGTAGGACAAGATATCTTTGACTCAATAAACTGCCTTTTTGCTACACCTGATTCCACTCTGTCCAGCGTCCATCATTTGGTCTCGCCCTCCTGTATTTG
Organism: Oncorhynchus kisutch; assembly: GCF_002021735.2. Lineage (NCBI taxonomy): Eukaryota > Metazoa > Chordata > Actinopteri > Salmoniformes > Salmonidae > Oncorhynchus > Oncorhynchus kisutch. Next base: position 1,693,293 of record NC_034196.2, read on the forward strand.
AACATCAACAAAATGGTAGCAGAGGATGGTTTAACATCTGAATTCGATCTATGACAAGTTGATGTGAGAGGAGACAAATCATTGGGTGCAAACCAGATGGAAGAGTGACCTGTAGATACAGGAGACCATCAGTCATTCAACTTGCCTCAGGAAACTGATCAGAGCGCTCGACATAAAAGGTAAGCAGAACCTGTTAAATCGAAATCTGCATATTATATTATAGTCTAAACCAAATTTTGATCAGAAGTACTGAGCGTGAGTATGAATTGCTGTTAAAATTGCTTTTAAGAAATCAAGGCATGGTTAAAAGATATCTAGCATAAATAGAGACTGGTTAACTGAATCTGCATGTAAAATATCCTATTAATAAGTGGTATACTGTTTAATTGGTTGTGTTAGAGGTGTAGTTAATTAATAGATCGACTGAATCTGCATGTAAAAGATCCTATTAAATAAGTGGTATACTGTTTAATTGGTTGTGTTAGAGGTGTAGTTAATTAATAGATCGGCTGAATCTGCATGTAAAAGATCCTATTAAATAAGTTGTAGACTGTTTAATTGGTTATGTTAGAGGTGTAGTCGAGTAGACATAGTATATGTAAGTTTAGCGTTCCACAAGACAGAGATCGGGAATGACGTGACCATTGCACATCACACTATAACATAATATAACCAGTTTTGACGTTCCGCGATTTTGTTGTGCCCAATTCAGAGAAAACATTTGTTGGGGAATGATTGCCATACTCTGAATACATAAACGGTGTAATATTGACGGACGGTGAGCCAAATACTGATCAGTCGCCGAGCTGTGAATTAACCCAGCCGCCGTGCTAAAATATTGACCGTTTCTTTTTTCCCTCTTTCCGCTGTTGGTATTCCCCAGGAGATAAAATTATTCTGACAATTGTTATAGAACCGCTCGAATTTACTGATATATTGTTCCAAAAGGAAATGACTGAATTATTTCTAGAAAGTACTTAAATAAGCCGCCGAGCTGAGCACGGACTTTGATTGACAAGCCGCCGAGCTATACACAGATTTTTAGTTTTCCAATTTCTATCGATATTTCCTAAAGTACTAGAATTATTCTGACAATTGCTATAGAACCGCTTGAATTTGTTAACATATTGTTCCAAGAGGTGATTGCTCAATTATTTTTAGAAAGTATTTAAATAATTCGCTGAACAATTTTTTTGTTTTCTATTTTTAATTCATATTTCCTAAAGTACTAGAATTATTCTGACAATTGTTATAGAACCGCTTGAATTTGTTAACATATTGTTCCAAGAGGTGATTGCTGAATTATTTTTAGAAAGGATTTAAATAATTAGCTGAACAATTTTTGGTTTTTCTAAATTCGATCGGTATTTCCTAAAAGAGATAGAATTACTCTGACAATTGTTATAGAATTGCCTAAATTCTCTGATACATCGTTCCAAAGGGAAATCAGTGAATCATTTCTAGATAATACCTGAATAAAACACTGAACACATTCAATAAAAAATATTTTTTTTAAACACACGTAATTGTAATCACATACCGATAGAACCTTTGAATACGAGGGTGGGGTACAAGAGTTGAGTCTGTCCCGGCACCGCGAATACATCCTTGGTTTCGACCAAGGACGGGCTAGTTATACAAAGATAGAAATAAACACATATTACACAGGACATAGTACAGGAATCACTGAAACCTAGAGGACACATTTCAGACATTACCAGATGAGCTAGAACAGGAATTAGGAGCCAAATAAGATCTTTTTCAGATAATCACTGCCTTAGTTATTCGTGCCTAACCGCGTTAATAATTACCTTAGCAGTTCACGTAATTATTTTGTGATAACATGTCTGGCTCAAGTACACCCAAACTCAAGTTCAATGAATACTTAGAACAGTGCATGACTGATAGAGCGGGAGGGAAAGACCAGTATAAAAAAATGAAAAAAGTGTGGGAGGGGGTAAAACTGAAATGGATACGGGCGGGTTACCTTAGAGGGGGACCTCCAGTAGACGAGGAACTCCAATCTATGCACAAAGGGCTAGAAGAAGCCGTAAAGGGAGCAAAAGCAAGTGAGACAGAGGGGAACAAGACTCATTTGTTCAAGAACCAAGGCACTAAAGAGAGAGAGCGAGCCGAAGCGGAGTTGAAAGTAGGGACGTGGGCAATAGAAGAAAGTAGAAGGGTGCTGCCAAAAAACAAACTGGACATGATGTGTGTGGCCTCAGCAGAGACCAAAACTCCACTCGAGAGTTTACCCACAGTTGCCAACATCAGCACGGTGTCTGCTCCTCCCTCACTATACCCAGAAATACCATTAGAGGTGGCCCAACCTCCGCCATACCCAATGGGGCATAATCAACGTGGGCATTCTCACAACCCGTTCAAAGGTAACCCTTTCCTCACCAGGACCCAGCCCGCAATACAGGCCCCAGTTCTGAGTGTACAGGCGGGCCAGCTAAATGGGGCTATGAGCTTCGGAATAACAGGAGAGCAGATAGAGTGTGAGCCACTCCCCACCACCAGCACTCTACATACAGGGAACACCTCCCAGAAGCGAGAGCACCAATGCAAGGAAGGAGCTTTCCCTGGAAACTCTGCAGCTCCCCTCCTGATAGATCTTGGAGGCTCTATGGGCTCCCTATCAGGTCCGGGAAATGGAGCTGCAGATGGGCGTTTCCCCCTGGAGGCACAACGACCAAACCCCAACTACTTCCATTTAAAGGGTTCCCCGCGAAGCCTCCAAGTCGAGGAAGGGTCCTACCTCAGCCACGAGAGTCAGGCGACGGAAGATGATGAGGACAGCAACAGAAAGACACCCACCAGTTTAGAAATAGACTGTGAAATACAACACTTAAGGAGAAAATTAAGTGAATCAATAGCCCAAGCGAAGGGCCTGATGAATAATGAGAGCAGAGGGATGGGTGAGTACCACATCGAAGGCATGATGAAGGGAAAGGTGGCTGACATGACCAATACACAGGGGGCGACCGCCACCCGGAAGTCTGCCAGGGTGGCTGAACTAAGATCAAGAGGAGTGACCACCAGAGAAGACTGGGACCTGGAACGGAGTGGAGCCAGCATGTATCCTCTACTCCCAGCAGCTGATCCACGGTACGTAGAGTACCAACCCTGGAAAATGACTGACCTGACCACATTGATGGAACAGATGCCCAGCCTACATGGAGGGGCCTCCGCATGGCTACACCAGCTGCAGACTCTGACCTCCGGTCTGGATCTCTGCCTAGGAGACATGAAAGCACTACTAGCCAGAGCCACCAACCATGGCACCATGAACGGCATCATGACAGCAGCCGAACTCGGAGTCCAGCCACCCACCCTGCCCCTAGATCGTTTCAGGACCGTTTTATGGGATGAACTGCGCAGAGCTTATCCTAATGAAAGGAACCATGCCAACCTGTCCTCCTTCACTACAACCCAGGTGAGCATCCAGCAGAATATCTGGATAGAGCTAAATCCACCTGGAGATCAGTCCATGATGAACCATTTGACCATACATACACCACCCTCAATATGTGGAAAGAGATGGTGGTCAATGGCTGCCCAGGGGATGTAAAGACCAAACTGAGAGGAACGGTGGGACTGATCGCACTTAACTTGACCCAATTTAATGCTCATGTGCACCACCATGTGGGCCAACACAATAAAGACAGAGGGGGATCCGAAAACCAAGTCCAGTCCCTCCAGGTACAACTCCTGAAACTCCAATTGAAGGAAGCACAAAAAGGAGAAAAACCTTAGAAACAGATGGTGGTGGAAGAAACCCAGGAGTCAGCCACCAAAACAGACATCCCTCAAATAGTGGCCCAGACTGTGTCTCAGATGATCCTACTCCAGTGGGGCAGCCTGGAGTTCCTCAGCCTTGGTATCCTCCGCAACCACAACTTGCATACCAGCCGCAATGGATACCAGGCCATCCCAGAGGAGGGGTTTGTTTCAACTGTAGAACTCCAGGGCACTACTCACGAGAGTGCCCATACCCACTCACACCACACCAACGTCAGTGGAACTCTACGAGAGGTCCATATGGGAGGGGACGGGGTGGAAATAGACCTCAACAGTACGAACATCAGCAACCAGGACCCATACCCATGCATCAGCAACCCGCATACAACCAACCGCAGTTCCAGGGAATGACTGGGGACACCATGCCCTGGCCATGAAGATGTCCACCACCTGCGGCAGGAGGGGGAGACGATATTTTCAACTACACACTGAACCATCTATGATATGGGTTCCTGATAGACACAGGATGCACCTATTCTACTATCAAGTTCCCTCAAATGCTGTCATCTGATTCCATATCGGTGGTAGGGGTCACGGGATCACCTGAGGCTCAAAGCCGCACTATCCCTTTAACATTCTCCTGGGAGAAATCTCAGTTGAAACACCAGTTCCTGTACTGTCCAAAATGCCCGATCAACCTACTAGGACGGGACCTCTTATGCAAAATGGGGTGCACCATATATCTTACTGAAAGTGGAGTGGCAGTATCCACCAACCCTCCCACTTCAACACCTGATCGCCCAGTAAGAATTATGATGATGCCACTCCTGCCGACACCCACGCTGTCTGAAACCCAAGAAGTGTACCCGCTCAAATGCCAACCCACAGGGCCTGCCACCCCTCACATCCAGTTTAAGTTCAACCAACCTCTGCACCCATATAAGACTCCCCAAGCTGAGATCCATTGCACACTCAATATAACAGACTCTGATGATTGCCCCTATACTGAAGACTGGGACGAAGACATGATGCACCTGACCCCACCTATCAGGTGTTGTACCATTGTGTGTGGCCCAGAGGGGGTGGCAGCACCGGTCATCCTACAACCAAGGAACCTCCACGCACCCCTGGCCTGGACGCCTGAAGCATCAACAGCTATTGCACCTGACTACAACAACAAGTGAACACAGAGAAAAATATGGCAGATGCACTCAACGCAGAAGAAGGAAACATAGCAGCCTATGCGGTGGTGCAGCAACTCCCAGACGGTTCACATGTCACCCTTGAATCAGCCATCATCCTTCAACCAGCATCTGCCCAATTAGCTGAAATCATCGGATTGACGCAGGCCCTCATCAGAGGAAAAGGAAAGACTGTGAATATCTATACAGACTCAGCCTATGCCCATGGAGCAGTCCACACTGATGGACCCAGAACTTTTACGAGAAGCACATGGCCCCACACACGAAGGCAAACTAAAGACCCTCCAAAAGGTCTCGCACATCTGGTGGCACCCTCACATGAAAAATATGACTGACTTATTTTATGACGAATGCAATGTTTGTGAGAGCCACAACCCAAAGAAACCATATCAAACACCAATGGGCTCATACCCAGTACCTAATGCATGTTTTCAGGCCACCACTGAAGGTAAAGGTTGGTGACTGGGTGAGGGTTAAAGTCCACAAGAGAAAGTGGCTGGAACGCAGGTGGACTGGACCGTACAAAGTGAAGGAGGTTACTTCACACTCAGTCCAGGTCAAAGGTAAATCAGGCGCACCTTGGCACCACCTTACACATTGCACTCCAGCCCCAATTCCTTCTAGAACACTGACTGAAGTCAGAGCTGATTTGAACAGCCTAAATTCGATTCCAAATAAAGACACTCCTGATGCGGAATCAAACTCCGCCTCCCCTGAAAAAGGAACCTCGCCCAGTTAGAGGGACATTTCTCCCTCCCTGGGTAAGGCTAGGGATATCTGGCCACTTATATGTGATATTCCTACTGATATTTGGGGTGTCCCTGGGCACTTTCACATGGTTAATAGAACAACAAACACATACTAAAGCATCAACCCCTCTCACCTCAACCCCTATCCCTGATAACATTCCTAGCACCACTCCCTTCAATCTCACACGCACCAAACGTAGCACTACACCTACAGACCCACCATGCACACCAGACAAGGTTAGAAGCACCACCTTATGTATACCCACGAATGCAACCACCACCATTGCACTACCTCGCTTTCGCTGCATACTTGAGGGGGCTTCTTGTTTTCTCTTAAAAGACGTGAAGAGGGGGACTCAAAAATTTGGTTCCTTATTTCTATTGTTCACGTCTAATAAGTGAAGAGGGGGATTTGTTATATAAATAATCTAATATCGAGCATTACTAGCGGGCCAACGCTCTGGTTAAACCGGATGTCCTCAGATAACTCTGGGCCCAGTGTCCTCAGTCAAGTTTAGAGCCTACGTGCAATAACATGATTATCTGAAGGACACACAGCTGCCATCATGCAAATATACTCCCCTGTAAACTACAAAGAACATCCTGCAACACTAACGAGCTTAGAGTGCCAAACTATCTCACTGACATTGACCCTTGCATGCACTCCTGCAAAGACAGGAAACACCTGAGCCTAAAGCAGACATTGCCAGTCCCTATATCCACGCTTCCTTGACACACAAACATCTCATGAGCACTGTACACTCACACTCCACCCCCCCCCCCCCCCCCCCCCTACTGGTCGGGTGCCAAGAGCAGAGGACTCTGCTGTGCACCAATGGGGCCCCTGCTCTGGCTAGAGCAGGCCTCCAACTCTTCAGGACCAGTCAGAAGACCAACACGACGAGACTCCACCTACATTATTCTGTGTATACATTCTGCTGTAAACTCTGGCTGAGGAGCCTAATTATTCTGACTCCTCACAGAGTCGTATTGCTTAGGTCCGTGCACGATGTAGGACAAGATATATTTGACTCAATAAACTGCCTTTTTGCTACACCTGATTCCACTCTGTCCAGCGTCCATGATTTGGTCTCGCCCTCCTGTATTTGAACATCAACAATATTGCCAGATGTTCACTGTGTGAGGACCAGGCCGTGGAAGCTTTATTGCTGGCAAAAAGTGTCCATCACCAGAGGTAATTAAACTGTTGTGTTCTTTTTCGCCGTGGAATATGTCTCGCGTGCATTAATTTAAAAACCCTTAAGATGTCAGCTGCTAATTTTCAGATTTATACCACAAACATTTCCACTGGACGATCTGTTGCTGCCAAGCCATGGGTTAGTCTTGTAATAACCAAGTGATGAGAAACACAGCCCTCTATATTTAAATGTTTCAGGTACACTTTGAAATTAGATACTGTATGTGACGCAGACACCTATTGGCATTATCTTCTATTGTTTGTCCTCACGGGTCTGTTTTTCAGCTTAAAGTACTCTGTAGCCACTTGTGTGTGGTGTCCACGTCATCCCTCTCCCCCTAAATCCTCTAGGTTATATCAGCTGTTTTGTTGAACCCCTCCCGCATCTGAACTGGCTGACAGAGGGCACGGCCTGATCATAGGTGAGATGTCACTTGGTTGAGTCAACAGGAAGTATTATTAGATGCTTTACATTGAAATCCCAGAGTTAATGATCCAAGGTCAGTTCTGCATTTCACCTCCTGATTTAAGATGACTGACCGTGTTAGAATAAAAAGGCTTAATCACGCCCTCTCCTCTGCAGGTATGTTGATGTGAGAGAAATCCAGTCCCGACAGCGCAATTGGGATGAACTGAGAGAATATTAGGGTAGCACTGTCATTCATGAATCATATGCTCTCTCCCCCCACCTCATCTTCTAATGCACACCATATGTGCATTGAAGTACAGATTTGCCTACCTTTTAACTAGGCATGTCAGATAAGAATGACGGCCTAGGAACTGCCTTGTTCAGGGGCTCAGGGATTCTTCTGGTTACTAGTCCAATGCTCTACCCACCTTCCCGGCCAAGATTGAACTCTTATAATATTACAATTAAAATGCACTTTCAATAAAGCGTTTCACATTCTCCACTGGTTGAAATCCTATCCTCTGTCCTCAGATTAATGGAGTTAGAATTATACAGGAAAAACGCCCTATGCATATGAATTACAAATCAAATCATGTTTAGTCTATTGTATAGTTACAATGTGTAATCATTGATATCCCAGGAGCAGTAAACAATGCTGGTGTATAATTGTAATACACATGCAGACACCGCATCGTTTGATATGACTGACAAAGAATGTCAGTCATACCTGAACCACACCTTTATTTGTGTAATGGTTTTCTTCTGGTGAAAGAGAGGCGGACCAAAGCGCAGCGTGGTTATTTTGATTCATGTTTTAATAAATCACTTCACATGAACAAACTAACAAACTAACAAAAACAAGAAACGTGAAAACCCAAAATAGCCCTATCTGGTGCAAAACACAGAGACAGGAACAATCACCACAAACACACAGTGACACCCAGGCTACCTAAGTATGATTCTCAATCAGAGACAACTAATGACACCTGCCTCTGATTGAGAACCATACTAGGCCGAAACATAGAAATACCCAAATCATAGAAAAACAAACAGACTGCCCACCAAACTCACGCCCTGACCGTACTAAATAATGACAAAACAAAGGAAATAAAAGGTCAGAACGGGACAATTTGCCAAGGAAGAGGACATGATCGGTGAATATATTCAATGTACAGGCTACAATATCGGAATCTCATGTGTGGTAATAACTAAAATACGTGTGTATATATATATCTTGCATCCTTGGCACAATAAAAGGTATATTCTACTCTCAGACTTGAGGTTCATAGATTGGTATGAATATTAGTGCAGAACTTTACGTTTTAGGGTCCATACCCAGATTGGCAACGGTTATTTTTAATCCGACACAATAAGCAAGTAATCGTTAGCTAGCCATGTTACTTCAGCTGCATTGCAAGGCAAGCTTACACAATTGTGCAGTCAATGCTTTAGCCAGCTAGATTCTTTACATCCACTGTTTCACAAGACAAAAGCCTGGTTTGTTGGTTCTCAGGAGTCCCTAAAAGACGAATTACAAATCCATTCTCCTAACACTAGCTAATCTGGTAACTTGCTAAATAGCGATTTTCGTAATTGAACTTTTACAAAAAAAATATAGCCGCGTCTCTACATTAACACATTCCTCTCAAATTGTACATTTGCTTGACTCGTTAAGACAACTTCCATCTGTTTTGTCAGCAATCTTCGTTGAGCGCCACAAGGCAAGGGTGGCTCGCGTCAAAATTCCTCAAAGCCTTGGGACCCAAATGCATAATGAGTGCGCAACCTCCACCTTGTGGTGGTCTGGAGCAAGGAAGCCATCCCGCGGTGCAAGCTCGCAACTTTTAAAGGGGTGTGTCTCGTCAGTCCCCGCTGTACCGTACGGTGTGTAAATCTTATCCTGATGCGGGAATAGATTGCAAAGTATTCATGGCTCTGTACCTTCCGTAGTTCAGACTTGGAGATTGTGGGGAATGCATGGGTGTCCAAGCTGTGTGCTAGTAGTTTTAAAAATAGACAGCTCGTCAACACTTCTTACACAAACAGGTAGTGATGAAGTCAAGCTCTTCCCATTTGAGATTGACATGCATATCATTAAAGAAGAAATGTCCATATTTGGATGGAAACCAAGCTAGTGAGAGGTATCAAGGAAAGTTGTAATTTCAGTTGAAAATGACCAACCACAGCCCTGCTGGGCTCACTTTGGCAAACCACCATCTGCTATAACATTGAGTCAGTCCATCCTACTGGACATTGGAAAGCTTTTGTTTTGACACCCATTGTTTGTCCTAGACGGGAAATTGGTGTGCAACACTTATCTCCCTCCGGTGGATGGTTCAGAGTTCCATGCTTACAAAAGGGTTGATTGATACATGTCAGATGACAAGCCTACGACATGGTGTTAAACGCAAATCAGATACAGTTAAGGTAGCTCCAACGGTTAGGATTGTTTTATATAGAACAATTTATTTGACATGTTCGAACAAGACATTACACCCAAAGAATGTATCCAGAAGAAACATATAAATGACGCTCCTCAAAGATGTCTTTGACATGTTGAGAGAGAATCTATTAGTTCAGTTATGGTCTGCCAGGGTCTGAAAAGCATAAAACAAGACCTACCTCTTTTCGGGTTGTCCTGATTCACACATTGTCCACTACAGGGGCCGCCAGAGGGACTACATCACAATGGACAAAGACCTAGGAATCAAAGATATGATGGTGTCAGAAAAAAAGTTTTTAAAGGGATGATTGCCACTCACAAAATATCTTCCAGAACGAATGAAAGGAAAATCCATCCTGTAGTTCTGTTCAAGACCAGTCATTGGAGCCACGAACAACCAATGACATTGTGACCTCATGTAGCCAATCAGAGAGAAGACCCAACCACCTACCTTTCCACTGCGTTATCCCACAAATACATTTATGCTTTCACACCAAGCTAGCGCTGGTTCGTGTGGTCAAATGTATCAACGATAAGTGTCCCTTATGGAACGGGGGGGGGGGTGGACAGACAACTTGTAAAAATCCGTCATATTGTGTCAGTCCGCTAGGGACCTGTGTGTTTAGCCTGTGTTTAGTTAGCTAGTAATTAAATTAAACCAATTTGTATAGTACTGAATAATAAGGCTGGGGGTTTTGCAGCTGCAAGGAGGGTACGATGTAATGGTTAATAAGTTGACTTTATCAATGTAATAGATTTCTACTGTCTAGAGTTTAAGTCGGGAGACAGTAACTCTGTGAAACCGCTTCCGGCACCCCAAATTCTAACATGATTCATTTAGAGTTGGCTAACAATTATACAGTCCTCTGATAATTCAAGGTCACGTCACGACAGTGGTTTGTTGGTTTTAATTTCTGATCTTTTGGCCCATCAGACCTGGATGAATCTGATTTAGTACATTTATTTTTACTTTAAAGAACAGAAATTGGGCTGCCTATTTGAAGAATGCTCATTTATTTTCCGTCAACATTATTACTTTTGGTCTACTGCAATGGCTTGTTAAATTACGGATGTCAAACATGTATATTCAATTACATTGACATGAGGCGAGATGTCCCTCTAAATGGTTCTTCAAATTCTAAATAATCCAGAATGGTCAGACTACAGGCGACTTGAATATTGATCAATTAACCGTGGTTTAACCAAAGTTGCCAAATAGACAGTCGGTATCATCAACAAGGCAATCATATTTTTCAAAATAAGTACTTTCTTTTAAGAATTTCATGCAATGCGCCATAGCAATTCTTCCACTGTCGGAAAAATTGGTCACAAAATAAATTCTACACCCATGGCATCGGAATCAAACGTGGAGGACTTCTGTGAAGTCTCTACTATACAAAGTAACCTACACATTGACAGTTCAGGCCAATTTTTTTATTTGCATCTTTGGGAGGGTTATCATTTCCTATTTAACTGCCAGATATTAGCTAAAAGGGATTTGTGAATTCTGAAGACGTTATATTAAGAGGCAAACGTCCACACCAGTACAAAGCCACTTGAGCTGACAGATGGTCAGGTTTTGCACAACGATATAGTTGCTGAACTGCCCATTTCGTGCACAGCCATGTGAATGTGGTGTCTTGTCCTATGATATACAAAACATTTTCAGCCTGTTTTTTTAAACTGCTGTGACATTTCTGATTTAATAAACAGCTGCAAAGTTACTCCCGTGACAGATGAGCCTTGTGTCCACATGGCCAAATCTAGGTTTTTACGACCATTTCATTAAAAAGGTCAAATTGCGTGATTTGATAGCATTTTGCAAACCCTATCCCCCAAATGAATGGTTTTGACCAATAAAGTTGCTTCACTACACTGCTTTGAGTAACATGCATCCAGATACTGAAAATGAAGTGTAATTTGCAAAGTCATTGTAGCCCATTACAATGTAGGAAAAATAAGTCATCTTTCAATAGTTACCCAATTTTAATTATTGAGATAAAATTAGGCCAGCGGTGTCCATCTGTGGCAAAGTGCTCACCCAAATCAAAAATGTTGTCTTTTTTTTTTTAAATATGAGCATTAGCTAGCTAAATAAGTTTAGCAAGCTGCTGCTACACTTGACCGTGGTATTTGTTCTTGTTTAGCAACTCCCAATTAGCGCATTCCTCTAGGACAGGAAATTCCATTGAAAGCGGCATCAACTTCTGGGGATCCTGTCAACTGATCCTATTCAGTTTCAAACATCCATGCTGCACAGGCGTGTGAACCATCCTTTATGTTTAGTGCAATAACTGTTTTAAACACAAGAGGTCACTTGTGCCTGAATTCAACCCAAAACCAACAAGTATTCAGGCAGTGTTAAGAGCAGTTGTATGAAACCAATCGGAAAGGCAAGCCAAGCTTGCCAGCCGCTCTTGATTTCCATTCGACTGACCATCAGCTTGGCACAACACTGAACTGTAGCCAACCAAAAGGATAACATTGAGTAAAAAGGTGTAGGTAAATGCCAACATTAACCTTTTCACATGCGAGTTCCAAATATCTTCAACAGTCGCCCCAGTGGGAGTTGATTTTATGCGCGTGATGTCAGAATGCACTCCCTGTTCCAAAATGTGGACAGTTAACCCGCGCTGACCTCAACATTAGGCACACTACCTGCTAATTTTCTATAGGCTGTTTCAACTTCTAATTTTGCCTCATTCATTCACAAAAGTAGCTCATTTCACTGTTGCAGACCATTTCTATTTGAGAATTTAATGAGCCGGACAAACTTTCCTTCAAAAGAAAGCCCAAGCACTTCCCCAGAGCAAGTATTCAGGCCTTGCACATTTATTGCCTTCCTTACAAATAACTGTGGACATGCGTGCATTCCTATCAAAGTGACTTATTTTCTGCATAACGTATTGTTGTTTCTACTGTAGCGTACCGTAAGTATAATGTACTTAGCTTTTTATTCATGCTTTCTGATTCTTGCCTAGATTGTAATGGACACATGTAAAACACTTTTGAAGGTGATACTGAATATGAGCTAATGCTAACGCCATACAATGCAGTCCGGTTATCACGTACGCGTCTGTCAGACTTCTGGTGATCTCAACTGGAGTACCCCCATTGTCTTGAATGCACTAAAGTCGTTAGTTGATTTGAACACGGCATCAGAGTGTAAACTATGGTACCTCAGGGTTGCCAGATCAGACCAGGAGTATTTGGCTTAGAGAAACTGTCTGCCCCCTCCATTTATTGTTGATAAATGCCCCATCTTAGTTCCTGCATCATCCTCTCCACAATACCTTCCCCAAGGACTTAACCCCCCAAAAATGGATTGAGCTATATCTTGCAACTCTGTTTAGCTTTCATGCTACAGTTGCATTTGGAGAGGTGACAACTGGCTTTTTAATTAGTTAACTGTAAACTACTTGTCATGTGTACGCCGTGACAAGTACAACGATTTGTCACATGCTGAAGTGGCCAAACTAAGTTACGATCTCAGGCAACGGGCGCAGTGAATGGCATGCCACATTTTCTAAACTAGATTTACTTGGCTCCCTTGTACCGCATCACATTGTAAAACAAGAAACTCTGTTATTTAGACTAGATGATAACGTTAACATGTATATATTTTACAAGCAAAGGTGGAATAAAGTTGTGAAGACCTATATTTCTCATCAGTAGAAGACATTGTTTAGCTGATTTTCATACAACGCGGTTTAGAGTAGTTTGTTGCAGCATACGTTCCATTCCAATGGTACGCTACAGGGACCACTCAGTGATAACAAGCATGTGATCGTACGTGCCAGAATCTCCCATAAGTGTTAAACTGGGTGGAGATCTGGTGACAGACCGCACACGGCTCACATCGTTTTTAAGCATTGTGACCACTCAGGACCTATGGATGGGGCATAGCCACAGTAGCCAAAGTAAATGGCCTGCCAAGCATAATAGGTTGCTAATTATTCAGGAACCACACCTGTGGAATAACACTTGTTTAGGCCCAAAAGCAACATATTACCCATTAATGATGAGTGCCACAGGAGTTCACAGTGAAGTGGAAGTAGGCGAAGCGATCGTCGCTGTAGGTGGGACCACAGGCGGGGGTCGCTCAGGGTCAGCTGACCGGAGTTCAGACCGGGAGCAGACTCCACCTTCACTGCCAGCGCAGTCATCGTTCCTTTAGAGAAACACTCTTGGAGGTGGGGGAGCAAAAGACAGATAGCCATCAGACCTGGGTATTTGTTACACTTAATTGAGCTTGCTGAGCACAGGAACCAATGGAATAGCACCAAAGGTGCAAACCATGCCCATCTGGCACTACTATTAGACTCACAGTATTTGCAAGGAACCCAGGTTTGGTAACCATGTCAAACGACTATTTATCGGAAGTAATTGTTTGAGAACCAACCAGTCAGCGTCTTGAGGAAGCTGCAAGCCAGGGAAAAGTATTTGATGGTCATGTAATTGTAGGACTTCAACAGAGCCACATCCAGTCTGCTCCTGACAGAGGACGAGTGAACCGACTGGGAACCAATGGGAGGAAAGCGAGGCTAGCTGCAGCAATTTAGGTTAACATGTTTTGGGAGACCATTCAACAGTAGTTTGGAGTAGCCCAGAGACATACGAATGTCCAGCAGTACAATGTCCACAATGGCAGAGTGAGAGAAAGTAGCGTGCTCTGGTAAGATGACCAGGCCGTAGATCAGCTGAAGAGTGAAGGTTGTGACACCTTGTTCCGCCCTTCTCTGTAGTGAAGTTAAAAGCATTGGTCAATTGATAGCATTGTTGTAACAGAACCTTATTCAACATCAACTGACAACTAAGTACATATGGGGACTATTAAAACAAACTATATACACTGCTCAAAAAATAAAGGGAACACTAAAATAACACATCCTAGATCTGAATGAATGAAATATTCTTATTAAATACTTTTCTTTACATAGTTGAATGTGCTGACAACAAAATCACACAAAAATTATCAATGGAAATCAAATTTATCAACCCATGGAGGTCTGGATTTGGAGTCACTCAAAATTATGTCCTTAAAACAAGTCAAAATGAGGCTCAGTAGTGTGTATGGCCTCCATGTGCCTGTATGACCTCACTACAACGCCTGGGCATGCTCCTGATGAGGTGGCGGATGGTCTCCTGAGGGATCTCCTCCCAGACCTGGACTAAAGCATCCGCCAACTCCTGGACAGTCTGTTGTGCAACGTGGCGTTGGTGGATGGAGCGAGACATGATGTCCCAGATGTGCTCAATTGGGTTCAGGTCTGGGGAACGGGCGGGCCAGTCCATAGCATCGATGCCTTCCTCTTGCAGGAACTGCTGACACTCCAGCCACATGAGGTCTAGCATTGTCTTGCATTAGGAGGAACCCAGGGCCAACCGCACCAGGATATGGTCTCACAAGGGGTCTGAGGATCTCATCTCGGTACCTAATGGCAGTCAGGCTACCTCTGGCGAGCACATGGAGGGCTGTGCGGACCCCCAAAGAAATGCCACCCCACACCATGACTGACCCACCGCCAAACCGGTCATGCTGGAGGATGTTGCAGGCAGCAGAACGTTCTCCACGGCGTCTCCAGACTGTCATGTCTGTCACATGTGCTCAGTGTTAACCTGCTTTCATCTGTGAAGAGCACAGGGCGCCAGTGGCGAATTTGCCAATCTTGGTGTTCTCTGGCAAATGCCAAACGTCATGCATGGTGTTGGGCTATAAGCACAACCCCCACCTGTGGACGTCAGGCCCTCATACCACCTCATGAGTCTGTTTCTGATCGTTTGAGCAGACACATGCACATTTGTGGCCTGCTGGAGGTAATTTTGCAGGGCTCTGGCAGAGCTCCTCCTGCTCCTCCTTGCACAAAAGCGGAGGTAGCGGTCCTGCTGCTGGGTTGTTGCCCTCCTACGACCTCCTCCACATCTCCTGATGTACTGGCCTGTCTCCTGGTAGCGCCTCCATGCTCTGGACACTGCGCTGACAGACACAGCAAACCTTCTTGCCACAGCTTGCATTGATGTGCCATCCTGGATGAGCTGCACTACCTGAGCCACTTGTGTGGGTTGTGGACTCCGTCTCATGCTACCACGAGTGAAAGCACCACCAGCATTCAAAAGTGACCAAAACATCAGCTAGCCAGGAAGCATAGGACCTGAGAAGTGGTCTGTAGTCACCATCTGCAGAACCACTCCTTTATTGGGGGTGTCTTGCTAATTGCCTATAAATTCCACCTGTTGTCTATTCCATTTGCACAACAGCATGTGGAATTTATTGTCAATCAGTGTTGCTTCCTAATTGGACAGTTTGATTTCACAGAAGTGTGAAGAGTTACATTGTATTGTATAAGTGTTCCCTTTATTTTTTTGAGCAGTGTACTTAAAGTAATGTTGCCCTCATTCCTCTAAATCAAGCACTATTGGCAAGTGAATGCATACAACTGCCAAAATAATGGAAACACTTGAGTAAATGAGGGATACAAAGTACATTTATGCCATTATTTATATTTTGTTGGTGGCCCACTTATTAGGGCATGTACAAATCACTGTGTGTGGCTTTGCATTTAACAGAAACACACCTCCTTAAAGACCACCGGGTCTGAGAAGGGCACCTCCATCCTAAAGGTCTATTTTACTAAACCAGACTCACAGTTGCAATCTTAGATTATTAAAGTTGAATTAACAATGTCCTAGCTTTTCAAAGTAACAAGAATAATGCCTTATTTCGGGAAAATGCAAACATGTCCATATTAGCTGGGTTAATGAAATTAAATGACCAAGAAAATGACTCAAAACCTCAATTTTCTTGTTCGAAGTCAGAAGCATTATCCACTATGCAACACCTTCTACTCAATATACTCCTATATGACATCAAACAGACTTTGCTTAGCAACAATAGACATCAAGTTGGGAACCTGTCCAAATGAGGAAAGCTAGTGATATTTACCATGTACAAAGATACTCTTTCCTTCAATCTTGCGATGCAGAATCAGACAAAATAATTCTCAGGCCTTGCAGTTTTACATTTTTAAAGTTGAATAACAACTTTTCAAAGCAACAAGAACAAGGTCTGAGAAGGGCACCTCCATCCTAAAGGTCTATTTTACTAAACCAGACTCACAGTTGCAATCTTAGATTATTAAAGTTGAATTAACAATGTCCTAGCTTTTCAAAGTAACAAGAACAATGCCTTATTTCGGGAAAATACAAACATGTCCATATTAGCTGGGTTAAAAACCTGTTGTGACTAGGGGGCAGTATTTTCATTTTTGGAAAAATAACGTTCCCAAAGTAAACGGGATATTTTGTCAGGACAAGATGCTAGAATATGCATATAATTGACAGCTTAGGATAGAAAACACTCTAAAGTTTCCAAAACTGTAAAAATATTGTCTGTGAGTATAACAGAACTGATATTGCGGGTGAAAGCCTGAGAAAAATCCAATCCGGTAGTGACTCATGTTCTGAATGCTCTACGTTCCGATGCGTCCCTATTGAGCAGTGAATGGGCTATCAACCAGATTACTTTTTCTACGTATTCCCCAAGGTGTATACAGCATTGTGACGTAGATTCATGCCTTTATGTTGAAGAATACCCGTAAGCGGCTACATTGCGCAAGTGGTCACCTGATGGCTCTCAGAGTGATTCTTGTGTAAAATACAGAGGTAGCCATTTTTCCTCTCGCTCCTACTGAAAAACCAATTGTCCCGGTGGATATATTATCGAATAGATATTTGAAAAACACCTTGAGGATTGATTATAAACAACGTTTGCCATGTTTCTGTCGATATTATGGAGCTATTCCTATTCATGAAAATCACAAATGAAATATATTGAGACATAGCTTAGCCTTTTGTTAATCACCCTGTCATCTCAGATTTTCAAAATATGCTTTACAGCCAAAGCTAGACAAGCATTTGTGTAAGTTTATCGATAGCGTAGCATAGCATTTTGCCCAGCTAGCAGCATGTAACTTGGTCACAGAAATCAGAAAAGCAATCAAATTAAATCGTTTACCTTTGATGAGCTTCAGATGTTTTCACTCACGAGACTCCCAGTTAGATAGCAAATGTTCCTTTTTTCAAAAAATATTATTTTTGTAGGTGAAATAGCTCCGTTTGGCTGAGAAATCGCCCGGAAATTGCAGTCATGAAAACACCGAAAAATAATCCAAATTAGCTCCATAATATTGACAGAAACATGGAAAACGTTGTGTTTTTCAAATATCTATTCGATAATATCTCCACCGGGACAATTAGTTTATCAGTAGGACCGATTGGAATAAAGTGCTACCTCTGTATTTTACACGAGAGTCACTCTGGAAGCCATCAGGTGACCGCTTGCGCAATGTAGCCGCTTACGGGTATTCTTCAATATGAATGCATAAAACTAGGTCACAATGCTGTAGACACCTTCGGGAATACGGAGAAAGAGTAATCTGGTTGATAGCCCATTCACTGCTCAATAGGGACGCATTGGAACGCAGCGCTTTCAAAACATGAGGCACTTCCGGATTAGATTTCTCAGGCTTTCACCTGCAACAAGTTTATTTTGTTGGCACTCCAATATGTCCCATACACATCACAATTGGTCCTTTTGTTAGATTAATTCTGTCCATATATATCCAAATGTCCATTTATTTGACGCGTTTGGTCCAGAAAAAAACTGCTTCCAAGAAACGCAACGCCACTACAAAATATTTCAATATTTCAAACTACTTTTGTAATACAACTTTTAGGTATTTTTAAACGTTAATAATCGATCAAATTGTTAACGGGTCTATCTGTGTTCAATACAGGAAGACAACAAACCAACGTTACTTTTCATGTCTTGCGCACTCTCAACAGTGTTACCCAGTTCCTAGATGGCCTACTTCTTCATTGCACAAATGAATAACCTCAACCAAATTCCGAAGACTGGTGACATCCAGTGGAAGTGGTAGGAACTGAAAACAGGTTCCTAAGAAATATCATTTGCCAATGAGAACACAGTGAACAGACAAGAGGCCCAAAGAAAAATATTCTGAACAGTTAGTCCTCTGGGTTTTGCCTGCTACATAAGTTCTGTTATACTCACAGACATGATTCAAACAGTTTTAGAAACCTCAGTGTTTTCTATCCAAATCTATTAATAATATGCATATCTTATATTCCTGGTATGAGTAGCAGGAAGTTGAAATTGGGCACGCTATTTATCCAAAAGTGAAAATGCTGCCCCCACGTCACAGTAGAAGCATCAAACAAGGTTCTAAAGACTGTTGACATCTAGTGGAGCCTTAGGAAGTGCAACATGACAAATATCCCACTGTATCTTCAATAGGGAATGAGTTGAAAAATGACCAACCTCAGATTTCCCACTTCTTGGTTGGATTTTTTTCTCAGGTTTTTGCCTGCCATATGTGTTCTGTTATACTCACAGACATCATTCAAATGTTTCTTTAAACTTCGAGTGTTTTCTATCCAAATATACTAATACTATGCATATCTTAGCTTCTGGGACTGAGTAACAGGCAGTTTACTCTGGGCACCTCTGGACAACTTATTCAGCCAAGCTACTCAATACTGCCCCCAGCCATAAGAAGATAAAAAGACTAATCTATGTATCTGTGCCAATATAGTGTCTGTGACAGCATGGGCAGCGCCATTGAGGCTATCTTCATATTAAAGTAGTAACATTTCTTCTTCACAATTGTCTGAGCCCTTCTGATGACCCGATTGGGGACATGACTACAACAGGGTCACCAGTAGGGCTCAGCCAATGAAGTTCGTAGTCCCACCCAGAGGACTACATTCCAATTTTGAAAGTGCATGCAAATGCAGCATTTTGGCCATTAGAGGCCAATATCATTCTCTCTGTCTGGGCTACAATTGTAGACGGTTGGGTAATTATGCTTTTCACCTGTGAAAGGCTGTTGTGCTGCTAATGAGGGAGTTCTATTAACCTGAGCCGAGGTGCACCGGTCCATGGCCCCTGACATGAATGGATAAAAGCGGTGAGGGCGGAGCACCCTTCTAAAATTGAACAGTAGCCTTACATTTAGGTTTTTGTCCTAACACTACACAGCTGATTCAGATTAACAAAGCTGGATGATTATTTGAATCAGCTTTGTAGGGCTAGGGGAATAAAAAGAAAATGTGCAGCCCTTTGGGGTTCAGGTGACTGAGTGTGGGAAGCCTTTGTCATAGGGTAAAAGTTGCATACCCCTGGGCTGTAGGCTGCACACTTTGGGTCAAATATCAGGTTCTGTAGCTGGGTATTTTATCAGAACAAATCTGTTCTACAATGATTATTTTCCTTAGCTCAGGGTAAGTAGTAGCAGGCCTAGGAGAGTCTTATGTGACGCAAACATTTGAGTTGTGTTCTTCCTCCTTTTAATCATAATTTGTCAAATGCCTTACAGGCTGTTTTGCCTATTGATGGCAGCTGTGGGCATACAAGCACAACAGACACCTTCTATAAGTATGCATTTTGCACCCTGTAAATTCAAGCACTAAGTGTTTGACAATATTTTCTTAACTAACCTTTCCCATTCCAGATTACCTGAATGCCTTGGTAACGTTATTCGTTTGAGTGTCGCTCCTCTTTTTGAAGAGGTTGATGCTGTCTTCAGTGAGTTTGCCTCTTATGATTCTCTTTCTCTCCTTTCATAATCCATGGCTTGATATTGCTTGTCAACTATTGTGTTCACACCATCTCCATCCCTTCCAGATGACACACACATCATAAACCTGACGCCTGGCCTTGCTACTCAGTGTGGATTCAGCTTTAAATTTGACCCCATGGGGAATGCCATGTTTTTTTTGCATCTCTTCAACACTGCTTTTCCAAAAACATGGTAACCCTAAGAACTGTAGTGTTTGCTTGTACTTCAAATGGACAGTTTGCCTTTCAGTGTCCCTGCATTTGCAACCCATAATGTAGCAACGTCATTTTATTTAACCTTTGACACAGATGAGCCCTGTATACACAAAGATACAAGTCAATATTTGCATCACTAGATGGAAAAATGAAATCATTGAAAACAAACACATTCTTCAGTAAAAAGGTCCTCAATAAGCCTGCGTTGCCGTAGAGATGGTAATTCATACTATTTTAGCGCATGGAGGTTATTAGAAGTACGGTGCCAGAAACATTGAAGCAGTTTCACTGAACTCTGTGGATATCAAAAGGATCTCCATTGTTAGCCACCCCTGGGTCTGGTATCTCTTACCTCTAAGTTAACGATGACGTAAGGTACAGCAGAAGTTTATGGAGGGCTTTCAGAGGGCCAGCCAACTTTCTGATACAGACTGCAGTGATGTGAACTATTGAGCTCTACTCCTGTAGTGTGGCTTCAATACAGTGGCAGCTGCATTCATATAGCCAATTTTGCCACAGTTTTTAACTTGCATGAATGTCACCAGAATTTTTTATTTATTTTTTGCTATATAATGAAAGGCTTTTTTTTCCCTTCCCCCTTCATTTTAGGATGATGCCAGGAAACCACATGACTGAAGACCCTGTGTATAGAGTGGGAAAAACCTGTAGCTACACCCCCTGGACCTCCTGAGAGATTCTGTGCGACCGCAACTACATGGAGGCAAGTGAGCAGAGCATGCCCCAATGGACATGTTTACAGTCGTGCTTGTCGTACTGCCTGTATAAATGATCTGTCTAGAGCTACAACTGTCCAGTGTTTCATTTCTGCTGCGACACAACATAGAGGTCTTGACTCTCTCTCTCTCAATTCCACTCGCCTCTTCAAAATGCACATAGGACAACTTTTAGAGGTGGGGAATCTTTGCCTATTCTCAATGCATTTAAGGAGGCGAATGGACAGATTGAGAACTGGCCCTTGATTTCCTATTGTATGGGAGGGAGAAAGGCCATTATTCCCTATGCATTTTATTCTCTAGGTGTCTCAGAAGGACTCTTCCAGACATCCAAACCGTCCCCGAACCAGCCCACTGGGGGCCCGAAAGCAAGGAGCGCCAACTTCCGGAGAGGAGCTGAGGTAGCCATATTTCAGTTTCTGTAATTTCACTACAACATGACAGATGGCGCTAAACAAAATGTGCTTTTCATATTTCCATTTCCTGAGACAGGCTGTTGCTTCAGGATACAAAATGACAGCAGTCGTCTTTAGTCCTAGCAAGAATGTCATGAATGTGGATGAGGTCCAAAGAAAGGGCTATGCAATAGCCAACACTCTCACATGGCTGGTGTTAAGAAGCCCTCATAATGCAGAGGAGACATACCTCCAGAATGTAAGCTGACTTTCTCCACTTCCTCCATGAACTGTGTCATGTTCAGTAGAGCAAACATTTGGAAAGGGTGGCCCTACCTGATATTGTTAATACGGTTTTCCCTACTGAACACGGCCCTGGTGTGGTTGCCCCCTGAACAGGTAGCTGGGGTTCCGATGCGTGTGCTCTCAACCTTCTTTGAGCAGAAGTGGCTGGGTACTCGAATAGACGCCACGGCTGTTTGTCCAACACCAGGTTGAGTGTGAAACAATTTAAGATCCTTTAAACCCAGTTCTTAATTGGCTCTAGACAAGACTTTCATTTGTTATGTAGTGTTCAGTTGGGAAAATGTTTTGGTGAACTTTTTCCAAATAATGGCTCTTGTTTTCAGTTGCAAAATGTTCTGTTATGATGTGCACTTGGCTTCTCGTTTCACTGCAGAGGCAGTGGCCTTTACTCCAGAAGTGATCACCTGGTACATGCCCAAGCACAGACCCACTTTTCTCCTCTGATGCCTTCACCATGTTGGAGGTGTACATGGGAATTGACGCTAAGAGGCTGGACACTGAGGAAATGCCTGCCATAAACTACTCGGGTTTTAGTCACAGAGGCTCATATTATTGTTGAAATTCCGGTGGGGGCGGTTGGCGGCTACTTCAAGGTCAGCATTGGATGAGAAATGTTCCTGTTTAATTTGTCAATCTAATTTGTAGAGCCTTTTTTTTTACTGCAGCAGTTGTCAGTGCTTTGCAGTAACCCTTTTCCATCTCTCATGGGTAAACTCCTAGAAATGTTGTCTTGTGTAAAATGTTTCTTATTGAGCAATAGTTAATCACTTAATCAGGCTAATATACAATGGATTGCAAAATTGTGTGAATGTTGCATAAAATGACACTTAAACGTACTCTACCGCTTGTCTTTGCAGTTTGTCCTTTAGCTGCTTGAAATTTGAGACCAAACATCCAAACTAAAGTATTGTTTACCTGACTTTTTAGGTAGCCGGTAGCTTTGCCACTGTCAACTGAATGCAAGCAACACTCGGCTGCTGTTTACATATTGTGCAAGTGTTTACTTTGCGTGTCAGTTGCTCTGAAAATGCACACCGCCGGTGTGAAGTCTGGTAACCAATACTTTCCTTTGGATATTTTGTCTTATATTACGAGCGGCTAAAAGACAAGCGGTAGAATAATTGTATTTAACTTTCTGGCTTATAAGGATCATTGACCTGTTTTTTTACACTCCAATTGTGTATTACAGCCTGACTGCATCACTCGTCTCCCTTACTGGTCATCCTGAATATGACTCTGTACTTTGTCACTAACACCATTGAGCCCATGCTTGAGTTTCTGTGGATCGAGTAGGTCTCACACGAGGACACCAGCTACAAAGTCTTCATCCCTATCACAATGCCTCCGATGGCCAGGCCTCCACAATTTCGCAACTGAGTCTGGTTTAGTTAAATAGTGCCTAAAGTAATTTGGGATGCCTGGGTTGTTCATTAGGCACAAAACAGAAGAAAATGTACTGAAACGGGGAGGCAATACCCTGACTTATCCAATAACAGATGTCCACTTTCAACTTCCATTGTACCGCATTTCAAAATGTTTTCCTTTGTTTGCCAATGAACAGACACACGGTGCTAACTGTTGCAGAGTGCAATGCCAGAGGCTTCAATGTTCAGGAGCAGAGATCCCCGGACAACACCTTGAAGACCTTCAGGATGGAGGTGCCCTTCTCAGACCCGGTGCACTTTAAGGAGGTGTGTTTCTGTTAAATGCAAAGCCACACGCAGTGATTTGTACATGCCCTAATAATTGTGCCACCAACAAAATATAAATGGCACAAATGTACTTTGTTTCCCTCATTTACTCAAGTGTTGCCATTTATTTTGGCAGTTGTATGCATTCACTTGCCAATAGTGCTTGATTTAGAGGAATGAGGGCAACATTACTTTAAGTACACTGCTCAAAAATAAAGGGAACACTTAAACAATACAATGTAACTCTAAGTCATTCACACTTCTGTGAAATCAAACTGTCCACTTAGGAAGCAACACTGATTGACAATAAATTCCACATGCTGTTGTGCAAATGGAATAGACAACAGGTGGAATTTATAGGCAATTAGCAAGACACCCCCAATAAAGGAGTGGTTCTGCAGGTGGTGACTACAGACCACTTCTCAGTTCCTATGCTTCCTAGCTGATGTTTTGGTCACTTTTGAATGCTGGCGGTGCTTTCACTCTAGTGGTAGCATGAGACTGAGTCTACAACCCACACAAGTGGCTCAGGTAGTACAGCTCTTCCAGGATGGCACATCAATGCAAGAAGGTTTGCTGTGTCTGTCAGCGTAGTGTCCAGAGCATGGAGGCGCTACCAGGAGACAGGCCAGTACATCAGGAGACGAGGAGGAGGCCGTAGGAGGGCAACAACCCAGCAGCAGGACCGCTACCTCCGCCTTTGTGCAAGGAGGAGCAGGAAGAGCACTGCCAGAGCCCTGCAAAATGACCTCCAGCAGGCCAGAAATGTGCATGTGTCTGCTCAAACGGTTAGAAACAGACTCCATGAAGGTGGTATTAGGGCCTGATGTCCACAGGTGGGGGTTGTGCTTACAGCCCAACACCGTGCAGGACGTTTGTGGCATTTGCCAGAGAACACCAAGATTGGCAAATTCGCCACTGGCGCCCTGTGCTCTTCACAGATGAAAGCAGGTTAACACTGAGCACATGTGACAGTCTGGAGACGCCGTGGAGAACGTTCTGCTGCCTGCAACATCCTCCAGCATGACCGGTTTGACAGTGGGTCAGTCATGGTGTGGGGTGGCATTTCTTTGGGGGGGGCCTCCATGTGCTCGCCAGAGGTAGCCTGACTGCCATTAGGTACCGAGATGAGATCCTCAGATCCCTTGTGAGACCATATCCTGGTGCGGTTGGCCCTGGGTTCCTCCTAATGCAAGACAATGCTAGACCTCATGTGGCTGGAGTGTCAGCAGTTCCTGCAAGAGGAAGGCATTGATGCTATGGACTGGCCCGCCCGTTCCCCAGACCTGAATCCAATTGAGCACATCTGGGACATCATGTCTCGCTCCCATCCACCAACGCCACGTTGCACAACACTGTCCAGGAGTCTCCCTCAGGAGACCATCCACCACCTCAGGAGCATGCCCAGGCGTTGTAGTGATGTCATACAGGCCACACACACTACTGAGCCTCATTTTGACTTGTTTTAAGGACATTACATCAAAGTTGTATCAGCCTGTACTGTGGTTTTCCACTTAAATTGAGTGACTCCAAATCCAGACCTCCATGGGTTGATAAATTTGATTTCCATTGATAATTTTTTTGTGATTTTTGTTGTCAGCACATTCAACTATGTAAAGAAAAGTATTTAATAAGAATATTTCATTCAGATCTAGGATGTTATTTTAGTGTTCCCTTTATTTTTTTGAGAAGTGTATATAGTTTGTTTTAATAGTCCCCATATGTACTTAGTTGATGTTGAATAAGGTTCTGTTACAACAATAATGCTATTAATTGACCAATGCTTTTAACTTCACTACAGAGAAGGGCGGAACAAGGTGTCACACCCTTCACTCTTCAGCTGATCTATGGCCTGGTCATCTTTCCAGAGTATGCTCCTTTCTCTCACTCTGCCGTTGTGGACGCTGTACTGCTGGACATTGGTATGTCTCTGGGCTACGCCAAACTGCTGTTGAATGGTTTCCTCTCGTTAATGATTTCCCTGAAAGGAAATTGGCAGTGAAAGCCCAACTAGCCATACTGTAGGTTTTTCCTATGTGGTCTCTCTACAAAGAAAATGTTAAGATTTAGAGCATTTGGACCCAGTTGTCCTGTTCCTGATTTGCCAGGATCGTGTTTATTCAGGCCCACTGTTGCAAAACAAGGTTCAAGTAGTACCTTCGTGTTTTTTGTGCTTAATTAATGAACACAACCCTGTTTGTCCTTATAGTGTCAGCTCAGTCACTGCCATCTGTGATCAGGAGAACTTCCACATCACTGTGGACTACAGGAACCAAGAGCCCTTTTTCGTGGTCTTGGTTGGCAAGCGGCTGCTTAACCATGAGCTTGCTCAACCGTATTTAACAGAGGGTGATGCAGACTTCACCATCACCAGCCCTTCGACGGACGCAGTGTTTGCGGTACGACGCTCTCCCATTAACCTAAATTGCCCCAGCTAGCTTCGCTTTCCTTACCCTGTATACATGCATACAATATTGGACTAATGAACTCTCCCATTGGTTCCCAGTCGGTTCACTCGTCCTCTGTCAGGAGCAGACTGGATGTGGCTCTGTTGAATCCTTACAACATGACCATCAAATACTTTTCCCTGGCTTGCAGCTTCCTCAAGACGCTGACTGGTTGGTTCTCAAACAATTACTTCTGATAAATAGTCGTTTGACATGGTTACCAAACCTGGGTTCCTTGCAAATACTGTGAGTCTAATAGTAGTGCCAGATGGGCATGGTTTGCACCTTTGGTGCTATTCCATTGGTTCCTGTGCTCAGCAAGCTCAATTAAGTGTAACAAATACCCAGGTCTGATGGCTATCTGTCTTTTGCTCCCCCACCTCCAAGAGTGTTTCTCTAACGGAACGATGACTGCGCTGGCGATGAAGGTGGAGTCTGCTCCCGGTCTGAACCCCGGTCAGCTGACCCTGAGCGACCCCTCCTGTGGTCCCACCTACAGCGACGATCGCTTCGCCTACTTCCACTTCACTGTGTACCCCTGTGGCACCACCAGGAAGGTAAAATGACTATTACCCTGAGGTGATGGGTACTGTGTATTTACGGACTGTTTGCTTCTGCAGGCTGTAATAAGCAATTCCCCTCTACTACGTCGTTTATCAACAAAGTCATGCTGTATGAGAACGAAATCTCCTTGCCAGATGAACTTGAGGTGAAGCTGAATGCCACAACGTCTTCAGAGGAGGAATATTAGTAAGTGTATTACGCATCACAATTGTTGCTATTAGCTTTTATAGTTTTTTTTTTTTTTTTTTCACCAATTGCTCAATACTTTGTATACAGGGAAAATGTGCCTCTACTACCAGTGTGTCCACTCCACTGCTTGAAGTTGCCTACATTCCTCTTTTTAGGTAAAGGTTTCCTGCTACTACGGCCAACATAACTCGCACATTGGCCTTCCTGACCAGGCCGCGTGACAACTAGCTTTTTTACGAGACTGGGATGGGTCGCCTAATGGTCAGAATGAGACTCGCTCAGGGTAACTGTGCACAAATTCAGAATTTCAATTTGACCTCTAAAAGAATCTTGGAAGGTCTCCTTTACAAAACCATTCCCAAAAATGTAAGCCTTATGATATATTACTCTTGCGTTCTGAGATCTACAGGTGTGGCTATGGAGTAACGGTGAGGAGCTGATTTGGGGGGGTAGTGTTGGCTATAAATAGCTTGTTTTCATCGGGGCACAACAGGATATGATAAACGAGCGTTTCTTAATGGACAAGTTCAGATGGTGCCCACTGAACACGACCCCCGGTTGTCTTGTTCTGTGTTCCAGACGCCTTGTATAACACGTTCCACCAGGAGGTGAGGTACCTGAGACAGCCTCTGCACTTTGAGTTGGAGCTGACCACGTCCTCTGACCCAAGGTAGCGCTGGTGCTTGACCACTGCTGGGCCACCCTCAACGAGGACTGCGACTCCCGACCCTGGTGGAATCATTAATGGGTAACATGTTGTTTTTGGGCGCAGTGTTATTCCACAGGTGTGGTTCCTGAGTAATTAGCAACCTATCATGCTTGGCAGGCCATTTACTTTGGCTACTGTGGCTATGCCCCATCCATAGGTCCTGAGTGGTCACAATGCTTAAACGATGTGAGCCGTGTGCGGTCTGTCACCAGATCTCCACCCAATTTAACACCTATGGGAGATTCTGTCGCGTACAATCACATGCTTGTTATCACTGAGTGGTCCCTGCAGCGTACCATTGGAATGGAACGTATGCTGCAACAAACTACTCTAAACCGCGTTGTCTGAAAAGCAGCTAAACAATGTCTTCTACGGATGAGAAATAAAGGTCTTCACAACTTTATTCCACCTTTGCTTGTAAAATATATAAATGTTAACGTTATCATCTAGTCTAAATAACAGGTTGACTTGTTTTACAATGTGATGCGGTACAAGGAGCCATTTAAATCTAGTTTTAAAAATATGGCACGCCGTTCACTGCACCCATTGCCTGAGATCATAACTTAGTTTGGCCACTTCAGCATGTGACAAATCGTTGTACTTGTCACGGCGTACACATGACAAGTAGTTTACAGTTAACTAATCAAAAAGCCAATTGTCACCTCCCCAAATACAACCGTAACATGAAAGCTAAACAGAGTTGCAAGATATGGCTCATTCCATTTTGGGGGGGTTAAATCCTTGGAAGGTATTGTGGAGAGGCTGATGCAGGAACTAAGATGGGGCATTTATCAACAATAAATGGAGGGGGCAGACAGTTTCTCTAAGCCAAATACTCCTGGTCTGATCTGGCAACCCTGAGGTACCATAGTTTACACTCTGCTGTGTTCAAATCCACTAAAGACTTTAGTGCATTCAAGACAATGGGGGTACTCCAGTTGAGATCACCAGAAGTCTGACAGACGCGTACGTGATAACCTGACTGCATTGTATGGCGTTAGCATTAGCTCATATTCAGTATCACCTTCAAAAAGTGTTTTACACACGTGTCCATGTGAGAGGCATGCTCGTGTCTTGTCCAATGAGATTTTTCCATTTTTTTTCTTAGGGGTGGCGTCTGTTCATCTTAACTGTAGAATACAGAAAACACTTCCATAAACGAGCTCTAAATCATGTTTGATGATCTGGATGTCCCATTTTTTTCTGTGCTGTATGTGACCAATAAAATTTGAGTTGATTGAACTTGTAAAAGTCTGTTTCAGGTGGTGAGGCCTCCTCGTTTACATCAAGCAGTCATCAAGAAGATGTTGACCTTGATCTATGTATTTAACATTGGAAAGAGGACTTAGTTTATTTAGATACTAGGCATAGCTCATTCTAATAGGCTATACTGTATCTACTGCTGTACATATCATTCTTAGTATGTCTGGTGTATACACCTGTAATAGGCTATACTGTATCTACTGCTGTACATATCATTCTGCTATCAGTCTGGTGTATACACCTGTAATAGGCTATACTGTATCTACTGCTGTACATATCATTCTTAGTATGTCTGGTGTATACACCTGTAATAGGCTATACTGTATCTACTGCTGTACATATCATTCTTAGTATGTCTGGTGTATACACCTGTAATAGGCTATACTGTATCTACTGCTGTACATATCATTCTGCTATCAGTCTGGTGTATACACCTGTAATAGGCTATACTGTATCTACTGCTGTACATATCATTCTGCTATCAGTCTGGTGTATACACCTGTAATAGGCTATACTGTATCTACTGCTGTACATATCATTCTGCTATCAGTCTGGTGTATACACCTGTAATAGGCTATACTGTATCTACTGCTGTACATATCATTCTGCTATCAGTCTGGTGTATACACCTGTAATAGGCTATACTGTATCTACTGCTGTACATATCATTCTGCTATCAGTCTGGTGTATACACCTGTAATAGGCTATACTGTATCTACTGCTGTACATATCATTCTGCTATCAGTCTGGTGTATACACCTGTAATAGGCTATACTGTATCTACTGCTGTACATATCATTCTGCTATCAGTCTGGTGTATACACCTGTAATAGGCTATACTGTATACTGCTGTACATATCATTCTGCTATCAGTCTGGTGTGTATACACCTGTAGATTGCATTTGGATTACAGTGCTAATTGAGTTCTGCATTTCTTGAATTTGTTTATATATTTTTTTCTTGTTTTATTATTTGTAAAGTGTACTTTCACATTGAGCTGCACTGTTCGTACCCACTGGGCACACACTGGTTGACTCATTGTTGTTTCCATGCAAATTCAGTGAAATTACGTTTCAACCAACGTGGAATGGACGTTGAACAGTGTCCAGTGGCTAATAACATTAAGCATTTCGCTGCACCCGACATCTATTTTTAAAGATGAAACTAGCAGGAACACACTGATCAATACATTTGTTTCTGATCAACACCTCTTGTGTCATGTCACTTTTGCCTTGTCAGCTTTAGGAAATACTGCCTGTGAACCTAATGAACTTGACTACAGTATTCTGAAGGAGACAAAAGAAATACTTTGTAAAGGGGTGTTTGCAATTCCAGCAAAATGTAGTCTGAAGGAATAAGAAGACAGTAATTAACCGGTATTAGAAAGGTTACTTCATGAGAGACGGAGTGAAATAGATCATTGTTATCAAAACCCTCTTAATAGCCACAGTCGGGGCAGAAGCACATTTGTTTCTGAATTGATTCATTCAAAAGGCTTGTCTGTCTCTGACATTGGACACCTCATTAGTTGCCTATCTGACTGGGCAAACACAATCACACAGGAGAGAGCTATATTATCTTCTTGGGGAGCTGCTGAATCTACCTGTAGATGTTATTTTTTTATTGAACTGATATTTAAATAGGCTTGTCAGTGAAGAACACATTCTTATTTACAGCCCCGGGCAAACACAGACAACGCTGGGCTAATTGTGCACCGCCTATTGAGACTCCCAATCACGGCTGGATGTGATACAGCCTGGATTTGAACCAGGGACTGTAGTGACGTGTGTTGCCCTGAGATGCAGTGCCTTAGACTGCTGCGCCACTGGGGAGCCCAAAATATGTGGTAATAGGACTACTTGATTGGTATCTACAGAAAGAGGGAAAACAATGAATCAATGGGTTTATTTATGATAAGCGTTAGTTACTAGTATTAAGAATGTTTTTATTACAATGCAGTACTGACCATTATCTCATCCATGCAACTCACGCTGATTACAGTCAAACAGAAAAAGAAGCACTTCCTCCACCTGTTAGCCATGAAGTGTACTGCAGGCAATGTAACAAGGCAATGACCATAATAAAGCTAATCAAATTTTATTTGTCACATGCGCCGAATACAACAGGTGTGAAATGCTTACTTTACAAGCCTTTAATCAACAATGCAGTTCAAGAAATAGAGTTAAAAGATTTACTAAATATTGGTACCGAGTCAATGTGTGGGGTGCAGGTTAGTCGGGGAAATTTGTACATATAGGTAGGGGTAAATTGACTTAGTCAACTATCGAGTTGACTAAGTTCTAATGTCACATGCACAAGTACAGTGAAATGCCGTCCTTGCAAGCTCCAAACCCAACAATGCAGTAATCAATAACAATGTAATACTAGAAATAACAAGGTAGAACAAAAACACAAGTAAGTAAGCATACTACACTGAGTGGACAAAACATTAGGAACACCTGATTGGTATCCCATAGACTCACCAGGTTAATCCAGGTTAATCCAGGTGAGCGCTATGGTTGAAGTGTTAAATCCACTTCAATCAGTCTAGATGAAGGGGAAGAGATGGGTTACAGAATGATTTCTAAGCCTTGAGACATTGATTGTGCATGTGTGCCATTTAGAGGGTGAATTGCCCATACAACATATTTAAGTGCCTTTGAAAGGGGTATGGTAGAAGTTCCCAGGCACACCGGTTTGAGTGTAGGAAGAACTGCAACCCTGCTGGGTTTTTCACGCTCAATAGTTTCCTGTGTGTATCAAGAATGGTTCACCACCCAAAGGACATCCAGCCACCGTGACACAACTGTGGGAAGCATTGGAGTTAACATGGGCCAGCATCTCTGTGGAACGCTTTCAACACCTTGTAGAGTCTATATCCCGATGAAGTGAGGCTGTTCTGAGTGCAAAAGAGGGTGCAACTCAATTCTAGGAAGGTGTTCCTAATGTTTTGTACTCAGTATAGAGGTCCTAGATGGAAGGGAGCTCGGCCACAATAATGTACTGGGCTGTCCACACCACCCTCTGTAGCACCATGTGATTGAGGGTGGTGCAGTCGCCATACCAAGCAGGGATGCAGCCAGTCAAGATGCTCTCAATGGTACAGCTGTAGATTTTTTTGAGGATTTGAGGGCCCATGCCAAACCTTTTTCATCCTCCTGAGGGGGAAGAGGTGCTCTTGCGCCTACTTCACGACTGTGCGTGTGTGTGGACCATTTTAAGTCCTTATTGATTTGGACACAGAGGAACTTGAAGCCTTCAACCCACTCCACTGTAGCCTGTCGATGTGGATGGGAGCGTGCACGGGCACCACACTTCCAGGCTGTCTCATCATCGTGGGTGATCAGGCATACCACCGTTGTGTCATCAGCTACGTGGTTGTGGGTGAACAGCGAGTATAGGAGGGGACTAAACACACACCCCTGTGGGATCCCTGTGTTGGGGGTCAGCTTGGCGGAGGTGATGTTGCCTACCCTCACCACCTGTAGTCAGCCCGTCAGGTGTTCAGTCCCAGGGTCCTAAGCTTGGTGACAAGCTTGGAGGGAACAATAGTGTTGAACGCTGAGCTGTAGTCAATAAAAAGCATTCTCACATAGGTATTCCTCTTATCTAGGTGGGTGACAGCTGTGTGGAGTGCAATTGTGGTGTCTATGGATCTGTTGGGGCAGTATGCAAATTGGAGTGGGTCTAGAGTGCCTAGGATGATGGAGTTGATGTGTGCCATGACCAGCCTCTCAATGCACTTCATGATTACAGTTTTTATTTACATTTTTTACCTATATTTAACTAGGCAAGTCAGTTAAGACTTGTATCTCACTGATCATCCCTAAAGCCAACACCTCATTTGGCCGCCTTTCCTTCCAGTTCTCTACTAAAAAATTATACTGTGTTATTGACTTGTTTATTGTTTTCTCCATGTGTAACTCTGTGTTGCTGTCTGTTCACACTGCTATGCTTTATCTTGGCCAGGTCGCAGTTGTAAATGAGAACTTGCTCTCAAGTAGCCTACCTGGTTAAATAAAGGTGAAATTAAAATTAAATTAAAATAACAAATTCTTATTTTCAATGACGGCCAGTGGGTTGTGGGTTGCCTTGTTCAGGGACAGAACGACAGATTTGTACCTTGTCAGCTCGGGGATATGAACTTGCAATCTTTCGGTTACTAGTCCAACGCTCTAACCACTAGGCTACCCTGCCGCCCCAGGGCAGATATGGGTGCTACCGGGGCAGTAGTCATTGTTGCATGAGGCCTTCGAGTTCTTGGGACCAGGAATGATGTTGGTTATCTTAAAACTTGTGGGGATTACAGACTGGACAAGGAGAGGTTGAAAATTACCATGAACATGCCTGCCAGCTGTTCTGCGCATGCTCTGAGAACGCGCCCAGGAATACCGTCTGGCCCAGCTGGTGTTGACCTGATTAAAGACCTTACTCATGTCGGCCTTGGAGAGTGAGAACAACCAGTCCTCTGGGTCCGTGACAACACTTACACCCAGCACAATGTTGTTATTGTCAAAACGTGCCTAAAAATGCATTGATTTCATCTGGTAGCGAGGCATTGTTGAGCAGATCAGGACTGAGTCTTCCTTTGTAATCCGTAATATACAGTATCTAGCCTATCAGTGACTTGTGTTTGCTTCTCTAAACACAAATGATAATGTCAGAAAGCAACATAAACATTTTAGGTGTTAGTTTTCCAATAATCTCAGCATTTCAGTATTTGATCCACATATTTGTTAGCTCTCATCTTTCTTTCCCACTAGAGGGCGACCTCTAACAGTTAGTCAGCTCAGAAGTAGATCCCAGGCCGACCATGAACAGAAACACTCACACACTAGATGCAAGTTCAGCCTACTCTGACAAATGATAACTTGGCTTGTAATCTGGGCTCAGAGAATTTAGTATTATTCTGTATGTAAATCCAAGACACTCTATTTAGTATGATATGTTACGTTTTGTATGGTATGCATTTATTCGTGGATGTCCATCCTGCATTTTGTATGATATGTTATGAATTGCAATTCATACAATATGTTACAAAGTTTGCTAAACGTACAATATGTTACGAATTAAAAAAATGTATGATGTGTTACAAATTCCAATTTGTTGTTGTTAACATTAGCTAAGTGGCTAGGTGGCTAATGCTAACGTTAGCTAGCGTTAGCTAGGCTAGATGTTAGGGTTAAGGTTAGGGGTTAGGTTAAAGGGTTAAGGTTAGGGTTTTGTCTTATGTAGCCATACCAAACGTAACTTATCATACCAATTTCATTGATTTACTTTTACTATGTTATGTCTAGTCTATGAGACCAGGCTGTGACTTAATGAAATAAAACGAAAGAAGGGTAAACTTGTGTTTGGTATGAAACCCTATGTTAACTTTACACCTCTCGCTGTCAGTTTCAACGAAATAGACTCTACGTAAAAATAAAAACACAGGGATAATATTCCTCTAATGAACTTTCACACAGTTCTCATGCTGGGATTGACCTCAGTGTTCCTGGGTGAGAGACATTATGAGGTTGTTTTGAAGAAGTTTTTACAGCTTCTCTCTGCCCGCCCAGTCTTCTCAAATTAACATGAGCTGAAACACACTGCCCCATGAACACACACACACACACACACACACACAAGTCCACAAACGTAGCCCTTTTCGCCCTATACATCCATTACATAGCACTGCTCACTGCTCATAGCACACTCACTGCTCATAGCACTGAGTGTCTGCAGTCTATTGACACAGTACTGAAACTAGAGACAAACAACACAAGCACAGCTTGAGATAAGAGCTCAATTAATGAGAAACGTCATTTCTGTTGGCAAATTGGATTTCTATTTTGATGACTTGCTGCAGTGTACAAGCCCTCAGACTCAGAGCTCTCTTTATTCATTCTCTCCATTTAATGAATGAAGGGCTACTGTCTCCAGACAGACTTTCAGCAGTGACTTTAGAGAGAGACGTAGAGATAGAGAGAAGTAGAAGTTTATAGGCACCCAAAAGCTACCTGCTCTTTTGATGAACAGCTAACACACTACTTACACGAACTCTTGGCTACTTTGTTTCCTTCTGTGTTTTAAAGTTCTCAATATGAAAGCAAAGATCCCCTTGAATGGCCTTGCTCATTGTGGTAGCTTAATTTATTTTAGTGTCCGATATGTTTGTTTTGGGTTTGTCCAAGGATCAGTACTTCGATGGAACATCCTTCAGTTTGGACTGAGAGGTTATGCAGTCAAGTGAAAGAGGAGTCTGTCTGTCTGTTCATCTATTCTCCCCTGAGTCAAAGGTTTTCCCCCTTTCTCTCTCTCTCCCCTCTCTCTCCGCTGACACTCAGGTCCTCTGCCAGGTGCGGGGCTCTCTGCACTCCCCTGATTGCCTCTGGCACCGGGAGCACACCCATACACACCCTTACACCCTTACACACCCTTACACACACATAGCCCAGACACACACATTTCATACAGGCTCTGTGTAGCGGAGCCAGAAGTGTTTTAGCATCGCCACGGCGCTAATGGGCCATAAAGACTCACCCAGAAAGAAAAAATCCAATGCTAGCTCAACAGTCTCATTCAATGGCAGTGTATTTGGGCAAGCTGTCATTATAGTCCACAGAACAACAGGGCTTTGAAAGACAATGCTCACTGTCTAAACTGTAGGGAGGGAAACAACTTAGGACGAACAGAGCAGAGAGGTCCATTTCAGCCCCAAAATCATCTAGATTCACAGCCTGATATGAGACTGCAGGGCTTGGGAGCATTAGTGCAAATTTCCGGTGTGTTTTTCACGGACCAGTTTCACAGACGTACTTAGACACACACATACACACACAGAGCCACACATGCATGCACATGTAATTGCGATGATTAATGGCTGTTATTATGATGTCATGTACGAGTTCAGTTCAGTGGAAACTTGGCATTTCGGGATAAATGCTCCTCTGAGAACCTATTGGATTTTTTATTGCTTTATTCCTGGCCATTGATAAAAGTCCCTTGATGTCAGATGTTGGTATGTGATTCATATGAAATGAAAAGGATGAGAATTAACAGCAGATGCATGTGTGTGTAGCAGGCCTTGAGCTCACAATACCCATCTGTAGAAACCCTTTGTGTCGAAAGACTAAAGGAAAGAAGAAATATTTCAACTTGACTTCAAATAGTCACAGATAAAGAAGCCATGGTGCTTTAAAAATAATAGCAATTAAATAAATCTTAATTGTATGGCACGCGCACGCACACACACACACACACACACACACACACACACACACACACATGTTTATTGCTATTCTGTCCAGACTGTGTATGATTACAGGTTGCAGAGTCAATATTTAGATTTTGTGGAGAACAGCACAGCCCAGCCTGTTTATTTTCCTCTCGCTACTGTATGTGTGTGTTGACTCAGAGAGCTGCGGACGAAGTGGGATGTCAATGGTCTC
Source organism: Oncorhynchus kisutch (assembly GCF_002021735.2). Lineage (NCBI taxonomy): Eukaryota > Metazoa > Chordata > Actinopteri > Salmoniformes > Salmonidae > Oncorhynchus > Oncorhynchus kisutch. The sequence continues at coordinate 1,729,624 of NC_034196.2, forward strand.
ACAAATCACACCCTGTAGTATAAACTGTTGTAGTTTCTTTTAGATAACCGTTATCATCCATATAGATCGCAAGGTTACTGTTAGCATAATTTCGCCATATGCTCTCTTGATGTACGGTGCCTTCAGAAAGTATTCCCACATTTTGTTACATTACAACCTTACTCTAAAATTGATTGAATTACTTTTTTCCCCCTCATCAATCGAGACACAACCATAATGACAAAGCAAAAGCAGGTTTTTATACATTTTTGCAGATGTATTAAAGATGTATTTTTTTAACGAGATATTACATTCAAATAAGTATTCAGACCCTTTACTCAGTACTTTGTTGAAGCAATTTTGGCAGCGATTACAGCCTAGAGTCTTCCTGGGTGACGCTGCAAGCTTGGCACACCTGTATTTGGGGAGTTTCTCCCATTTTTCTCTGCAGATCCTCTCAAGCTCTGTCAGGTTGGATGGGGAGCGTTGCTGCACTGCTATTTTCAGGTCTCATAAGAGATGTTAGATCTGGTTCAAGTCCGGGCTCTGGCTAGGCCACTCAAAGAAATTCACAGACTTGTCCCGACACCACTCCTGCGTGGCTGGATGCTTAGGGTCGTTGTCCTGTTGGAGAGGTGAACCTTCGCCCCAGTCTGAGGTCCTGATAGCTCTGGAGCAGGTTTTCATCAGGGATCTCTCTGTAGTTTGCTCTGTTAATCTTTCCCTCAATCCTGACTAGTCACCAAGTCCCTGCTGCTGAAAAACATCCCACAGCATGATGCTGCCATCACCATGCTTCACCGTAGGGATAGTGCCGAGGTTCCTCCAGACGTGAAACTTGGCATTCAGGCCAAAGAGTTCAATGTTGGTTTCATCAGACCAGATAATCTTGTTTCTCATGGTCTGAGAGTCATTTAGGTGCCTTTTGGCAAATTTAAGTGGGTAGTCATGTGCCTTTTATTGAGGAGTGGCTCCTGTCTGGCCACTCTACCATAAAGGCCTGATTTGTCACACCCTGATCTGTTTCACCTGTCTTTGTAATTGTCTCCACCTCCCTCCAGGTGTCACCCATCTTTCCCATTATCCCCTGTGTATTTATCTCTGTATTCTCTGTTTGTCTGTTGCCAGTTCATTTTGTCAATCCTATCAGTGTTTTACCCTCTGTTCCTGTCTCTTGTTTTGTTCCTGTTTTCTAGTTTTCCCGGTGTTGACCTTTTCTGCCTGCCCTGAGCCTGCCTGCCATCCTGTACCTTCGCCCCACCTATCTGGATTACTGAGCTCTGCCTGCCCTGAGCCTGCCTGCCATCCTGTACCTTCGCCTCACCTATCTGGATTACTGAGCTCTGCCTGCCCTGAGCCTGCCTGCCATCCTGTACCTTCGCCCACCTATCTGGATTACTGAGCTCTGCCTGCCCTGAGCCTGCCTGCCATCCTGTACCTTCGCCTCACCTATCTGGATTACTGACCCCTGCCGCCCTTGACCTGTCTTAGCCTGCCCCTGTTGGATTAATAAACTGTTGTTACTTCGACGTTGCCCGCATCTGGGACTTACCTGAAACGTCATATGATTGGTGGATTGCTGCAGAGATGGTTTTCCTTCTGGAAGGTTCTCCCATCTCCACAGAGGAACTCTGGAGCTCTGTCAGAGTGACCATCGCATTCTTGGTCCCCTCTGTTACCAAGGCCCTTCTCAGCCGAGTGCTCAGTTTGGCCAAGCAGCCAGCTCTAGGAGGAGTCTTGGTGGTTCTAAACTTCTGCTATTTAGAAATTATGGAGGTGTGTGCCTATCCAAATCATGTCCATTCAATTTAATTTTTTCAAACAGAAATTTGCATCCTGTAGCACAAACTCTAAAAAGTTCTGGGTCACTGTAAAGTCCATGGAGAATAAGAGCACCTCCTCCCAGCTGCCCACTGCACTGAGGCTAGGAAACAGTGTCACCACCGATAAATCCACTATAATTGAGAATTTCAATAAGCATTTTTCTAAGGCTGGCCATGCTTTCCACCTGGCTACCCCTACCCCGGTCAACTGCCCCTACCCTCGACTTCGGCGATGTCATTTACAAAATAGCCTCCAATACTCTACTCAACAAATTGGATGCAGTCTATCACAGTGCCATCCGTTTTGTCACCAATGCCCCATATTCTACCCACCACTACGCACTCGTTGGCTGACCCTCACTTCATACTCATCGCCAAAACCATTTAATTGGTATTATTTTGTAAATGACATCGCCAAAGTCGAGGATCGGTAAGATGGTCAGTTTTACAAGGGTATGTTTGGCAGCACGAGTGAAGGAGGCTTTGTTGCGAAATAGGAAGCCAATTCTAGATTGAACTTTGGATTGGAGATGCTTAATGCGAGTCTGGAAGGGTTTACAGTCTAGCCTGACACCTAGGTATTTATAGTTATCCACATATTCTAGGTCAGAACCGTCCAGAGTAGTGATGCTAGTCGGGCTGGTGGGTGCGGGCAGCGATCGGTTGGAGAGCATACATTTAGTTTGATTCGCATTTCAGAGCAGTTGGAGGCCACAGATGGAGTGTTGTATGGCGTTGAAGCTCGTTTTGAGATTTGTTAACACAGTGTCCAAAGAAGGGCCAGATTTATACAGAATGTTGTCGTCTGCGTAGAAGTGGATCAAAGAGACACCCGCAGCAAGAGAGACATCATTGATATATACAGAGAAAAGAGTCTGCCCGAGAATTGAACACTGTGGCCCCCCCCATAGAGACTGCCAGAGGTCCGGACAACAGGCCCTACGATTTGACATACTGAACTCTATCTGAGAAGTAGTTAGTGAACCAGGCGAGGCAGTCATTAGAGAAACCAAGGCTGTTGAGTCTGCCGATAAGAATACGGTGATTGACAGAGTCGAAAGCCTTGGCCAGGTCAACGAAGACGGCTGCACAGTACTGTCTTTTATCGATGGCGGTTATGATATAATTTAGGACCTTGTGCGTGGCTGAGGTGCACATGTGACCAGCTCGGAAACCAGATTGCCTAACGGAGAAGGTACGGTGGGATTCAAAATGGTCGGTGGTCTGTTTGTTCACTTGGCTTCTCCAAGACTTTAGAAAGGCAGGTCAGGATGGATATAAGTCTGTAACAGCAAAGGCTCTGAGATATAGGTCTCATGGCAAAGGCTCTGAATATTTATGTAAATAAGGTATTTCTAAAAACCTGTTTTTGCTTTGTCATTATGGGTATTGTGCGTAGATCGATGCGATTTGATTTGATTTGATCCATTTTAGAATAACGCTGTAACGTAAGAAAATGTGGAAAAAGTCAGGGGTCTGAATACTTTCCGAATGCACTTTATGTCGCCCTGTAAGTTTTATCATTAGCATGAGGTGGTCCTGTTGTTTCAACCACAAAGACACAGAGGGTTTGGGGTTTTAGTGTTAGTACTCAGAGGTGGGCTCGTGTCTAAGAATAAACAATTGAAACGGGCCAGTGTCTGACGTACCGCCTGCTGTAAACATATTGAGGGAGGGACAGAGGGATGGAAGAGAAAAGGGGACACAGCCTCAGATTTACGTCTATAGATAGTTTGAGTCGTCGGCTAGAGACTGATTAGGACTCTTTGGCGCCATTGTTGAAAGCATTTGTGAGAGGATTCTTGTGATTAAGATTCACTGAATGTCAGACGTTTTAGTATTTGCTCCTGACAAGCTACAGCTACAGAAGTGGCAGAATGTGTCCTATGTCTTTGACCGTACCTTATCTCCTTGTGTCCTTGTATCCTTTTACATCTGTGACCTGGTAGCGGAACCTCACATACTGTAAGGTCAGAGTCATGCCGCCAGGCTGAGTGCTGCTGCTGTGTATGTAACCTACCGTATGGTCACTACAGAATTCTAGACTGTTGGATAAATCTCTCTATTTTGGTGAAGAAGTGAACCTGGCTTGGACTTGTTAAAGTCTGGCCCCATTACACCCATGTTTACATAGTCACAGGAGTTGTTGCCCTGCATGACCTCCGTATGAAGGGCTACAGCTTTAAGGGTTACAAGTTGTGTTTTTCCAGTTGGCTGCCGTGTTTTTGTCGATCATTTCAGAGTATCTAGATGGGCTCTGCCTCCATTTTCCCAGTGGGGATATGTGTTACATCTCACTTGGTGATTCAATTGAATGTTGTTTTGTCTTCCAGTAAAAACAGCATAGTGGCAGATTTAGGTTTAACCCCCAGGGGGATGAAACAATGGAAGTGGAGGACGAGCTCTGGAAATGTTTGGCGTTTCTCTCCATCGTTTTCCACTGCAGCTCCAAGGAGCTGGTGAAGTGTTGTCTACAGCGCTGTAGGAATTCCCTGCCTATTATCAAGGTTTAACTGCTGCGGGGAATGTACACAAATGTGTACAATACATCTGAAAACTGTGCCACATTTTTTTTTTTTTGTAAAGCCAAAGGCACAGCATGATAATATGTATGAAACTTTGTGAATGGATCTAAAGTGAAGGAACTAAAGAATTCTTCGTTTTCAGCTCAACAGACCTATTACCAGTTAGTGTCACATTTATTTTATTTGTTTAATCTAAAAAAGAAACCATTCTAATTTTCCTATCATGTAGCTGCCTACAATAGCTACCCGTGTCTACAGTACATGTGTTAGAGACATAGCCTTATACACCGGGGGAAGGCATCGTTACAACCCGTTTGCAACCAGAACTGAGAACCTTAAGAACCTCCTTCAAGGCCTCGATGATGTTCTTTCTGGCCCTGTTTACCTCCAGCCCCCTGTTTACCTCCAGCCCCCTTCAGAACTCCTGTTGTGGTGGTGTTGGTAGTACTGGTTATGGGGCTCACTGAGCGAAACCGATCGCTACCCCCTTCCTATCCCCTCCCTCGGTGGGGGGACAATAGGTCATTCAGACACGGCTCAGCTTTGTCACTGGTGATTGGCAGGGAGGTGGCTAGAGCCCTGGCTGCGTGGGAACATTCCGGCACAAATGATTACCGGGTCCACAGAAGACAACGGACCCCTCATTTATGCCTGTCCAGAAAAAAAACTCTTAACACAAACAAAACAGGGCAGTGATGGCTGTCGGCGCTGCTATCTGCTGGTAGAGAGATGAACACGTCGGTTCTCATGGAGAGACCCAGACCCATCTTCCTGTTACACAGCTGTCGGCGCTGCTATCTGCTGGTAGAGAGATGAACACGTTGGTTCTCATGGAGAGACCCAGACCCATCTTCCTGTTACACAGCGTTACAGCATTAGGGTTGGCTCACCATGCTTTGTGTTCAGAGCCTGTGTTTTGTTCAATCACAGTGGAGATGCTGTGCTTTCTGCTCTGCTGGTCATTTGAGAATAGCTACAGTAGGGTAGGCAGTCAGTTTAGCTTAACAATTCTACCAGAAGATACATTTATGTAACACTTGTAAAACTGTCACAAATGCTATGTTGCTCTTGGAAAAGCCTATTCCCCCCAAAAACATTACGATCAGGTAACATGAATTTCTCCTTTGCTAGTAATTTAGAGCCCACTGTAATCTGTAGCGCTTCCAAAACTGTACGTTCCCCATGACCAATGGAACTCAAGCACACTTCATCATTCCCCTCACCTTTCGTTCAGGCAAGACTCTACAAAACATTATTAACACCTTTCTAATATTGAGTTGCATCCCTAATTTTGCCCAATTCGTCAGGGCATGAACTGTACTAGGTGTCGAAAGCGTACCACAGGGATGCTGACCCATGCTGACTCTAATGCGTCGCACAGTTGTGTTCGAGTTGGCTGGATGTCTAAACTGTTGAGCGTGGAAAACCCAGTAGTGTTGCAGTTGTTGACTCACAAACCAGCGCGCCTGACACCTACTACCATACCCCGTCTAAAGGCACTTGTCTTGCCCATTCACCCTCTGAATGGCGCAAATACACAATCCATGTCTCAATTGTCTCAAGTCTTAAAAACCCTTCTTTAACCTGTCTCCTCCCCTTCATCTACACTGATTGAAGTGGATTTAACAAGTGGCATCAATAAGGGATCATAGCTTTCATTTAGATTCACCTGGTCAGTCTATGTCATGGAAAGAGCCGGTGTTCCGAATGTTTTGTACACTCAGTATCTACTTAAAGCTCTTTCACCCACTATGTGAGGGCACTGGCCTGGCCAGTGATCTCATCTTTCCTGTAAATGGGTAAGGTGGCCTCCTCTCCTCTCCTCTCCTCTCCTCTCCTCTCCTCTCCTCTCCTCTCCTCTCCTCTCCTCTCCTCTCCTCTCCTCTCCTCTCCTCTCCTCTCCTCTCCTCTCCTCTCCTCTCCTCTCCTCTCCTCTCCTCTCCTCTCCTCTCCTCTCCTCTCCTCTCCTCCCTCCTCTCCTCTCCTCCCTCCTCTCCTCTCCTCTCCTCTCCTACCAGTGACAGTGAACAGAGCAGGATGATCTGCAGAGGGGTAGGTAGTCATGTTTAAAAAAAAACACACAACATAAACCAAATGTCGTCACAGACCAGACCACCCTGACCGCCCAGAGCTAAACACAAATTCAGATTCTCTCTCTCTTTAACCCTCCAGCCTGCCTGCGTCCACCTCTGTAGCATGGAATGATGTTTGATGCGACCCAAATTGCACCCTATTCCCTATAAAGTGCACTACTTTTGACCAGGGCCCATAGGGGTCTGGTCAAATGTAGTAAACTAGGTTGAGAATAGGGTGCAGTTTGGGACTCAGACATAATATATGTATCTGGATATAGAGACCTACACGGGGCCCAACGGACACAGAAATACAGTAAACGCATACAAAGCCACACTGTGCAGTTGGTTCAACGTTCAACACAAAATGTACTTCATTCTCCCCTACGGACAACTACTTCCTCCTTTAGGAAGTGACACAACACTATATTTAAGTGTAGTCACCTCTCCCTTAATAGTCAGCTTTGAGATTTTCACTGCTTGCATACCAAATCCCACCCTATCCCCTATATAGTGCACTACTTTTGAAAATGGCCCATAGGGATCTGGTCAAAAGTAGTGCACCATATAGGGGATAGGGTGCCATTTGGGACACCCAGCTTCTTAAATTCATACGGACGTCTCAATGGCGCGACGCAAATTAGTCCCAGCATGCCATGCGCTTCAATAAAGTTCCCTCAACGCTCCAGTTACCTCAATCAGGAAACTTTTTGGTTGCTCAGGGGAAACCGCTACCCTATAAATCAGTAGAGCTAGCTAAGGTCTGGAATCCGGAATGAAACAAATGTGCCCCGACCTGGCTTTGCGAGCCAATTTAAGTTGGATGGAGAAAGTTTTGCTACAGTCCACTCGGCTGTTATAAGGGCATAGGGTATTTATTCATCCAGCTCCAGTAGAAAAACATTTGAAAGTACATTTTGTAGTGAAATGTTTTGTCCAAAGTTGTGCCGGTAGCTAGGCAACGCAGCGGCAATTGCTCCCGGAACAACTCAGGCCTCCCTTCTCTCCTCCTGTCTACCTCTGATAGGAAGGATCCTTCATCATGAGATATCCATCTGAATCTTTGCATTCCAAATGGCACCATATTCCTTACATGGTGCACTATCCTATAGGCCCTAGTCAAAAGTAGTGCACTTTATACAGACTAAGGTGCCATTTGGGAGGCATCCAAATGTGTCATCTGTTCTGCTGAGAAAAATCTATGAACCGCTGTGGGCAGTGCCTAGTTAATAGGCACTGTTGTTAAGCACACAGGAACAAAATAATTGTCTTTATACTACATGGAAGTATCGGATTTGAATCATACATTGAAGGAGACAACAGTACCTTCAGATTTCCAACATACTGAATCCGTCTGCTGCTAGCTACATCTATGTTACGTTTAAAAATTGCATTGACGGGACAAAAATACCATCTCATTTTCAAGCAAGTTCTTTGTAATCACATCACATGCAATACAAGGAGCGAGAGCATGTGTCTGTGCTTTCTGCAGGTCATATACAGGTCAGAAAATACCCATCGGTGCCTCCCATGACTGCTGCTTGCCTCCTGCTTCCAAAGTGCAGAGGGAGAGACAGAGAGGGAGAAAGAGAGAGAGAAAGACAGAGATAAAGAGGGAGAGAGAGAGAGAGGAAGGGAGAAACAGCGAGGGAGGTAGAGAGAGAAAGAGACCCCTCCCTGAGTCGGACCACCCCTGAAGATGTTCCCTCTGATCATCAAACACAGTCAGCTCCAGAGAGAGATTGGAACAGCCCAGGGGAGAACAGGCTGGGCCAGGGAGAAGTAGTTTGAACTTGAGAGTTTTTAACCCCTCTGGTTGCAAAAAATGCTGATTTTCCTAGTGTTTATCTTTGGCTGTGAATCGAAAGTGAGAGAAAATGTGTGTGTGTGTGAAAACAGTGTGTGTATGTGTGTCTGTGCGGATGCCTACATGTCTGTGTGTGCGCGCTTGTGCACAAACGAGACATTTGGGTCTGTGTGGGCATTATTTAGACTTATGAGATGGTGTCAGGAGTGAGGACAGTTCCCTGGGACCACCACGGCTGCAGGGCCTGGAGTAGGGGAGTGTGTTTAGAGTGAAAGTGTGTGGTTACTGTCTTGGGAGACAGACTCATCTGTATGACTGTAAGCCTCCAATCCCTCCATGTGTTTCTGCTAGCAGCATCGCGCATGGCTCATCACCAGGGTTTTTCAGTCACGAAAAGGCCTGGTTATTATTAGCTATGTATCACCATACCGTATGGATGGGACCCATATAAGTACAAACAGAACAAAGCAAGGTGGTATAGTGTGTTTCGAAATACTACATATTACTATGCAGTATTATGTAGCATACATGCACCATAATCAAATCAAATGGTATTAGTCACATGCACCGAATACAACAGGTGTAGTAGACCTTACAGTGAAATGGCTACTTACGAGCCCCTAACTAACAATCCAGTTTAAATTTAAAAAATATGAATAAGAATAAGAAACAAAAGTAACAAGTAATTAAAGGCCAGCAGTAAAATAACAATAGCGAGACTATTTACAGGGGTGTACTGGTACAGTCAATGTGCGGGGGCACCGGTTAGTCGAGGTAATTGAGGTAATATGTACATGTAGGTAGAGTTATTAAAGTGACTATGCATAGATGATAACAACAGAGAGTAACAGTGGTGTAAAAGAGGAGGGGGAGGGGGCAATGCATATCGTCTGGGTAGCCATTTGATTGGATTTTCAGGTGTCTTATGGCTTGGGGGTAGAAGCTGTTTAGAAGTCTCTTGGACCTAGGCTTGGCGCTCCGGTACTGTTTGCCGTGCGGTAGCAGAGAGAACAGTCTATAACTAGGGTGGCTGGAGTCTTTGACAATTTTTAGGGCCTTCCTCTAACACCGCCTGGTATAGAGGTCCTGGATGGCAGGAACCTTTGCCCCAGTGATGTACTGGGCCCTATGCACTACCCTCTGTAGTGCCTTGCGGTTGGAGGCTGAGTAGTTGCCATACCAGGCAGTGATGCAACCAGTCAGGATGGTCTTGATGGTGCAGCTGTAGAACCTTCTGAGGATCTGAGGACCCATGCCAAATATTTTCAGTCTCCTGTGCCCTGCCCTTCACGATTGTCTTGGTGTGCTTGTTGGACCATGTTAGTTTGTAGGTGATGTGGACACCAAGGAACTTGAAGCTCTCAACCTGCTCCACTGCAGCCCCGTCGATGAGATTGGTGGGGTAGTTTGGTCATCTTTTTTCTGTGGTCCACAATCATCTCCTTTGTCTTGATCACGTTGAGGGAGAGGTTGTTGTCCTGGCACAACATGGCCAGGTCTCTGACCTCATCCCTATAGGCTGTCTTATCGTTGTCAGTGATCAGGCCTACCACTGTTGTGTCATTGGCAAACTTAATGATTGTGCCGTGCCTGGCCATGCAGTCATGAGTGAACAGGGAGTACAGGAGGGGACTGAGCACGCACCCCTGAGGGGCCCCTGAGTTGAGGATCATCGTGGCGGATGTGTTGTTACCTACCCTTACAACTTAGGGGCGGCCCGTCAGGAAGTCCAGGATCCAGTTGCAAAGGGAGGTGTTTAGTCGCAGGGTACTTAGCTTATTGATGAGATTTGAGGGCACTATGGTGTTGAACGCTGAGCTTTAGTCAATGAATAGCATTCTCACATAGGTATTCCTTTTGTCCAGGTGGGAAAGGGTAGTGTGGAGTGCAATATAGATTGCATCATCTGTGGATCTGTTGGGGCTGTATGCAAATTGGAGTTTGTCTAGGGCTTCTGGGATAATGGTGTTGATGTGAGCCATGACCAGCCTTTCAAAGCACTTCATGGCTACAGACGTGAGTGTTACAGGTCGGTAGTCATTTAGGCAGGTTACCTTAGTGTTCTTGGGAACAGGGACTATGGTGGTCTGCTTGAAACATGTTGGTATTACAGACTCAGACAGGGAGAGGTTGAAAATGTCTGTGAAGACACTTGCCAGTTGGTCAGCGCATGCTCGGAGTACACATCCTGGTAATTCCTCTTGCCCTGCGGCCTTGTGAGTGTTGACCTGTTGAAAGGTCTTACTCACATAGGCTGCGAAGAGCGTGATCACACAGTTCTCCGGAACAGCCGGTGCTCTCATGCATGTGCTATTTGCCTCGAAGCAAGCATAGAAGTAGTTTAGTTCATCTGGTAGGCTCGTGTCCCTGGGCAACTCTCAGCTGTGCTTCCCTTTGTAGTCTGTAATGGTGAGCTGGTGTAGTAGGATTCGATCTAAGTCCTGTTTTGACGCTTGCCTGTTTGATGGTTCATCAGAGGGCATAGCGGGATTTCTTAAAAGCTTCCGGGTTAGAGCCTTTCTAATCGACCTGGCCGGGGTATCCTGGAAGGATATTGATCTCATCCCGTCAGTAGAGGATGCCTGGATATTTTTTTAAAATGCCTTCCTAACCATCTTAAATAAACATGCCCCATTTAAGAAATTTAGAACCAGGAACAGATATAGCCCTTGGTTCTCCCCAGACCTGACTGCCCTTAACCAACACAAAAACATCCTATGGCGTTCTGCATTAGCATCGAACAGCCCCCGTGATATGCAGCTGTTCAGGGAAGCTAGAAATCATTATACACAGGCAGTTAGAAAAGCCAAGGCTAGCTTTTTCAAGCAGAAATTTGCTTCCTGCAACACTAACTCAAAAAAGTTCTGGGACACTGTAAAGTCCATGGAGAATAAGAACACCTCCTCCCAGCTGCCCACTGCACTGAAGATAGGAAACACTGTCACCACTGATAAATCCACCATAATTGAGAATTTCAATAAGCATTTTTCTACGGCTGGCCATGCTTTCCACCTGGCTACTCCTACCCCGGACAACAGCACTGCACCCCCAACAGCAACTCGCCCAAGCCTTCCCCATTTCTCCTTCTCCCAAATCCATTCAGCTGATGTTCTGAAAGAGCTGCAAAATCTGGACCCCTACAAATCAGCCGGGCTAGACAATCTGGACCCTTTCTTTCTAAAATTATCTGCCGAAATTGTTGCCACCCCTATTACTAGCCTGTTCAACCTCTCTTTCGTGTCGTCTGAGATTCCCAAAGATTGGAAAGCAGCTGCGGTCATCCCCCTCTTCAAAGGGGGGGACACTCTTGACCCAAACTGCTACAGACCTATATCTATCCTACCGTGCCTTTCTAAGGTCTTCGAAAGCCAAGTCAACAAACAGATTACCGACCATTTCGAATCTCACCATACCTTCTCTGCTATGCAATCCGGTTTCAGAGCTGGTCATGGGTGCACCTCAGCCACGCTCAAGGTCCTAAACGATATCTTAACCGCCATCGATAAGAAACATTACTGTGCAGCCGTATTCATTGATCTGGCCAAGGCTTTCGACTCTGTCAATCACCATATCCTCATCGGCAGACTCGACAGCCTTGGTTTCTCAAATGATTGCCTCGCCTGGTTCACCAACTACTTCTCTGATAGAGTTCAGTGTGTCAAATCGGAGGGTCTGCTGTCCGGACCTCTGGCAGTCTCTATGGGGGTGCCACAGGGTTCAATTCTTGGACCGACTCTCTTCTCTGTATACATCAATGAGGTCGCTCTTGCTGCTGGTGAGTCCCTGATCCACCTCTACGCAGACGACACCATTCTGTATACTTCCGGCCCTTCTTTGGACACTGTGTTAACAACCCTCCAGGCAAGCTTCAATGCCATACAACTCTCCTTCCGTGGCCTCCAATTGCTCTTAAATACAAGTAAAACTAAATGCATGCTCTTCAACCGATCGCTACCTGCACCTACCCGCCTGTCCAACATCACTACTCTGGACGGCTCTGACTTAGAATACGTGGACAACTACAAATACTTAGGTGTCTGGTTAGACTGTAAACTCTCCTTCCAGACCCATATCAAACATCTCCAATCCAAAGTTAAATCTAGAATTGGCTTCCTATTTCGCAACAAAGCATCCTTCACTCATGCTGCCAAACATACCCTTGTAAAACTGACCATCCTACCAATCCTCGACTTTGGCGATGTCATTTACAAAATAGCCTCCAATACCCTACTCAACAAATTGGATGCAGTCTATCACAGTGCAATCCGTTTTATCACCAAAGCCCCATATACTACCCACCATTGCGACCTGTACGCTCTCGTTGGCTGGCCCTCGCTTCATACTCGTCGCCAAACCCACTGGCTCCATGTCATCTACAAGACCCTGCTAGGTAAAGTCCCCCCTTATCTCAGCTCGCTGGTCACCATAGCATCTCCCACCTGTAGCACACGCTCCAGCAGGTATATCTCTCTAGTCACCCCCAAAACCAATTCTTTCTTTGGCCGCCTCTCCTTCCAGTTCTCTGCTGCCAATGACTGGAACGAACTACAAAAATCTCTGAAACTGGAAACACTTATCTCCCTCACTAGCTTTAAGCACCAACTGTCAGAGCAGCTCACAGATTACTGCACCTGTACATAGCCCACCTATAATTTAGCCCAAACAACTACCTCTTTCCCAACTGTATTTAATTTTTATTTATTTATTTATTTTGCTGCTTTGCACCCCATTATTTTTTTTATTTCTACTTTGCACATTCTTCCATTGCAAAACTACCATTCCAGTATTTTACTTGCTATATTGTACTTACTTTGCCATCATGGCCTTTTTTGCCTTTACCTCCCTTCTCACCTCATTTGCACACATTGTATATAGACTTGTTTATACTGCATTATTGACTGTATGTTTGTTTTTATTCCATGTGTAACTCTGTGTCGTTTTATCTGTCGAACTGCTTTGCTTTATCTTGGCCAGGTCGCAATTGTAAATGAGAACTTGTTCTCAACTTGCCTACCTGGTTAAATAAAGGTAAAATAAATAAATAAATAAAAAAAGAGTCCCACTCCTTGAAAGCAGCAGCTCTAGCCTTTAGCTCAGTGCGGATGTTGCCTGTAATCCATGGCTTCTGGTTGGGATATGTACGTACGGTCACCGTGGGGACGATGTCATCAATGCACTTATTGATGAAACCAATGACTGATGTGGTGTACTTCTCAATGTCATCGGAGGAATCCCGGAACATATTCCAGTCTGTCCTTGCAAAACAGTCCTGTAGCTTAGCATCTGCTTCATCTGACCACTTTTTTATTGATCGAGTCACTGGTGCTTCCTGCATACATTTTTGCTTGTAAGCAGGAATCAGGAGGATATAATTATGGTCAGATTGGAGGAGGGCGAGGGAGAGCTTTGTATGCGTCTCTGTGTGTGGAGTAAAGGTGGTCCAGAGTTTTTTCCCTCTGGTTGCACATTTAACATGCTGATAGAAATTTGGTAAATGGATTTAAGTTTTTCTGCATTAAAGTCCCCGGCCACTAGGAGGCCGCCTTTGGGTGAGCGCTTTCCTGTTTGCTTATGGTGGAATACAGCTCATTGAGTGTGGTCTTAGAGCCAGCTTCAGTCTGTGGTGGTATGTAGACCTCTACGAACAATACAGATGAAAACTCTCTAGGTAGATAGTGTGGTCTACTATACAACTTATCATGAGATACTCTACCTCAGGCGAGCAAAACCTCAAGACTTCCTTAGATATCGCGCACCAACTGTTATTTACAAAAATACATAGTCCGCTGCCCCTTGTCTTACCAGACGCCGCTGTTCTATCCTGCCGATACAGCATATAACCAGCCAGCTGTATGTTGATAATGTCGTCGTTAAGCCACGACTCCTTGAAGCATAAGATGTACAGTTTCGAATGTATCGTTGGTAGGTCATCAATTTTATTTTTCAAAGATTGCACGTTTGCAAGCAGAATGGAAGGCAGTGGGGATCACCTACGAATTCTCAGAAGGCAGCCCGCCCTCCGGGCCCTTTTTTCCACCTCCTCTTCACGCAAATGACTTGGATCTAGGCCTGTTCCTGGGAAAGCAGTATGTCATTCACGTCGGGCTGGTCAGACTCGTTATAGGAAAAAAAAGGATTCTGCCAGTAAGTGGTGAGTAATCGCAGTTCTGATGTCCAGAAGTTATTTTCGGTCATAAGAGACGGTAGCAGCAACATTATGTACAAAATAAGTTTAAAAAAATAACAAACAAACAATGCAAAGAAACAAACAAAAAAGACAATTGGAACACGTAAAACATCAGCCTTCTTCATCGGCGCCCTCTTAACAATGGCCATAACAATGCATTACATTATTAAACCGGCTGCAACACATCACAACCCGGCCAGCAACGTTCCTTTTCCTCAGGCAGTGTTCGTAAAATTCACAGCATCCAATAATTGACTGTTTTAGTGCTTTGCTTTGCTTTGACAATGCCCTGCTTGCTAACCTATATGATAGACCGTTGTGAGGATAAATTCAGGGCTTAGGGGCACACTGCTTACACCACTGTATGTTGTCAGGACAGTACAGAAAGACAGTATCTACCCATGACACTTGACTGACCTTCACACTTTTGACAACTGTCTGGTTGAACAAGCCAAGCACTATCCTACAGACAATAGAGTATTTCCAGATAAGGAAAAGATGTACTTGAGCGTCCACAACATAACAGGACTTATGCTGAACATAAAGAGACTCGATGCCAAACATACTGAGACAGGGAGGACACCAAAACGGCATACTGTTGGGGCTGTGTCTGTCTATGCATGCATGCGTGCCCGTGGTTGGTGTGTGCCTGTATGTGTGTGCTGGGTTATAGCGGGGGCTGGCTGGCTTCATGATGATGATATGGGCGGGAACAACGGTATGTCCTGTGTCTGTTATTCCAACAGCAGCAGTGCTTTCTCTCGGCACTCAGATTACTAAGGCGGATGTCAGGAAAGCCCTGGGTCACAACTCATTTTTCGCTGTTCTCTCTCTCTCTCTCTCTCTCTCTCTCTCTCTCTCTCTCTCTCTCTCTCTCGCTCTCTCTCTCTCTCTCTCTCTCTCTCTGAAACAATGGCTACGCCTTAAAGACATGGCTTAGCATGAGGCCCATACAAGCTGGCGGATGGCCAAGCCCTCAGGACCTGCTCACTCCAGTGTGTGTAAGTGGGTGTATGTACGTGTGTGTGTTTGTGTGAGCAAGGGGGATAGGGTTACACTACGCTATGCACCCTGGAATTGAGGTCCCAGATGCTAACGTTCTGCTCTCTACCCAACCCTGGGTACACTGAGCAATCAGGTGTGTGTGTGTCTGTCTGTCTGTATATGTGTTAGGGATGTGCGCATTGACTCATAACCTGCAGTCCCCACAGTTATATCTGCTGGGCGGGCAGATTTAGGGTTATGAAATATTGTGTGGATAAAGGGTGGTTGGGCGTGGGATGGTTGAATAAAGAGAAAAACACTAACTTAAAAATCCATAAATGTACACTACCAGTCAAAGGTTTTAGAACCTACTCATTCAAGGATTTTTCTTTATTTTTTAAAACTATTTTCTACACTATGAAATAACACATATGGAATCATGTATTGTAACCAAAAAATGTTAAACAAGTTAATATGTGGAATTTCTTTCCTTAATGCGTTTGAGCCAATCAGTTGTGTTGTGACAAAGTAGGGGGTATACAGATAATAGCCCTACTTGGTAAAATGCCTAGTCTATATTATGGCAAGAACAGCTCAAATAAGCAAAGAGAAACGACAGTCCATCATTAATTTAAGACATGGTCAGTCAATATGGAACATTTCAAGAACTTTTCTTCAAGTGCAGTCGCAAAAACCATCAAGAGCTATGATGAAACTGGCTCTCATGAGGACCGCCACAGGAATGGAGGATCCAGCGTCACCTCTGCTGCAGAAGATAAGTTCATTTGAGTTACCAGCCTCAGAAATAGCAGCCCAAATAAATGCTTCAGAGTTCAAGTAAGAGACATCTCAACGTCAACTGTTCAGGGATTGTGTGAATCAGACCTTCATGGTCAAATTGCTGCAAAGAAAACACTACTAAAGAACACCAATAAGAAGAAGAAGCTTGCTTGGGCCAAGAAACACAAACAATGGACATTAGACCAGAGGAAATTTGTCATTTGGTCTGAAGATTTTTGGGTCCAACAACCGTGTCTTTGTGAGACGGGGTGTGAGAGTACGGATGGTCTCCGCATGTGTATTTTACATCGTAAAGCATGGAGGAGGAGGTGTTATGGTGTGGGGGTGCTTTGCTGGTGACACTGTCTGTGACTTATTTAGAATTCAAGGTACACTTACCCAGCATGGCTACCACAGCATTCTGCAGCGATACACCATCCCATCTGGTTTGGGCTCAGTGGGACTACCATTTGTTTTTCAACAGGACAATGACCCAACACACCTCCAGGCTGGGTAAGGGCTATTTTACCAAGAAGGAGAGAGATGGAGGGCTGCATCAGATGACCTGTCCTTCACAATCCCCCGACCTCAACCAAATTGAGATGGTTTGGATGAATCGGACCTCAGAGTGAAGAAAAAGCAGCCAACAAGTGCTCAGCATATGTGGGAACACCTTCAAGACTGTTGAATGCATTCCAGGTAAAGCTGGTTGAGAGAATACCAAGCATGTGCAAAGCTGTCATCAAGGCAAAGGGTGGTTATTTAAAGAATCTCAAATAAAAGTTCTTGACATTTTCCATATTGACTGACCATGTCTTAAAGTAATGATGGACTGTCGTTTCTCTTTGCTTATCTGAGCGGTTCTTGCCATAATATGGATGAGGTATTTTACCAAATATGGGTATCTTCTGTATATCCCCCCTACCTTGACACAACACAACTGACTGGCTGAAACGCATTAAGAAGGAAATAAATTCCCCATATAAACTTTTAAAAAGGGAAAGGGGGATACCTAGTCAGTTGTCCAACTGAACGTATTCAACTGAACTGTGTCTTCCGCATTTAACCCAACTCCTCTGAATCAGCACACCTGTTAATTGCAATGCATTCCTCATGTAGCTCATGTAGCTGGTTGAGAGAAGGCCAAGAGTGTGCAAAGCTGTCATCAAGGCAAAGGGTGGCGATTTGAAGAATTTCAAATATATATATATATATATATATATATATATATATATATATATATATATATATAGTTTAATTCAATAATAGAAAAGATGCGACATGGATAGTTGAACATAAAGAGAAGCGAGGGCCAGAAAAGTAATATTTGGGAAAGATTGTGGTAAAAGAGGATGATAGCAGTGGCGGCTATATTATGTGTGATGATTGTGAGGTGCTATACAAATTTGACAGTCACAAGATGTGGACTACAATTAGGCCTGTGGCACATCAAGGGAACTGTGGCCTACTATGCATCCAAGCCTAACTCTTTATTTTCAACTCCTATTGAATGAAACTCCAACATGGTCCTTTTTGCCTCCGTGGACATTAACTTAGTGATTGGCATGTAGGCTATTTGGCCCTAAAGCTTAGGCTTGTGCACTAATGCCAGATAGCCTAAAATAATGAAAGAAAAACCACAATGCAGCTTATAGGTATAAATTGCACAAGAATGATACATTTATGCATTTTTATGAGGTATTGTTTTCTCTTGATCCAACCTGCCCGCCACCCATCCGCCCTTCATCCACACAGTATTTCATGACCCCTGCATCATTAGTGTGTGTGTGTGTGTGTGTGTGTGTGTGTGTGTGTGTGTGTGTGTGTGTGTGTGTGTGTGTGTGTGTGTGTGTGTGTGTGTGTGTGTGTGTGTGTGTGTAGTGGATGTGAAACTCGCCCATATCATGTTGCCATGTGTGTGTGTGCAATGACCTCTCACAAACATAGCCAGATAGACTAATGGTCCCACCCTCAATACAGTCACACCCTGGCCTCCACTGCCAAGCCCTGACAGAATCTATCTTAACAAATGAGCAGGCTAAGAAAGTCTCTGTGGTTTATCAGAATGACCAGAATTAAAAGAGCTCAACTGATGTCAAATAACAGATTTAAACATTATTTGACGCCCAAATATAGTTTCCAAGGACCTCTGTAGAGAAACAGAGTCTCATTAATGGCTGCTAAAACAAATCCACCACCTTGACAGTGATTTACCTCCCGTTTTAGTGTATGTGCTTCGCATGTGTCTGTCGTTTGTATGAACCAAAGTATCCATAGGATGACTAGCTAGCTATTCAGACACACAGCGGGGTATGCGGTGCAGTGGTCTTTGACATCCAAACCCATATCCTCTGGCAGCATCCTCAGCGCTCCCTAAGTCTAAACCATGTGGTTAGCATAAACAGTCATTACACCCTCATCTGAAGAGCCAGTGTGCCACAGTGAAAAGGAGAGTGTGTGATCAGGAGGACTGACTGTGTTTATGCTCGTTGAGAATACAGTAGCACTGATCAAGGTTCTGTGCGATTACAAATGACTCCTGTGCTGCTTGAGGATCTCCGATCTTTCTTTATAGATCCCTTTTGGCTGCTGACTTCTCCTCAGTCCACACAATAGCCCTTACCAGCCACTTGGGATTTAAAACTTGTTCTTTACTGTCCTCAATGACTGAATGAGTCACAGTCATTTAATGTACAGTGTGGGTGTTGAGTGCGACTCCTTCTTCTCTGGCTCAGATTTGGTCAGTAGGGTACTGTTTGGTCCTGTGTCGTCGGCTGTGACTTCCCCCCTTTCACGTTGCCCTCGATGGCCCTCACAGGAGGAACAATGGTACCTCTGTGTCAGAGTCCTGTCAGCCTATCTTGTCCTGGACAGGTATTTCCTGACAGTGAGATACGAGATCTCAGACAAGGAGAGGGAGGGAAGGTCACATTTCCCCCAAAAAACCTTGAGCCTCCCTTCTCGCTTCCTCACTCTTTCTCTCTCTCTCATGTCTTTCTCTTAATCCCCTCTCCCTTCCTCCCTCTCTTTCTCCCTCATGTCTTTCTCTTAAACCCCTCTCCCTCCCTCCCTCCCTCTTTCTCCCCAAGTCTTTCACTTACGCCCCCCCCCCCCCCCCCCCATGTATTTTTCTCTTGAAATGGAGACCTTCCTGTGAATTAATACTCTAAGAACTAGGTCTAGCCTCCGGGGTATTCTGTCTGGTTGTAGTCCTTGTGTGTTGAAAAGGAAAAGGCCTCTAGCCTCTAACAGGGCCTCACAGAGACCGAAAGTAGACATATGCAGTTACAGGGTAGGTCTTAGTGGTTTACTTGCTTTTGATGCATTGTCAGCCTGATATACAGTGGTACTATAGCTGACCTGTTGTACTTCATCAGCATGGCAGGTTATAGCCTGTCATAAGCATGTCATGTCCTCCCTGTCTCAGCTGAAATGCACTAAAATTGAAATGTAAATTCAGCTGACAGACAGACGCTTACTTTCTTTTCACGAGCAGGTGATTGTCATGTCATCCGAGTCTACCTCTGTGTTTTCATTCTTGCTATAGCCCTTTCCTGCAGTCAATGACCAAAAGCGCACCCTCTTTGGCCTCATGGGGGAATGCTATTAATATTTTTTTAAACAACGAAAATCTGGTGTTTCTATGTCAAACAGTTTTGTTATATTTCAGTCTTCTGTGATGTATATAAAGTGTAATATTGGGATGCAAACTCAAAATGGAATACATTTCATCTCTATATCTGACATGGTGTCTTCTTTTTTTAAGCCCGAATCCATGTGTGTGAGGTGTATACATTTGTTTTAAAGAAGATTTGTTTAAGACTACCAAGAATCACTCTGTGTGACCCTGATTTAGCCCACTGCAGTAACAGGTTAAAACCACAATTCACTGCACATACCATAAGTCTCCAACCTTCAACCTCCCCCATCTCTCCCCGTCTCCCATCCCCTCCCCCGTCTCCTCCTATCGAGGCGCTAGGTAATGGCTAAAGCAGGGCCTGGCTGCCTGGCTCTCTCTATACTGCATGTCTGGCTCTGGAGCTCAACTTTCCTCTGTCTCCAACCTGTTCCACAGCCCCTCTGGTTTCCTGCTGGGAAGGGACCTTCCAGAATGATAATGTGATGATTTTCATAGTTATTGTTTTTCCAAAAGCCCTTCCATCTCCCCTCTCAGTGCCTCTGTCTCCAGGGGTGCGTGCTGATCTCTTCTGGTTAATTCCGTTAGAGACAATGAGACCTTGGCCCATGTACACTTTGTTTACAGGAAACCAAGATGAGTGGGGTTGAAAATAAATGACTAGTTGGGCTGAGGTAGTTTGTAATCTGTTTAGCTTCAGAACGCACCGTGAGAATAGAATAGAATAAAATGAGCTACTTTGGTGTTTCCGAACCAGGGGGGTCTCCTTACATGGTGTACTCTGAGGCAAAGCAGTTAACAAACACACTCAAGGTTGCTACCACAGTGAAACCTCTCTGTAGAAGTTGTGGTGGTTCCACATGTTGTTGCTCCTGGCTATAGAGCTGTTGTTGGCTCTGACCGGTGTGTGAACTTACATAGCAGCTAGCTCTGTTCTGTTGTGAGGTTCAAAGCCTGACTCACTCTCTCTCTCTGTCCCAGACCGGTGCTTCCTCTCCTCACTCGCCTGAGGGATCCACTCAGTGTGCGAACATGTGGTGCCGGCCTGGCCCGGAACAATCTCCTGAGCCCAACGATAAGAGCACAGAGTCCGGGAGGGAACGGGAGTGTGTGTTGTGTTGTGTTTTGTGTGTGTGGGTGTGCGCGTGTGCGTGCGTGCGTGCGTGTGTGTGTGTGTGTGTGTGTGTGTGTGTGTGTGTGTGTGTGTGTGTGTGTGTGTGTGTGTGTGTGTGTGTGTGTGTGTGTGTGTGTGTGTGTGTGTGTGTGTGTGCGTGTGTGGAGAGAAGCCAAGGATGCTGTCCAGGACCCTGGTCCCTCCTGGGCCTGTGGAGAGAAAGGAGATATGACATCATACCTGGTCTACACCTTGAGCCAGGAGAAAAGCTGTTACTCTCTCTGACTTAAAATGTCGGCTTACCTTCTCACACACAGTTCCTCCCTAGCCTATACTCTACCTCTCTCTTTCACTTTGTTGTTCTCTCTCTCACTCCTTATACCTTTCACTATCCTCTCTTTCGCCCTCTCTTTCTCTGTTTCCCCTCCCTGCCTCTGTTTTCCACTCTCGTTCTCTGTTTCCCACTCTCGGTTCTCTGTTTCCCCCTCTCGGTCCTCTGTTTCCCCCTCTCGGTCTCTGTTTCCCCCTCTCGGTCTCTGTTTCTCCCTTTCGGTCTCTGTTTCCCCTCCCTGGCTCTGTTTCCCCCTCTCGGCCTCTGTTTCCCCCTCTCGGTCTCTGTTTCCCCCTCTCGGCCTCTGTTTCCCCTCTCGGTCTCTGTTTCCCCTCTCAGTCTCTGTTTCCCCTCTCGGTCTCGGTTTCCCCCTCTCGGTCTCTGTTTCCCCCTCCCTGCCTCTGTTTCCCCCTCCCTGCCTCTATTTCCCCCTCCCTGCCTCTGTTTCCCCCTCCCTTCCTCTGTTTCCCCCTCCCTTTCTCTGTTTCCCCCTCTCGGTCTCTGTTTCCCCCTCTCGGTCTCTGTTTCCCCCTCCCTTTCTCCGTTTCCCCCTCCCTTTCTCTGTTTCCCCCTCTCGTCCTCTGTTTCCCCCTCTCGTCCTCTGTTTCCCCCTCCCTTTCTCTGTTTCCCCCTTCCAGTCTCTGTTTCCCCCTCTCGTCCTCTGTTTCCCCCTCCCTGCCTCTGTTTCCCCCTCTCGGTCTCTGTTTCCCCTCCCCCGACTCTGTTTCCCCCTCTCGGTCTCTGTTTCCCCCTCTCGGTCTCTGTTTCCCCCTCTCGGCTTCTGTTTCCCCCTCTAGGTCTCTGTTTCCCCCTCCCGGTCTCTGTTTCCCCCTCCCAGTCTCTGTTTCCCCTCCCCGGCTCTGTTTCCACCTCTCGGTCTCTGTTTCCCCCTCTCGGTCTCTGTTTCCCCCTCTCGGTCTCTGTTTCCCCTCTCGGACTCTGTTTCCCCTCTCGGTCTCTGTTTCCCCCTCTCGGTCTCTGTTTCCCCTCTCGGTCTCTGTTTCCCCTCTCGGTCTCGGTTTCCCCCTCTCCACCTCTGTTTCCCCCTCCCTGCCTCTGTTTCCCCCTCTCCACCTCTGTTTCCCCCTCCCGGCCTCTGTTTCCCCCTCTCTGCCTCTGTTTCCCCCTCCCTGTCTCTGTTTCCCCCTCTCAGTCTCTGTTTCCCCCTCTCGTTCTCTGTTTCCCCCTCCCTGCCTCTGTTTCCCCCTCTCGGTCTCTGTTTCCCCCTCTCGGTCTCTGTTTCCCCCTCTCGGTCTCTGTTTCCCCCTCCCTGTCTCTGTTTCCCCCTCTCTGCCTCTGTTTCCCCCTCCCTGCCTCTGTTTCCCCCTCCCTGCCTCTGTTTCCCCCTCCCTGTCTCTGTTTCCCCCTCCCTGCCTCTGTTTCCCCCTCTCGGTCTCTGTTTCCCCCTCCCTGCCTCTGTTCTCCCCTCCCTGCCTCTGTTTCCCCCTCCCTGCCTCTGTTTCCCCCTCCCTTCCTCTGTTTCCCCCTCCCTGCCTCTGTTCCCCCCTCCCTGCCTCTGTTCCCCCCTCCCTGCCTCTGTTTCCCCCTCTCGGTCTCTGTTTCCCCCTCTCGGTCTCTGTTTCCCCCTACCTGCCTCTGTTCCCCCCTCCCGGCCTCTGTTCCCCCCTCCCTGCCTCTGTTCCCCCCTCCCTGCCTCTGTTCCCCCCTCCCTGCCTCTGTTTCCCCCTCTCGCTCTCTGTTTCCCCCTCCCTGTCTCTGTTTCCCCCTCCCTGCCTCTGTTTCCCCCTCCCTGCCTCTGTTTCCCCCTCCCTGCCTATGTTTCCCCCTCTCGGTCTCTGTTTCCCCCTCCCAGTCTCTGTTTCACCCTCTCGGTCTCTGTTTCCCCCTCCCAGTCTCTGTTTCCCCCTCTCTGCCTCTGTTTCCCCCTCCCTGCCTCTGTTTCCCCCTCTCGGCCTCTGTTTCCCCCTCTCGGTCTCTGTTTCCCCCTCCCTGCCTCTGTTTCCCCCTCTCGGCTTCTGTTTCCCCCTCTAGGCCTCTGTTTCCCCCTCCCTTTCTCTGTTTCCCCTCACTCCCTCTGTTTCCCCCTCTCGGTCTCTGTTTCCCCCTCTCAGTCTGTGTTTCCCCCTCCCTGTCTCTGTTTCCCCCTACCTTACTATGTTTCCCCCTCTCGGTCCCTGTTTCCCCCTCTCGGTCTCTGTTTCCCCCTCCCTGCTTCCGTTTCCCCCTCTCGGTTCTCTGTTTCCCCCTCTCGGTCTCTGTTTCCCCCTCCCTGTCTCTGTTTCCCCCTCTCGTCCTCTGTTTCCCCCTCTTGTCCTCTGTTTCCCGCTACCTTACTATGTTTCCCCTCCCTGTCTCTGATTCCCCCTACCTTACTATGTTTCCCCCTCTCGGTCCCTGTTTCCCCCTCTCGGTCTCTGTTTCCCCCTCCCTGCTTCCGTTTCCCCCTCTTGGTCTCTGTTTCCCCCTCTCGGTCTCTGTTTCCCCCTCCCTGCCTCTGTTTCCCCCTCTCGTCCTCTGTTTCCCCCTCTCGTCCTCTGTTTCCCCCTACCTTACTATGTTTCCCCCTCTCGGTCTCTGTTTCCCCCTCCCAGTCTCTGTTTCCCCCTCTCAGTCTCTGTTTCCCCCTCCCTGCCTCTGTTTCCCCCTCTCGTCCTCTGTTTCCCCCTCTCGGTCTCTGTTTCCCCCTACCTTACTATGTTTCCCCCTCTCGGTCTCTGTTTCCCCCTCTCAGTCTCTGTTTCCCCCTCTCGTTCTCTGTTTCCCCCTCCCTGCCTCTGTTTCCCCCTCTCGTCCTCTGTTTCTCCCTCTTTGTCTCTGTTTCCCCCTCCCAGTCTCTGTTTCCCCCTCTCGGTCTCTGTTTCCCCCTCCCTGCCTCTGTTTCCCGCTCTCGTCCTCTGTTTCCCCCTCTCGGTCTCTGTTTCCCCCTACCTTACTATGTTTCCCCCTCTCGGTCTCTGTTTCCCCCTCCCAGTCTCTGTTTCACCCTCTCGGTCTCTGTTTCCCCCTCCCAGTCTCTGTTTCCCCCTCTCTGCCTCTGTTTCCCCCTCCCTGCCTCTGTTTCCCCCTCTCGGTCTCTGTTTCCCCCTCTCGGTCTCTGTTTCCCCCTCCCTGCCTCTGTTTCCCCCTCTCGTCATCTGTTTCCCCCTCTCGGTCTCTGTTTCCCCCTCCCTGCCTCTGTTTCCCCCTCTCGTCCTCTGTTTCCCCCTCTCAGTCTCTGTTTCCCCCTCCCAGTCTCTGTTTCCCCCTCTCGGTCTCTGTTCCCCCTCTCGTCCTCTGTTTTCCCTCTCTGTCTCTCTCCCACCCTATTTCTTGCTCTATCTGTCTCCCTGTTATCCTCCCTATACCTCTCTCCTTCATTCTTTCTCCTTTTCCCTCTCTCCCTCCCCATCTCTCTCTCTCTCTCTCTCTCTCTCTTTCTGTCTCCCTCTCTTCTCTCTCCCCCTAAAGTACAATCAAAGCCACATGTCTGAACAAGAAATCATAAGTCATTGATTAATTTAAATGTTCTGATTTTTACAAAGACACCCTTATACTAATGTCATCATTATCAATGTTAATGATTACGTTTTTTTTAAAGGAGGAAATTGAAATCAGCCAGATCGAGATTTTTTTTTTATTGCAGTTTCCATTAGCAACGAAGGAGAGAGCTTAAATAAGAGCAGGGAAGAAAACATTTGGCAACTTTTTAATATTGGCCTTCTTCCCCCTCTCCCTACCTTCCACTCGCTCTCTCCCTCTCTCCCCCCTTTCTCTCTCTCCCTCTCTCCCCCCTTTCTCTCTCTCTCTCCCCCTTTCTCTCTCTCCCTCTCTCCCCCCTTTCTCTCTCTCTCTCCTCTTTCTCCCTCACCCTCCCCTCTCTCTCCCTCTCTCTCCAGGGTTGGAAGAACTTGAATGCGGAGCTCAGTGAGGGATTCTGGCACGGCCGCTTGTATGTAATGACTTCTGACAGCAGTGGAGACACAGTGAAGAGCATGTCTGTCTTTGCATGAGTATTTCTGCATCTATTCTTGAGAACCACATTCCAATTCTGGAATCGTTATTATACACGAGTCGCCACGAGCAACCGCATGTACAGGACGCTGAACTTACCGGAGAAAGACTCCTTCCAAACAAATGGGGAAGGATAGGATAGTCAGTGAACTTTTAACAGTTGAAGGAGATAATGTTCAGAAAGGATACATATATTATCACACTATCTCAAAGGTTTTTCCAAAGAAACGAGCAGAAAACATAGTAAGGTATAAATATGGAGGATAGTGAACTTTTAACAGTTGAAGGAAGGAACCACACGGGATACATTATCTTGAAACTACATTATCCTCAATATCCTAGGTTTTCTCCCCATGAAACAGTCTGAAACAAAAGAGTAAGGTAATAAGAGTAAAGAATGTCAGACAGTAACGTACTGGAGATAGTAATTGAGGGGTCCATAGAGGGGGGGAAAGCAGCTGCCTGCTCTATCACACACACAGGCACACTGGCTTCAGTGAATCCGGGCCTTGTTCGTGCCTGGCCTCAGTCCAACGCTGATGGGATTTCTGCTATGTGTTATGCTCTCTTCCCGTAAAAGTGAAACGCGGTCAGGAACACCGCGTGTGAAGACTTCTTACTTGAGTGTTTTTAGAAAATTCACATAATTCAAGGAAGATAGTGTATGAGTGCAATGTAATATTTCAGTCATGTGGAAAATGTAGCCATTTGTCGGAGTGAATGATTATAAATCACAATGGCTGCGTTTGAAATTGCACACGTTGAAATGGCACCTATTCCCTTACATAGTGCATTACATTTAACCAGAGACCACGTCGAAGAAAGTCATTGATTCAGAGGTGGCGTGAAACGTGTATAACACTCGTATTGAAGTGTGTATAAACATGTGTATTCTTTTGGGTCCATCCATCTGTTTGGCTTGAACAGACCAGCTCATGTTAAACTGCAGCGTACAGTGGGGTCCCCCCAGCATGCCTTCTGTCTTGTGTCTTTGATCAGCAGGATGGGGGTAAGCCACACAAGAGCTCAAACAGCCAAAACAACACTTTCACACCAACTGGGTATATGTAGTGTATGACATGACTGCTCTGTTTTAAGGCATGCAGCTTTCGATTAGAGGAGAGAATGATTGGTTGGGGGGGAAAAGGTTCTATGGTATGTCGTTGGAACTATTTTCTAAAATAGAAAACAAATGTAATCATCTCATTGGAGTGTACCAAACCTTACCTCGCATCCTCACTCCTACAAGCAACGACAACACACTAACTTGCAGTAAAATCGCTTTCTGCCCCCCCTCCCCCGGCTAAACCGTATGCCCATTTGGCCAAATGAATAAGCTTTAATTTATCTACAAGTAGACACTCAAGGCTAATATGGCATGACGTCACCCTCTTGGAGGGGATAGTGGACACCCTTGAGTGATTCAACCAGTTGGAGGATGTCACGTTTTTCAGATGACCTCGTCTTTGATGTGACTGTAAGATGACTCTCCTGCAGGCCTGTTGCTCTGGTATGCCAGCTGGTGTGGCTGGGGCTGCTAGGGTGATATGGGGGTAATTTGTAGAAGATAAAGGGAAAGAGAGACAGGGAGGGGAGAGGGACATATAGATGGGAGAGGGAGAGAGAGACAGAGAGGGGAGAGGGAGGGAGAGGAGGAAGATGAGAGTTGAGGGGTATGAGAGAGGGGGCGAGACTCGAGGAGTCAGGGGTGGGATTTCTTATTCTGCTCTGCCTGTGCCCGGCTTGAATACTCTCTAATCTCAGTAATTGGGGTAGAGGGTCCTGGGGTCTCCAGACAGCTGCCAGATCTTTGTGGTCAGAGCAGATTGATTTGACAGGGGGTCAGGGGGTCAGGGGTATCACAGTGACTGAGTGGTTCCCTCTGGTTTCTGTCTGGTTCTGTCTGACTGCTGGCCTTCTGGCCTGGCCTCTGGTCTGGACGGAGGGACGGGGTCTTACAGGTCACAGGGGCACTGAGGCGGCTGGCGACGGCTGAAGGGGACAGAAGAAACACAGACGGCCATACACACACTTTCTTTTTCTTCTGGGCCTTGTTCAAATAGTGCCATTTCAGACACAGCCTCTGTGATTTATGGTGATTCGCTAACACCTATGGATGCATTTAGCCTATCACTCAATTATCACATTTCACTCCTACTCAGACACAGTGGCTCTGGGTTTGTTTATGTGCTTTGCCACTGTGCCCCCCCGTTGATCATTTTCACCCTCCCTGGCCTGTACGGTCTTTGATGCACCATCAACAACTAGGACATAATGTTATCAAAAGAAGAGCTGTTTATAAGAGGTGAACGGCTGAGTATATATGCGCAAGATAATTGAGGTGTTTGTTTTGTGAAGTGAAAGAAGGTTACACTTCTCTTTTTCACTGCTCTGTTTACAGCTCTGGCTCTTCTCTTTTCTTCACCCTCCTGTCCTCCCTGGCTGTCATGTCTTTATTGGCATGTCCATGTGGTGCCTTGTGGAATTCACGCGTGTGCTGTAACATGGGAAGGCCCTTAAGGCTTGTGTAAATACTCACTTATGTTGCGTGGAGGGTGTAAGGGAAGGGGTGAAGAGGAGCAGCATCTGTTATAGCAGCTGTCCTCAGAGGCCGTGTCCCAATTGGCACCCTATTCTGTATGTCGTGCACTATTTCTGACCAGGGCCCATAGTGCTCTGGTCTGAAATAGTGTACTTCATAGAAAAGAGGGTGCCATTTGGGATACATTCAGCCTCTCTCTACAGGGAGTTAGTCAACACAACCACAGCGTTTCTAAAGACACCGTTCTTCTAAAGACACAGGTCATCGCTCATCCATATATTCATATGGATGTGTTCTTACTTCATCCCTTTACTTAGAGTTGTGGGTATTAGGTAGCTGTTGTGGAATTGTTAGATTACTTGTTCGATGTTACTGCACTGTCGGAACTAGAAGCACTTCGCTACTCTCGCAATAACATCTGCTAACCATGTGTATGTGACCAATAAAATTTGATTTGATTTGATTCACCACCTTCAGAAGGACTGGTCATTATTCTGTGTGATTAAAGGTCAGTATTCACCATTTTGTTTCACTGGTAGTTGAACCATAGGTTCGGCTACTTGCCTAATGTGATGGATGGCATACTAGCTCTATTGTCTTCTTTCATTATCTATCGGCCTAAACAGTATCTTCATGTTTCCTATGATTTTAATGTAATATATCAAGTTTGAATCATGTCTGGGAAACAATTGACAATAGCTAGAATTGGGAGATGAAATAAAGAAACCACTCATAGGGAGTTATAGCAGTTCAGTTCAGAAGTTATATATATGTATATATATAGTATTAAAATGTTTTATGCATTTTTCCCCTGCTCATTCATTGGTCACGTTTCAACTTTCACGTCACTGCCCCTGAACCAAGTAGAAAATCCCAAAAACGAATTTGACCAATAGGGCACTTGTCAAGGGATGCGGAGGAACCAGTGGGGGGAACGCGAAAGACACTCAACAGTCGTAACTATTCTATGGGGCGTATCGTTTACATCGCATTCCTCATTCCTTTACATCATTTTAAAGCTGAAGAAGGCACCGAATGCATGCTTCATGAGCGGATACACCAGAACACTTTACCCAGAACGGAGTTTGTATTTCTGAAAGGTAAAACGACGAAAACGTATCTCCTTGCTGCTTCATTTGTGAGTGCGGCAAAGCAATGGGACGCAGACGTTGAAGAGTTCTCGTGAAGCCGCGACTGTTGTGAAGATAAGTGGAGAGTTAATTTGTGCCTTTTAACTTTTATTGTGAGTGTATCAAGTGACAATCTAACAAATTGCAAGCGATGTGCGGTTTTCACACCTTGGGCGTATCACGGCAAATAATTTGCTGAACCTCGTTCATTCTCCAGTGGAGCGGCCTGAATACGAGGGAATGGATTTGCTTGACTACTTTTTGACACATATTTAATGTAGATACCCGCTACACAAATCCATATGTTGAAGTCTTATTTGGATCAGTCTACATCGAAATGGCAAGTTTTGCCGGGTTTATAAAGTGGACTGGGAGATCAACTTTGTATTTATGCTGCGCGTTTGTCCTGTTCGGCTGTCTCTGCATCGCGTCCCCTACTCATGGTCGTCGGCTCATCTGTTGGCAAGCCATCATGAAGTGTCATGGAGAGTCTGAGTGCCACTACGCATATGACCAATACCTTTACGCCTGTGCGCCTGTTATCAACGGGGATAGGAAGAAGTGTCCCAGCCACTGCATCTCGTCCCTTATCCAGCTGAATCTAACCGAGACCGGGCCGTCTCTGGAGGACTGTGACTGCGCCTCGGACCCCGTCTGCCGGAGCACCAAACGCGCCATAGAGCCGTGCCTGCCTCGGACCAGTAACATGGGCTGCACCGAAGCCCGGCGGCAATGCGAGAGAGACTCCCAATGCAGTTCGGCGATGCGCGACTATTTGTTTCACTGCCGTAAACTTTTCGGAGGGGAGCGATGTTCGGACGACTGCAGGAGGGTGATTGCCAACATGCGCAATATACCCAAAGCACAACAACTTGATACTTGTGTTTGTGATGGCACAGAGAGGACCATATGCGAGTACGTCAAAGTTAGTATGAA
This sequence comes from Oncorhynchus kisutch, assembly GCF_002021735.2. NCBI lineage: Eukaryota > Metazoa > Chordata > Actinopteri > Salmoniformes > Salmonidae > Oncorhynchus > Oncorhynchus kisutch. The sequence goes on from NC_034196.2 coordinate 1,759,422, forward strand.
AAACTTTTGCTTTGACTCTTTGGACAGATACGCGGGCAGCGGGTTGTCTGATTCAGAGGACGACTCTGAAGATGATTATGACGAGATGGAGGATTATATATATGTGGAAAACAAAAGTTTTTCATCCAGATCCGCCTCTCGGGGTGTTGTATGGACTGCCTCTGTGGCCACCATTTTGGTTCTAATGAATCTTATCTGATAGGGCAGCCTACCCCAGTTGATTCAGCTGTTGGGAAAGTTGTTTGAGAAAGAGTGGCCAGTGAAATGTTGACACGGACATAATAGCTCCTGAAAGTTGTAACACCAGCACACCTGCTTTAGCATATACGTTTTGTGTATGAATGAATTTATGGCCTTTGCTCTGCTATCTATCTTCATGGGGCTTCTTCTCAACATTCCATCTGGTCCCTGTCCCACTCTGTCTCTGTGCTGATCTGCTATGGGTCAGTCATTTAGGTAAACACTTTATATATTTCAAATGTATCATTTTTGGGGGGTGAATCCAAAAGGTTTATAGATACATTTCCAGACAGCTGTGCACCTCTAGGCTATGTAATATTTGAACCAACCATTGAAGAATGTTATACACTCATTTCATCAGCTATTGCCTATCATCACAAAATAGTCAAATGTGGATAGACAAGTGACTTGTTTACGCTGCTTTCCCGTTGTTTCGAGACAACAATGAAAACGGCAGGATTTAAAGCGTTCTCTTCATAGTCACTTCGTTGTAATGTGGAGAGACTAATCAAGTGGTCTTCTTTTCTTATGAGCTAGACAATAGACACAGGCATACGTGTAATTATGTCATTTCAATCCTAGTCAGTGGATAATGCATTTGATGCAAGCACCTGACAATAGTTTGATTGGTTGGTTAGCCTACATTACTAGCCTTAATCATGTCACACACATTTCCTTAAACTCAGTATCAATGTCAAGTTTTCAAAAAGTTAAGGGAGATTATTTTTATATGTCAAAATCTGTAAAGTTAAATTGTACAGTTTATTGTATGATATTGATTTTGTTTCCAGAGATATTTGTTTATTACTGCTAAGAGATTTGCACTGTATAGAAATGACGTGAAGTGCTTCACGGTGACTATTGTATATTCTTTTGTGTCCACAGAGGTGAAAATATAAGTCTTCTTGCTTAAAGTGCCATATGACTCTTGATTGTTTCACTCTTCTCTCTTCCTTACATGCTGACCAGGCCGGACACGTTCGAGCGTCGCAAAATAAATGTACAAATCCATGTTATTCAATTATTGCACCCACACTGCTCTCGCGTGTCAACGAGCGTCTGCGTTGCCAAGGGCTAAAATAGAAGTCATTCCTATTTCTGACACAGATCACGCTGAAAGTCCTGCCTCTCCCATCTCCTCGTTGGTTTATAGAAGCAGGTACCCACGTGCCATTTCCTCATTGGTTATACCCACGTGGGTGATTGAAAGACAAAATGTTTTGCCGGTTGTCGTGGTAAAAGTGTAGATGCCAATCACCATATAAGTTCAAAGATGAAAAGGCCTGGAAGGAGGAGAGATGACTAGAAACGATTCGGTTGGCTGTTTTATGTGTGGATTAATTGTCGGAGTAGAAGACCTTGTGCATTTCAGGTAAAATAACAACTCAATGTTTATCCCAGGACAAATGAGCTAGCATCAGCAAGCTAGCTAAATAGGACAAATTAGCTAGCAAGCTAACTAGCTATATTGCCATACATGTTTAATGCTTTTTGACCTGTCCCCAAATTAATGTCATTGGTTCAGAGTTTGTTTTGATATTGTAACCTGCATGTTGTGATCGCATTCGGTGTAGGGGAGGACAAAATAAAAGATATTCACGTTAGCGCACGCGTGCAGCCGGTTTGGGTTCCGTGTTATGTGGCCGTATGGGAACTGGGCAGCAGGTTATTTCACTACTATAGGGAAATATAACAATCTAAGTCTTGCTCTAAAGCGGCAATCAGCATTGGAGACAATAACAATGCATACTCCTCACCTGTTTTGGTAAAAAGCTGAGGGACGGGGCTGGAGAAATGTAAAGACTCTCAAATTCATAGACAGAGCTATGGATGCAAGGACTGGCCATCCATGATATCAAAAATAATAGTTTTAACCTCATCCCTTTTTGGACTTGTAAATGATGCACCCATTTTGATTCTATATATATATAAATGCCTCATGAGCTTAGTTCCACTGTCAACACCCAGCTTGTTTTACTCCAATGTTTGAACAGAGTAAATGTAAAGAAGCACTGTACAGCCTCAAAACATGGTTAAAACTATACATTTGATATCATGGACGATCCCTCCGTGCGTTCATAGCTCTGTCTGTGAATATGAGTGGGTACATTTCTCCAGCCCCATTCCTTCAGCTTTTTACAGACGCAGTGGCGGGGAGTAGGCATTGTTATTGTTTCAACAGGGGATTGACCATTTAAAGTGCCATATGAATCTTGATTGTTTCACTCTTCACTCTGTCTTAAGTGACCATATGGGCACTGGGCAGCAGGCTATTTCAGTACCGTGTCTCTCAAGTCTTTGGACAGCTGTACCAATCCTTTCTACTATCACAAGATTCCCTCGTTACGAACGATCAGTTGATCTGAGCTACTGAATGCCGCCTAAATCCCAGAGCAAATGAAGCGTCAAGTAAAAGAAAATATCTTAGTTGGATCGATATGCACTTGACCTTGTAAACATCAATGTTTGCTGAAGGCATAAACTGTTTAATGCTGGAAGACTGTTTTAACATAAGGAATAAAGAGCCCCATCTCCTGGGGATTGCTGCTCAAATGGAGCCAAGAAGGGCCTTGCCAGTTTATTTATCCTCACCCCGTGTGTTTGTTAGAAGTCTTCACACCGAGAGGAGAGGGGCGAAAGGAAAGCTGTGTCCGGATGAATGGAGACTTAAGTAGCCATTACAAATGCACTCTGATTGGACTGCTGTTGCTGTGTGTGGTGTGTGTTAGCTACCGGCCGTTGCTATGTATGTCTAACAAAGTAGACGTGTTTTTCTTTTTAACACTTTCGCTTCAACTTTGCTATTATTATTTATTATCCTGAACAGAAGTTAAATGGCTGGTTATAGACCCAGGTCTACTTGGAGAAGCTTGTAGCCTCACCCACCACCACTAAAGAAACCATTTAATTTGTGTATCACATTTGTTTTCTCTTTTGGTTTGGCACCACTGAGAGACAGAAAAAGAGAGAGGGGACATCATCCTCTCCTTCAACTCTTGTCACAAGAGGGACTTGAGAGCAATGATGGCAGCCATGTTGTTTCTCTCGAGAGGAGGACAAGGGCCCTCCGGCCCAGTGAATGGAGGAGAAGTCGAGTGGCACTACTGTCATGGAAATGTAAAACACACAATGGTGGAGCGGCACAATGTGCAGGCACTTCATTCACTCGCTTTCTCTCTGACAGCATCTCCTCGGGGGGGGGGGGGGGGGGGGGGGGAGCTCGGGGAGAGACAGAGACTGCTACTGCAGATAGAGGCTTCTTGGAAGGACTTGAGAAACTTCTGTCGACATTGTATCTCTCTTTCTCTATGTGATGCCTCCATGCTCAACGTTAGGTGACGCTCACTTGGCTTTATTTGAAGGTGTGCTTACAAACAGTTGTTTTTCTACAGGTTAATAGCTATTATTTGTCAGCTATTAAACATAATACATTTTATAAGACCTGATGTTTATGATGTACATGAGTAAACGTCTTTATGATCAGACATGTATTAGGTACAGCACACATGAATCAATGATTAAATATGCTATATAATCAGGTGAACAAACTATTTTTATTTTATAAATGCAGTCTTAGGAAGCGTATACTGGAGATAATAGCTTATGATTACGTGATATGATAGCCTTTTTACGGCTACCACATTTTTAAGCTGCATAGCAGATACCGAGGATCAAAGTCATTTGCCACTGATGCTAACGTAAAAACAATTAGCTGATCTGTATCACCACTCAACACTTTGATTCACTTAGCATTCTGATTGTTACTGGAGTGCACATTCAAATAGACTGCAGTCCTAAATAGAACCAATGATGTTTTGTGCTTCAATTGCTATCGGTTTCCTTCCCACTGAATATAGAAAAGAAAAATACGCACACTGTGGAAACCCTGCAGCTCTGTCACGGTGATGTGGCGAATGCATTTCTGGGCCTTTGTTAGCCGTCACAAAAGAGGGTACTGCCGCTTTAAGAGAGCAGGCCTGGGTTCCAACCATTAATAATTGTAATGCCTCTTTATTATTGCTGGGGATAATGAAGGAATGAGAGTCATATGGGGCCCCCAAAACCATACTTTCCCCTGAAATGTTTTCAATTAACTTTTGGCACCGGAGGAAAATAAGCGAGTTGTTTTTTTCCCCCCATCATGCTGAAACAGAGGAGAGGCTAGAGCCGGACGGGGGACGGCGCTGCGGGACACAGTACCTCATTAAAGTAGCCTCATCATAACTCAAAGTGCTGTTTTTGCAACCCCCTACTCCTAGTAACCCTGCTACACACACAGACAAACACACACAAGCGCTTGATACTCCTGCGCGCGCACACACACACACACACACACACACATACACTTGGATGTTTCATACACACACGCAGAAGCAGACTAATAGTCTTACATTAGTGGACATTCCAATCTAGACGCAATTTAAGGCGATGAGATGACTTATGGTTGAGATGCTTCTTGGAACAATCATGACTAACATACCCCTGAGCATACTGGCCACATTTCCCCCTGTGAAGTCTTCTAGAACTTTCTCTCAGTTGACATAGCATTTGTAGGTGAGGCAAACATACTGTACATATACAAACGGTACATTTAATCTATGTAAACTGGAGTCCGGAAATAAGTATCAGATAAATAAGGTAGATTGTGAAGGATTAGATTGAAAAGGAGCATGTTATATGTTTTATAAAGTTTGCTATGAGAATAACATTTGCGGGCCCTGAACTATTTTCCATGTTGTTTTTGTAGCATGTGTAGGCTACTCAATGAACTGCCCACAATGGTCAGTAATTAAATTACTCTCTTTCTCTTTTAAGCCTCTGTGAAACTCTTCCAAAAAGTTTTCAAAATTCCAAGCTGCCACATTGATTCTGTCACGTCAAGTCCTTTCTGAGTTCACCGGCCTTTGAAAAAAGGGAAACGGTCTCTAATCCAGTTAGACTTCCTTGTGCCTCATGTGAAGCGAGATGGAGAGAGAGAGAGAGAAAGAAAAAAGAGTGGGAAAGGTAAGATTTAAGTTTCTCTCAAAGAGAAGGTTGATTTTCTAGTCATGTATAAACAGTCAGCCTATCTTAGAAACCATGCTGATTTGAAATTGAACTTAACAGTATAAAGCACGTGTGTAAGGTCTTCTAAATATACTGTACAAACATGCTATATTAACGTGTGTAAGGTCTTCTAAATATACTGTACAAACATGCTATATTAACGTGTGTAAGGTCTTCTAAATATACTGTACAAACATGCTATATTAAATTTGTTTAAATGCAAGATCTTCGGGGTAACTTTTCCTCAGTGGTGTAAAAATACTTTAAAGTACTACTTAAGTCGGGTTTTTTGTTTGTTGGTATCTGTACTTTACTATTTATATTTTTGATTACTTTTACTTCACTACAGTCCTAAATAAAATAAAATATATTTTTGCTCCATACATTTTCCCAACACCCGAAAGGACAGGAAAATGGTCCAATTCACACACCAAGAGAACATCCCTGGTCATCCCTATTGCCTCTGATCTGATGGATTCAATAAATACTTCATTTGTAAATGATGTCTTAGTGTTGGAGCCCTTGGCTATCTGTAAATAGAAAAAAGAAAATGGTGCTGTCTTGTTTGCTTAATATAATGAATTTTAAATTATTTATACATTTACTTTTGATACTTAAGTATATTTGAGCAATTGCATGTACTTTTGATACTTAAGTATATGTAAACCAAATACTTTTAGACTTTGAATCAAGTATTATTTTACAGGGTCTTTTACTTGAGACATTTTCTGTTAAGGTATCTTTACTTTTACTCAAGTATAACAATTGAGTACTTTTTCTACCACTGCTTTTCCTCTTTCATTGACACATATTTGCTTGTCATGACTGTATTAAACCACGTCTTGTGGACGGGGTGTCTGCCAGTAGTCTTGACTACTTAAACCTCTCAGGACTGACCAGAGAATAAACAAACTCACCCACAGACAAACTGAGTACGTAAACCCCACCGCAGCGGCCAACTGAGGTCTGTGGAGGCTATAGGGGGGTTAGGGAGGGCGCTGCCTGGTTCACCCTGAGCTTTAGGAGAGGTGAAAGGGGGGGGGGTTACAGTGGGGGATGGGCTGATTTATGGTTAAGTGTATGGGGGAAGGGTATGGAGTTTGAGGAGTGACGGACTGGGGTCTGTAGAGAGGGGGGGCGGAGGTTGAATGTTGTTGAGTTCAGACCTCTGAATGATGATGCTGACACACAGGCTATGTCCCAAATGGCGCCCTATTGCCTATGTACTGCACTACTTTCACTACATAGGGAATAGGAGAGGGCTCTGGTCAAAAGTAGTGCACTAGATAGGGAATAGGGTGCCATTTTGGACACGAATAAAGAAGGGGGATATTCACCCCGGCCAATCAGGTAACTTCTCCTAACCCAGGGAACTCTGGATGTTTGCGCTCAGCGGGGCGCCCTGATTGATTCCTCATTCCTGCCTCTCCCTCCTGCGTACTGGGCCAGAGAAGACGAATAGAGGTACGCAATAGTTTTGAAAGGACCAAGGGGGTGGGGAGTGAAGCGTAGGTTTTGAGTTTGGGCTGGGGGTAGAGTAAGAGGAGGAGGAGGAGGAAGGAAGGAACACAAAACGTTGCTGACACAGGGCATAACTTAATTTCCACGGTGCTGGGACAGCTGTGCGCAGTAATCTGCCATGGCGGCGCTCTAAAACATCAATGGCTTCACTGACCCCGGGGGGGGGGGGAGACTCCAACTGTGTCCAGCCGTTTAGAGGAGAGGACCAGGGAGTGGAGCCCCTTTCACACCATTCAGGGGTTTGTCTTAAAGAAATATACCCCCCTTTACCTCTCTAAGAGGAGAAGGGTTGATAGTATGGGGGTCTGTGTGTTTAGGTCCAAGGAGACAACAATGGGTCATTTTTAAAGCAAACTTAGAATTCATGCCTTAGTTCTATAGCTGTTTGATCAATGAGCTGGGAAACAATCAGACACTTCCCTATATGGGCGGCAGGTAGCCTAGTGGTTAGAGCGTTGGACTAGTAACCGAAAGGTTGCAAGATCGAATCCCTGTGCTGAGGAGGTAGAAATATCTCCTTCTTCCCTTGAACAAGGCAGTTAACCCACTGTTCCTAAGCTGTCTTTGAAAATAAGAATTTACAGCTCAAATACGCAAGAGTTTTGATCTTGGGAAAATATTTTTGGGAAAGTTAGATGACCGTTATTTATTTGACTTTTAGCTATTGTCGCCATCCTGTAAGTTGCAAATTGGTGTTTAAAAAATGTACAAACATGAAAATAATCTATTCTAACGTGGAACATGACTTTACCCAGCCTATAAGAAACCACATCATTTCCCTCAAGCAGATACATATGGCACCTAAATAGGATTTGAGTGCATGGTCATTCTTGTGAAATAACTATTATTGTCCATTTCATTTTGAAGTAAATCGTTGAGATACAGATGTCGTTTGACCTGTTTTCACATTGCTGTTGCTATACATGTTTTTGTTTTGTGTGTCGTTATTGAATCAAGAAAGTTTTGCAGTTTTTAACTTCTCCTTCCCTTCAAACTCATGTCATCACTAAACCAACCTCAAACTTTCAGATTGCCAATTATAACACAACCAACATGTTTTAGCATAAAAACAGAATAGAAAAACAACTCCCAAAACTATACTCTTCCTTCAAATAATGTTTCAAATTCGTTTTCCCCTTTTGCGTGCTCAACGATTAACCGATATAAAAAACCATGAGTAAACAGAGAACTGGGAGAGTCTATCGATGGCGAGAGGTTCATTATTTTCTGCTAACCATTTTGTTGTAGAGAGCGGCGAGAACAAAACATTTTAACCTAAGATAATGGCTCAAGGCTGGGGTGCTGTCGGCAGTGAATAGGGTCTCTCTAAGCTGAATGGGGGCTCAAAGCTTTACTCTATTATCCTGACATCCTAAGGGCCAGGGGCCACCCCCCCCCCCCCCCCCCCCTAGCTGCTGTCGACTAGGTATTCATCCATCACACATTCCTCCCTCTCTCTCCCTCCTCTATGCTCTGTCTCTTTCTTTTTTGCGATAAAGGGAGGGAGGATCGATGGTGTTATTTTTGAAAAACAAACTAGGTCAGACCCTTGAGATGGGAAGTGATGCAGAGAGAGAGAGAGGAAGGGAGAGCCACTGGATATGAGAGATAGATGGCATGGAATTACAAGAGGAAAGAACAATAGAGTTTGAGTGAAGAGAGAGAGAGAGAGAGAGAGAGAGAGGGTTGACTGATGCCAAAAGTGTATGTGGCTTTTAAGGAGAGAGAGCGAGAGAGTCTATTGAAACAAGATAAGTAACTCAGTCTTATCACCCTCATATTCTGTCTCATGCATACCTAACCATTACAGCAATGGAGAAGTGATCACATTGCAAAGCTCGCCTACAAAATCTCATGCCAGTGTTTTAAATGTGTTATAAACACACACTTTTAAGGTATGCTGCTGGACTGCAGTTCATTTGAGGTATTACTGTGTAACTGTGGCAGCCAGCACTCGCATTGCTTTTGTAAGCAGAATGACACTTCGACACTCCCACATTCTCACTTTCTCTCTCTCTCTCTCTCTGTCGCTCTCTCTCTCCCTTCTTTCTCTATCCTCCCCTTCTCTCCGCTCTCCACCACTCCACCACTGTTTGTTTAACAAGCTTGGCTCAGGCGCAAGGATCTCCAGTCATGCCTGCAGTGTTGACGGTAAATGACTCAATTTAAATCCGAGAGCAAACAGGCAAATCCAAGCCAGCTGAGCTAGGCAAATATCACAGTTCATCTCAAGTCCCTTCTACCCATTGTGAGAGCAGGTTCGAGGAACATTAGCCCAGTGCTAATAGCTTTGTTCACAGCTCTCTGATGGAAGCATATACACAAAGTCACAAAATGGTGCAGGACATTTGTGGTTGTTAGCAGAGGCTTTAACAAAGGCAAAATGGCCTTGACAGTGAAGTGCTATGTAGTAACAGGGTTATTACCCTGTGGTTGTGAAAGGAACGTGTGTGTGTGTGTGTGTGTGTGTGTGTGTGTGTGTGTGTACCGTGTGTGTGTGTGTGTAGGCCATACGCAGCATAAGTCTGTGTATCAGTACTGTCATGACCAGAGAGTAAAAACAATGGCGAGATGCTATCGTTCTGCCACCTCAACATCCACTGTCACTTTCAATCCTTTTGGTGGAGAAACCCTAGATAAATCGTTATTCAGGTTATATCCAGCAGGACACAGAGACCAGCGGGAGAGGACCAGAGTGGATCAGGATCAGGAAAATATTTTTGACCTGGCCTGTCTGGTTCTAGTTTGCTCAATCTAGGAGCACTGCTGTTACCAGTTCAGACTTGTGCCAAACGATAAACATGCCTATGTGAGAGGTAATGCCCAAATATGTTCATAGCTCTCTTTGTATGCATACTTAATGTTAGCCAAAGATTACTACATACTGCAAATGTCATTTATGAGGTCTTGATATCGCTCTATTCTATCTTCTTTACCCCCTGTCCATGTTAAGATAAACCATCTTGGAATCTCAAGCACCTTCATTCATCAGTCTCCATGTCCTGTCCAGATCTCAATTCTCGTCCCCCCCCCCCCCCTTTCTCTCTCTCGCTATCTCTCTCTGAAGCTTCAGCTCCATCTGTTTCTCATTTCCACTGGCGTAGCTGCTTGGAATGTGGCCATGTTTTTAAAGATGAGTTATTACACCATTGATACATACTTTACCCAACACTATTTGAAGTTGGCCAAAGTGGAAAGACACACAGCAGTACAGCACTGTGTTTTAGATAAGGGAACGAGGCTGTTTTGGATTACTTTTAATGGTTTCATGCATATTTGGAAAGTAGGATACATGAAAGATTCCTCGGTTTTGGAAAATTAGTTTGAAATGTTAGTTATATTTTTCTGTTTGTGATATCAAGGGGCTGAGAAGATTTAATGGCATATTGTTTCTCTCTAAATGTACTGTGTACGGCCCTCCAGTGCCGTTAGTTACACTTCTCCAGTAGAAAAAAAGAGCATAACTTCTTTATGGAGACTATAACAATGTATTTAACTGCTTATATATATTTAAATATGAGACTATTATGGTTCTATATACAGTTTTGTTTCCTGAAGTTAGGATCATAATATTATGAGTGCCAAACCATAATGATAGGTTTTGGTTTATTAATTTGAATGGGATAAAACACATTAGCCTTTCAAAGATGTTATATGGCTGTCTCCGTCTCCGTTTTCCTAAAGTCCCAAGATTATGAGGTTCTGAAAGATATTCATTATGATCAGTAACATACTGTACCTAAGGTCTCGAAGGACCGTATGAATTATATTAACCACTGTTAGCCACAAGACGGACTCATTTTTCTTGTTAGATGATCAGTCAAACTGGGCTACTCCAGTTCACAGTCCACCAGTGAACACGTTGTTGAGATTACGAGGAACGTAATGTCATTGGATCATGTTTTGATGCACTTAAGAGGTCCAACTTTATTGGAAAAATGTTTCTTTGTAGAACACAACTAGGCCTATTTCATGGGAGTCGATATAATTTTAAATAGGCATCACAAAATTAAAATAGGCATTTTTGTGTGCGCGTGTGGCGTGAGTGCATGTGCATGCGTGCCAACAAGTGTGTCAAATATGTATTTGAACTCCTTTCTGACTTTGTCGACATAAATACGCTTGTCAGTTTGTTGTGCTGTGTCATCAAAACATGTGTGTGTTCAGCAGTAGTCTTCACTGACTGTGTTCCCCCTGCAGGTGGCGCCAGTTGAAGCCCTGTGTGTTGCAGCTGCAGATCCTAGTACGTTTTCCTTCACTGCTACCCAACACGACCAGATCACCTACCGAGGAACACTCCACTGGGGTTTTAGTATCCTTATCTGAAGAAGAAAACAATGTTTAAAGTGCATGTGTGCGTAGGAGTGTTAATGGGGCTGCAGGTAGCCTAGTGGTTAGAGCAGTGGGCCAATAACCGGAAGGTTGCTGGATTGAATCCCCGAGCTGACAAGGTAAAAAAATAATGTTGTTCTGCCCCTGAGCAAGGCAGTTAACCCACTGTTCCTTGTGTACTGTGGATGTTGATTACGGCAGCCCCCCACACCTCTCTGATTCAGAGGGGTTGGGTTAATTGCTGAAGACACATTTCAGTTGAATGCATTCAGTTGTACAACTGTGGCTGTGCCTGGCTTGCATTTGTGCACTTCCCATCCAGCAGGGCCAGAGTGCCCCTGTTGTGTCAGGGTTTAAGGGGTCTACGCAAACAGAGCCAAAAGGAGGTCTGTACATTTGTGCGGCTGAATTTCTGGAACGCGACACAAACTGATCTTCTTCGGCTCCGTTTGCGTAGAGCTCTTTACACTTGCACATACTGTACTCAGCCTCGTACTCCCGAGTGGCTCTCTGCACGTTAAGCCTCCTGGTGTTGGCATTGGGAATGCTCAGTGGGATCAGGGTCTGGATGGGCTCCGGCTGACAGTGGAGACAGACAGGAAGAGAGCAAACTGACTTAATGTAACATTCAGTTTGTTTCGGTTCAGTTCTATTCCATTCGACTTTCCGCCTCTGACTGCAGTCATCACCGTATCCACCAGCGCCTTGCCCTACTCATCTGAGAAGACAGAGCCGTGGGTGTTGAGTGTGTGTATGTTTTACTATACTTTACTATACTTGTCCTTACAAGAAGAGTAAACCAACAGAAATTCAGACAAGTGAGGACATTTTGTCGGCCTTAAAAAGGCTATTTCTGACTTAGGGGTAGGGTTAGAATTAGCTTTCAAATTAGGGATAGGTTTAGGGTCCGGAGTTATCATTAGGATTATGGTTAAGGTTAGGGAAAATAGTTTTTTTTTAAATGGGAATCAATTGCTGGTCCCCAAAAATCCTCACAAGTATAGTAACACATAGTTGTGTGTGTGTGGGTGTGGTCAGGATCAACATTGTAGTTGCCCATTAAATCTATTAGTGGCCTCTGGATGACCCCCTCTGAGGTTAAATGTCACCATAACTCAAGACTTAGCACCCTGAGAGACCTTCTCCTGAGGCTGGTGGCTGTAACTCAGCTAAAGGCCCGTCCAAATGATTGAATAATCTATGGTTCACTCTGACCCAGCTCTGACTGTTGTTATGGTATGGGCCTGGAACTGAGGGAACGAACAGATAAGGAATGAGCATATAACGAGACGTTTGTCCTTCACTCTGGAGTAGATTGATGCCTCTGAGGATCGTGTCTGTCTCCAGTTGCACCTGTTTGTCTATTAAACCTTTTAAAGTATAGAATTAGTCTGCTTTATCCTTGTATCCAGCATTTCCACACTTTGGGCAAATTCACGATTCCTGACTGTGTGAGTGTATTTAAATATTTATACAAGTGGGCACACCACAGTGGGCACACCACAGTGGACACACCACAGTGGACACACCACAGTGGGCACACCACAGTGGACACACCACAGTGGGCACACCACAGTGGACACACCACAGTGGGCACACCACAGTGGGCACACCACAGTGGACACACCACAGTGGGCACACCACAGTGGGCACACCACAGTGTGTGGTGCCAGGACACCAACCTCATCAAAATTAGCAAGACAAAGGCGGTGATCATGGACTACAGGAAACAAGACGGCCAAGCACACCCCCAGGTCAAGAGCTTCAAGATCTTCGGTGTCCACATCACTAAGGAATTATCATGGTCCACACACACCAACACAGTCATGAAGAAGGCACGACAACGCCTCTTCCCACTCAGGAGGCTGAAAGGATTTGACATGGACCCTCAGATCCTCCAAAATGTCTATAGTTGCACAGTGGAGAGCATCTGGACTAGCTGTATCACCGCTTGGTATGGCAACTGCTCAGCATCTAAGGCGGTACAAACGGTAATGAGTACGGCCCAGTAAACCACCGGAGCCAGGCTCCCTGCCATCCAGGACCTCTATACCAGGTGGTGTCAGAGGAAGGCCCTGAAAATTAACAAAGACCCCAGCCACCCAAGTCATAGACTGTTCTCTCTGCTACCGCACGGCAAGCGGTATCGATGCACCAAGTCTGGAACCAACAGGACCCTGAGCAACTTGTACCCCCAAGTCATAAGACTGCTAATAGTTAAATAGTTACCTGGACTATCTTCATTGACTGGTTTGACACTGCTGCTACTGTTTAATCTATCCCGTTGCCTAGTCACTTTATCCCTGCCTATATGTCTACCTCAATTACCTCTTACCCCTGCACATCGACTCGGTAGTGGTACCCCGTGTATATAGCCATGTTATCATTACTCGTTGTGTATTCATTTCTCATTATTAGTTTTCTATTATCTCTCTGCATTGTTGGGAAGGACCCGCAAGTAAGCATTTCACTGTTATTCTACACCTGTTGTTTCTGAAGCATGTGAAAAATAACATTTGATGTGAAGTGTTAAAGTGAGACATGGCCGTGGGTGTGTAACGTGGGGGAAAATACACATCAAATACTATTTCTAAAGCTGCACAGAACAGGTTATTTACACCAAGGAGTGGAGCATGGGAATCAGACAATATCAGGATGCAAAAACTATTTATTTTCATTTTCTGTGTCACAAGACAGGCACAAATGGCCTAAATTATTTCCATACGTTATCTTCAGCTCCAGGAACGCTTCAACAGATGGCAGATCTAACGAACGGATATCACTAGGTTTATACGTTTCATTCACATACTCAAACAGACAATAAGAATGTGTAGTAACACTCACGGAGAGCGTGCCAAGGGAGGCATGCCCTTGGCATATATAATGGTAAATATAGACCGTATGGACAGTGTATGAATAGAAAAGGTGTGTACAGCAGTAGTTATATAGGATGAGCCTTGACTAGAATACAGTATATACATGTAAAATGGGTAAAACAGTATGTAAACGTGATTAAAGGGACCACTGTTCAGTGACTACCGGGTGGTAGCCGGCAAGTAACAGTGACTAACGTTCAGGGCAGGGTACTGGGGAGAGGTTGGCTAGTAGCGACTGTTTAAAAGTCTCATGGCCTGGAGATAGAAGCTGCTTATCAGTTTCTCGGTCCCAGCTTTGATGCACCTGTACTGTCTCCGCCTTCTAGATGGTAGAGGGGTGAAGAGGCTGTGGCCCGGGTGGCTGAGGTCTTTGATGATGTTCTTGGCCTTTCTGTGACACCGGGTGCTGTAGATGTCCTGGAGGGCAGAAAGTGTGCCCCCAAGTGATGCATTGGGCTGACCGCACCACCCTCTGGAGAGCCCAGGTGGTGATTTTGGCTCCCGAGTGGCACAGTGGAATCTCAGTGCTAGAGGCGTCACTACAGACCCTGGTTCGATCCCGGGCTGTATCACTATCGGGCGTGATCGGGAGTCCCGTAGGGTGGCGCACAATTGGCCCAACCTCATCCAGGTTAGGGGAGGGTTTGGCCGGGATAGGCCGTCATTGTAAATAAGAATTTGTTCTTTAACTGACTATATTTAGATAAAGGTTAAATAAAGCATATAATAACACAACAGCCTGACAGAATACTCTCAATGGAGCATATGTAGAAGTTTGTGAGGGTCTTAAGTGCCACGCCAAATTTACTCAGCCTGCTGAGGTTGAAGAGGCGCTCTCGCTCTTGGAGGGACCGTCGTAGGTCCTCAGTGATGTGCACCCTGAGCAACTTGAAGATTTTGACCCTATCCACTGTGGCCCCGTCGATGTGGATGGGGGCGGGCTCTCTCTGCTGTCTCCTGTAACCTACGATCATCTCCTTCATTTAGTTCATGTTGAGGTTATTTTCCTGGCACCACTCTGCCAGGGTTCTCACCTCCTCCCTGTAGGCCGTCTCGTCGTTGTTGGTAATCAGGCAAACCGCTGTTGTGCATCAGCAAACTTGATGATTGAGTTGGACATGAGTGTGGCCAAGTAGTCATGGGTGAACAGGGAGTACAAGAGGAGCCTGAGCACGCACCCGTGGGGCTTTTTGTTGAGGATCAGCGTGGCGGGGGTGTTGTTACCTACCTTTACCACCTGGGGTCGGCCAGTCAGGAAATCGAGGACCCAGTTGTACAGGGTTGGGTTCAGACCCAGGGCCCTGAGCTTAATGATGAGCTTGGGTAAGGTGGAGGTGATATGATCCTTAACTAGCACCTCAAAGCACTTAGTTCAGTTACCGTAGCTTTCTTGGGTATAGAAACAATGGTGAACATCTTGAAAGAAGTGGGGACAACAGTTGGATATAGAGAGATTGTCCACGAACACTCCAGCCAGCTGGACTGCACATGCTCTGAGGATGCGCCTTGGGATCTCGTCTGGCCTGCAGCCATAAATGATTCACTCACGACAGCCATGGAGAACGAGACCACACGCAATGTTGTTTTCCTTGAAGAAGAAGGTGTTTAGTTTGTCCAGGAGCCAGTCGAGGGAGTCCGCTACATGGCTGGCTTTCACTTTATAATCTGTGATTGTGTGGAGTCCATACGTCTCCTGGCCGTTGAAATGCACCTCCACTTTGTCCCCTGTACTGTTGTTTTGCCTGTTTGATTGCCTTACGAAGGTCAAAGCTGGTCTGCGTGTACACGTCCATGTTCCCAGTCACCTTCCCATTGTTAAATGTGGTGGTTCGCCCTTTCAGTGTTGCGTTTGTATTTTGATTGATTGAAAAACCCAACCCAGAGTGTAATCAGTGGACTCATGGTAAAGAGAGTTACTGGACTAGCCCCTATTTCGCATTTTATTGCGGATTAAGAATATATTCTTGAAATACAATGTATGAATCTTTCATTAACACATTATTACAATTAGCTACATATAACATATGCAATGTTAAGCTATTGTTGCAAGCTGGTTAGGGGAAATGGGAAATGGTATGCTGCCCCCCCTGACCATTGGAGTTTATGGGAATAGAAGGGCAAATATTTAAAGTAGTTCCTTTATTTGTACATTCTGGTTACACTGTGGCGTTATTCACTAAATGTCCATCCAATTGGCGACATATTTTCATGTGAATATTCAAAAATCCGTATAAAAATTATTTGTGCACTTTCCCACGAATGTTGTTTCCATCAAATTGACAGTAAAGTTCCGAGGTAAAGACAGTTTCAGGTTTTCCTTACGTCCACCAACAGCAGTTAGGGACCGTCAACATAGTGACAAATGGCATTTTAAATTTCAACCATTACTTTAACCATTACTCCAAACACTTTCAAAACTGGATGTAGCTAACCCGATGGCATAGACACACATTGCACACCTTTTAGTTTGTCCATTTTCATCTCACATGGTTTTACATAAATTTTTCAAAATGTAGAATTTCAATAGCTCCTTGGTCATGTGACCTGGTGACTTCAAACAAGGTTCAGAATGTCCACTAAGTGGCTCTACACATTGCGGACCCTTTAGTTTGTCCATTTTCATCTCACCTGGTTTTACATGGATTTTTATACTTTTTTTGCGTGTAAAATTTCAATAGCTCCTTGGTCATGTGACCTAATGTCTGCTGACAACCCTTCTATATTGCACAATCTTGTTTGTGTACTGTAAAATCACGCAGTGTAACGTACATTTTTCATTAATATTTATCTACAATAATTGGTAGTTCTAAGTACCTATTTTCACTTTTTTTATTTTTCCACAGTATTTAACAGTGAGAGACATAATATCTCCTTTCGTCGTTAATATCAACCATAAAGGAAAATGTATCCCTGTCCCAGAGATTTGGTGACATAGGTTCCCATAGTCACTGTCTTCTCCTGTGACAGAGGATACACGTGACTCCTGGGAAGTGCTGCATCTACCAGGAGATTTATCGCACAATCCCCCCATCGATGGGGTGGTAATTGAGTCACCTTCTTTTGACAGAAGGCGAGAGCCAAATCGGCATATTCAGAGGGGATGTGCATGGTGGAGACCTGGTTTGGACTCTCCACCGTAGTTGTACCTATGGAAACACCTATACATCTCCCTGAACATTGACGTGACCATCCCTTGAGAGCCTTCTGTTGCCACGAAATAGTGGGGTCATGATAAGCCAACCAAGGAAGCCCCAACACCACAGGAAATGGAGGAGAATCGATCAGGAAGAGACTAATTCTCTCCTTATGGCCCTCCTGCATTATCATACATAATGGAGCTGTGACCTCCCTAATCAGGCCCGACCCTAAAGGACAACTATCTAAGGAATGTACAGTGAAGGGCATATCAACAGGAACAATAGGGATCCCTAATCTAAGAGCAAACGACCGGTCAATAAAATTCCCAGCTGCGCCTGAATCTACTAGCGCCTTGTGCTGGGAAATCTCAGGAAATTCTATAGATATACACGTGCGTACATTTTTCAATAATTTTGCACAGCCAATTTTTCAGTTTTTGATTTGTAAAAAAAAATTGAAATATCCAATAAATGTCGTTCCACTTCATGATTGTGTACCACATGTTGTTGATTCTTCACAAAAAAATACAGTTTTATATATTTATGTTTGAAGCCTGAAATGTGGCAAAAGGTTGCAAAGTTCAAGGGGGCCGAATACTTTCGCAAGGCACTGTACATAG
Source organism: Oncorhynchus kisutch (assembly GCF_002021735.2). Lineage (NCBI taxonomy): Eukaryota > Metazoa > Chordata > Actinopteri > Salmoniformes > Salmonidae > Oncorhynchus > Oncorhynchus kisutch. The sequence goes on from NC_034196.2 coordinate 1,777,194, forward strand.
AGGCATTTTTCAGCTGTGATTTTACCACTCAGAATCCAGAATGGATAGGACAATGGGGCCAGCACAGGATGTAATACACCCTTACAACAATCTACTTTTTGATCTTCTTGACTTCTTATCAGGTAAACTGCTACTGTGTGTCAAGAAAAGAGCCCCAATTAGGGGTTAGTGTACTCTGGTAAAAAAGTCTGGTTTAGATTCAAAACTATTGCCCTGTGTCCCCCTTCATAGGGGCATGAGAGACTAGTCAGTGGTAGAATTGAGTTGGCACTTTATAGGCACAAACACCCACATACCCACAAGGTTGAGGTTACTCATGGACAGTTATTAATAATTTTTTAAAAAATTATATTGATGTATTGTGTCTTCTAACTGTTCAAGAATAGGATCCAAAGTGTTAGGAAATATTTGTTCCCTTAAATACAAAGGATGATGTCTCTCCTCATACCTCTGGCACTTTAGTCAGACTGCCAGACTGTGCACCACAGAGCCAATCAGGAGAGAATACATACAGGTCAACGGTGCCAATTCTCTCTTTACAGAGAACGCCTGTGGTTCAAGTATGCTCTACGCATGTCTGAAAGTGACAGAGCCAGCGGCCAAGAGTTTTTCACAGTATGTCATAAAAAGTGTTAAAAAGTCATATGACCAATGAGCTATTGAAATTCTACATGTTGAAAAATTCATGTAAAAACATGTGAGTTGAAAATGGACAAAATAAAGGTTGTGCAATATCTAGGCCCATTTAGTGGACATACTGAACCTTGTTTGAAGTCACATGTAAAATTTCAATAGCTCTTTGGACATGTGACCTAATGACTTCAAACAAGGTTCAGAATGTCCACTCACTACCCTTCTATATTGCACACACTTTAGTTTGTCCATTTTCATCTGACATGGTTTTACATGAATTTTTCCAAATGTAGAATTTCAATAGCTCTTTGGTCATGTGACCTAGTGATTTCAGACAAGGTTCAGAATGTCCACTAAATGGGCCTACATATTGCACACCCTTTAGTTTGTCCATTTTCATCTCACACATATTTACATGGATTTTTCTAAATGTAAAATTTCAGTAGCTCCTTGGACATTTGGAATAATTCATGTAAAACCATGTGAGATGAAAATGGACAAACTAAAGAGTGTGCAATATAGAAGGGTAGTGAGTGGACATTCTGAACCTTGTTTGAAGTCAGTGGGTCACATGACCAAGGAGCTTTTGAAATTTGAATGTAAAAAAAAGTTTGTACTTTGTTTACACTCCCTAACTAATTAAACTTGGAATACAAAATGCTGCTCACATTTCCACGTTTATTAGCTTTGGAAAGGGAATTCATGCCCATATCGTGAAAATAAGACCTGTGCAATGTTGTGCTCAATTTTTCCAACATTGGAGTCTGTGGCTCAAGTGGATTGAAAGCGCGAATATCCGTCGGATCTCCAATTTGAAACTGTCTTTACCTCGGTAGTAAAAGTCTGTGCGTGACGACATAGCGCACATAAAAATACATTTAGCGGTTAAATTCCGATGTACCGAATAAAATAAAATACAATTCTTCGCATTTCAACACCACTGAAGTTTTCTTTTTTCACAAAAAACGTTGCGTTATTTAGCGAATGTGCCCTCTCTGGTAATGGCACATGCGCTCTAGCCAACAATTATATCTGCATGCTGTTGGCTACAGCGCATATATAGCCTACATTATAATATTGTTATCGACAAAAGAGCAAGATAATTTGAATAATTCCATCCATATTTTTTTATGCGAGTAATGTCATAACATATAAAACAAAATCGGACAGCTGTGATGGAAACAGGTAGTTTCGGTACAATTTGAATAATGCCAACATATAATGTGCCCGTAGAAGACAATATTCCATATGGCCAATTCCAAAGAGTCAGGAAACAGACTACAGTGTCAAATCTGCTGAATTGGAGAATATCTTCTTGAATCGGGGCCACAGCGTTCAGGTCCTGAAAGATGCCTGTATATGGGCTGGATTACTTGACATAGAGAACTTGTTGTGAAGGGGAGTGCCTCGTGATACATCAGAGAGAGTGTATTTTGTAGCACTGAAGCAGAGAACATTAAAATAATCATTAAAAATGATTGGGAATCATCCAAAGTGATACGCTACTATGCTAAGTATTTCCTGAGCCACCAGTCATAAGCTTTAAGAGATGTCCTACCCTAAATGACAAATTAGTCCACAGTTATCTTCCGGGTGACTCAAAAAACGTGGCTTGACCACAAACCCAAGGGCTCTTTTAAATGCAACCATTGCACCCATTGCAGTAATATTGTACAGAAGAAGTATTTCGTTGACACAGCTTCCTAAATGGAGTATTACGTCAAGCAATTAATTAACTGTAAAACCACTCATGTCATCTATAGATTGGAATGTCCACAGTGAAAGGTGTTCTACATTGGACGGACAAAGAGAAGCCTGCAAGACCGCTTAGTGGAACACAAGTACGCCGTTCGGGTAGGCAATGAAGACTACCCCATGGCAAGACACTACAAGTCCTTACACCATGGCAAGGCACTACAAGTCCTTACACCATGACAAGGCACTACAAGTCCTTACACCATAGCAACCCTTCCTCCGACAAGCTACGGGTATTGATCATATTCCAGCCTCTATTAGAAAAGGGGACCGTCTGAAACAGCTAAACCAAAGGGAAAGTGTTTGGATTTACAAACTACAGGCCACTAAATACCCTGGTTTAAATGAAGATATGGATTTACAACCTACAGGCCACTAAATACCCTGGTTTAAATGAAGATATGGATTTACACACTACAGGCCACTAAATACCCTGGTTTAAATGAAGATATGGATTTACAAACTACAGGCCACTAAATACCCTGGTTTAAATGAAGATATGGATTTCTCACCCTTCCCGTAGGGTCGTGATGGGTCCATTTGCTGTCATCTAGTGGACATTTTGCTCTATTGCCCTCAGCTATGGTTAGACTGTTGTTGTTCATGTTTTGCTGTGTTCTAGTGTACCATGGAATATATAGCTTTCTTATTCTTGACACTTCTCCCAGTCATATTTAAGGTTAGAACTACCTTTTAGTGTTCTGATACTTCACTTCTCCCAGTCATATTTAAGGTTAGAACTACCTTTCTAAGTGTTCTGATACTTCACTTCTCCCAGTCATATTTAAGGTTAGAACTACCTTTCTAAGTGTTCTGATACTTCACTTCTCCCAGTCATATTTAAGGTTAGAACTACCTTTTAGTGTTCTGATACTTCACTTCTCCCAGTCATATTTAAGGTTAGAACTACCTTTTAGTGTTCTGATACTTCACTTCTCCCAGTCATATTTAAGGTTAGAACTACCTTTCTAAGTGTTCTGATACTTCACTTCTCCCAGTCATATTTAAGGTTAGAACTACCTTTCTAAGTGTTCTGATACTTCACTTCTCCCAGTCATATTTAAGGTTAGAACTACCTTTTAGTGTTCTGATACTTCACTTCTCCCAGTCATATTTAAGGTTAGAACTACCTTTTAGTGTTCTGATACTTCACTTCTCCCAGTCATATTTAAGGTTAGAACTACCTTTTAGTGTTCTGATACTTCACTTCTCCCAGTCATATTTAAGGTTAGAACTACCTTTTAGTGTTCTGATACTTCACTTCTCCAAGTCATATTTAAGGTTAGAACTACCTTTTAGTGTTCTGATACTTCACTTCTCCCAGTCATATTTAAGGTTAGAACTACCTTTTAGTGTTCTGATACTTCACTTCTCCCAGTCATATTTAAGGTTAGAACTACCTTTTAGTGTTCTGATACTTCACTTCTCCCAGTCATATTTAAGGTTAGAACTACCTTTCTAAGTGTTCTGATACTTCACTTCTCCCAGTCATATTTAAGGTTAGAACTACCTTTTTGTAAGTGTTCTGATACTTCACTTCTCCCAGTCATATTTAAGGTTAGAACTACCTTTTAGTGTTCTGATACTTCACTTCTCCCAGTCATATTTAAGGTTAGAACTACCTTTTAGTGTTCTGATACTTCACTTCTCCCAGTCATATTTAAGGTTAGAACTACCTTTTAGTGTTCTGATACTTCACTTCTCCCAGTCATATTTAAGGTTAGAACTACCTTTTAGTGTTCTGATACTTCACTTCTCCAAGTCATATTTAAGGTTAGAACTACCTTTTAGTGTTCTGATACTTCACTTCTCCCAGTCATATTTAAGGTTAGAACTACCTTTTAGTGTTCTGATACTTCACTTCTCCCAGTCATATTTAAGGTTAGAACTACCTTTTAGTGTTCTGATACTTCTAGCTTGGAGTTGTATTTTTATGATCACATAGCTACAGTATTTCACTTTTTAATGTGTATAGTATTGCTTCCTAGGTGTGTCCAATCAATTTTGTAACCACTCCCTCTTCCAATTAGGGCTAATTGGAAAAGCTGTTCAAAAGAGAACATTGTATTATTTCTTTGTACTCCCTGACGAAGGCCATGCAGCCGAAACACGTCGGATTTTTAAAACTTTGTTTCTATTGAACATGCCATACAAATAAAGGCATTTTAATGAATTATATTAAGAGTGCCTTGGTCCTCCTTTCTTTTTGATATAATGTGTTCGTTTGACATGGTGGGATCTTTTTGTGTCAGTAAAATGAATTATGCAAGAAACTGAAGCGGAAAGGCCTTTAATATTTATATAATAACCATAATATCGACGTAAACTTGAAGTCACGCCATGATTAAATAAATTATGATGAACTTCACAGGGTGTTGAAAGGTGATCTTGATGCTGCTTTCCAATGAATATCAACGGTAATATGTTGGTGACATGTTGATTGATGCTTGACTACCAGTTGACAAGTAAAAATATTTTCGCTCTTATCCATAATACTTCCATCATGTACACCTGCACTGTATCTGCGAGCTGTTGGCTAGAGCCCACGTGTCAAGACCAGAGTAGACACATTTTCTATTTAACGCAACAGTTTTTGTGACAAAACTATAAGTAGTTTAAAATGTGATGGAAACACATTGAATTTCAGATTATTTTTCAGTAACTGGAAACTTAAGCGAAAAGGTACATTTTTTTGTGTGCACTATGTCGTCACCCATCACAAATCCGTTTGTTTGAAACACCACTGGTGGGAAAACACACATTTTCTTTGTGATATTTTAGAATATTTGCATGAAGATCTGATCCAATTGGATGGAAACATAACTATTGACATAACAGTCCACCAAACATTTTGGGCCAGTTTCCCAGACAGCATTCTGGGAAAGCATTCTAAAGGAAGATTCTCAATTAAACTATTTTTAGTTCAGTACTAGGCTTCATCTGTACCTGGGAAACCAGCCCCAAATCTGTCTCCCACAAACAGGGCCATGTGTGGGTCTGTAGTGCTTGTTGTTTCAATAAACGCCCACAAGATGGCAACACTAGACACATCTGAAAACTGAGGAGAGCATTTTGTCTCGATCCGTCTGGAACTGTGAATGTGGATCCATGATGCATTAAAGTGGCTTTTGAGTTAAAAACATTGAAATCACTCTGAAAAACGGCACTCTTGTAATCCTAGAACATTCCTGGGGAAACCACAGTAGGGCCTATTGTGCAACATGACAAAAGTACAATATGTACAGTATGTTAAAACAGCCTCGAACAAAAAAAAGTTAGCATCTAAGAACATTTCAGAATATTCACAATGTTCCACGGAATAATCTAGCAGTCATGTGATTCCAACAGGAAGCAGGAGTTTGCTGTGTTTAGATAAATGAGGAGAGATCAAGAGATGTGGGGCAAGAGAGTGAAAAGCTCAGACAGTCAGCAAGGTAGGCTATTGGATGAAGTTCTTTTAAACTAAAGGGGTCTGTTTAAGTCTAGTTTGATCACTCATCTTTTGCTGCTGCTATTCTGTTCTTTATTGTACTCTTATTATTATCTATCCTGATGCCTAGTCACTTTACCCTGCCTTCATGTACACATCTACCTCAAATACCTTATTATTATCTATCCTGATGCCTAGTCACTTTACCCTGCCTTCATGTTCATATCTCAAATACCTGGTACCTCTGCACATTGATCTGGTATTGCTACTCCATGTATATAGCTTCATCCATGTTCATATCTCAAATACCTGGTACCTCTGCACATTGATCTGGTATTGCTACTCCATGTATATAGCTTCATCCTTGTTCATATCTCAAATACCTGGTACCTCTGCACATTGATCTGGTATTGCTACTCCATGTATATAGCTTCATCCATGTTCATATCTCAAATACCTGGTACCTCTGCACATTGATCTGGTATTGCTACTCCATGTATATAGCTTCATCCATGTGTATTTTATTCCTTGTGTTACTATTTTTCTTTTTATTCTTGTTTTTTAAACTCTGCACCGTTGAGAAGGGCTCGTAGGCAAGCATTTCACGGTAAAGCCTACACCAGTTGTATTCAGTGCAGGTGACAAAAGTTGTGATTTGATCAATATTGATTTGAAGGTGGATTATTTAAAGAGTCACATGTTGAAGAAATGTTGGTCACATATTTAGTGTTAGTATTGCTATGTGTATAATCAATGTGTTGTATGTGCTGTACTCATGTTCTATATGTCTGTGGTACTGTGTGAGTGTGTACCCAGTGTTCCCAACCTAATTTCTCCAGATCTGAGAAAGAGACAAAAAAACTGAAATAAAAACAGAAAACTCCCAGCCCAAGCTGCCAGCAATTTATGCTGAGTCAACTCTTTAAACAAAACATAAGACAACCCCCTCCCCAAATCCAGTCAATCTGGGGCCTGCCCTCTCCCCTCTTTCTCTCTTCCCTGGGCTGTGATAAACGACTGGCAGAGAGAGAGGTAGTCCAGAGGGCATCTGGCCAGGTCGCGCGCTCATGTGTGTGTGTATGCCGTACTGTACGTGCATGGGCACTGTGTGTGTGCATGTGTACGTGCGTGCGTGCTGTGAATGCATATATGTGTGTGTGGTGTCTCAGGTCCTGCCTGAGAGGCAGAAATATGTGCTGAAGTCACAGTTTTTCTCCCACTCTGCCCCTGCGGCCAGTTTCCTCCCAGCATTCTCAGGAAGCCAGAGGGGAGGCAAGGTGCTGCTTGGTCAATGTTTCTCTTCACTAGAAAGACTTCCTGTTTTTGAGGGGGAGAACAGAGTTAGAGCACTGACGTATGTACGTAGAAAAATCACTACTCAAAAGAAGTAAGAAAGTGAGAAAATAATAACCTGTTCAGAAAGAATAACAATAGATATAGTCAAATGTTTTACATCTGTTTGTCTTCCATAAGGACCAAGGGACCCATTCAGACAATAGAAAGAATAACAATAGATATAGTCAAATGTTTTACATCTGTTTGTCCTCCATAAGGACCAAGGGACCCATTCAGACAATAGAAAGAATAACAATAGATATAGTCAAATGTTTTACATCTGTTTGTCCTCCATAAGGACCAAGGGACCCATTCAGACAATAGAAAGAATAACAATAGATATAGTCAAATGTTTTACTATGCTGTTTTACATCTGTTTGTCTTCCATAAGGACCAAGGGACCCATTCAGACAATAGACCAGGCCAGGAATCAAAGTCAACATTCAGGAGAAACTCCCCTAGCACAGAAAAAAAGGCCAAAGGAAGAAGACTCCCTTAATTATGGACTCGGAGAGGAGCTAATTGTCTCCTTTGGGTCCAGGCTGCAGTCGGATTGGTCTGATTGGTTCCCTTTGGTCCAGACTGTGGTCTTATTGGTTCCTTTGGGTCCAGGCTGTTGTCTGATTGGTTCTTTTGGGTCCAAAATGTGGTCTGATTGGTTACTTTGGGTCCAGGCTGATGCTATGGTCAGGTGGCCAGACGTGATGCCAGGATTCACTCCTCACATTGTTCCTCTCAGGGACTCAAGCCTTCCGGTGGTATATATGAGTCAGCTGCTCTGCTGTGGACAGGGCAATTGGCTAGTACACTACATGAATACACTACATGACCAAAAGTATGTGGACACCTGCTAGTCGTATTCAACATCATATTCAACATTTAACATGGAGTTGGTCCCCCCTTTGCTGCTTCCATTCAGCCACAAGAGCATTAGTGAGGTCGGGCACTGATGTTGGGCGATTAAGCCCGAGTTCCAAGTCATCCCAAAGATGTTCTTTGTTTTTACATTTTGTTTTTGAACATTTATTTAACTAGGCAAGTCAGTTCTTATTTACAATGACAGCCTAGGAGTAGTGGGTTAACTGCCTTGTTCAGGGGCAGAACAACAGATTTTTACCTTGTCAGCTCAGGGATTCAATCTAGCAACCTTTCAGTTACTTGCCCAACAGTCTAACCACCTGCCGAGGTGACTTTGTGCACCGGGGCATTGTCATGCTGAAACAGGCCTTCCCCAAACTGTTGCCACCAAGTTGGTAACACAGAAGCTTCCAAACTGTCATTGTATGATGTAGCGTTAAGATTTCCCTTCACTGGAATTCAGGGGCCCAGCCTGACTGCCAGATGGTGAAGCGTGATTCATCACTCCAGAGAATGCATTTCCACATCTCCAGAGACCAATGAAGGCAGGCTTTACACCACTCCAGTTGATGCTTGGCATTGCGTATGGTGATCTTAGGCTTGTGTGCGGCTGCTTGGCCATGGAAGCCCATTTCATAAACCTCCCAACAAACAGTTATTTTGCTGACGTTGCTTCCAGAGGCAGTTTGGAACTCGGTAGTGAGTGTTGCAATCGAGGATAGACAATCTTTAGGTGCTACGCACATCAGCACTCGGCGGTCCCGTTCTGTGAGCTTGTGCGGCCTATCACTTCGCGGCTGAGCCGTTGTTGCTCCTAGACGTTTCCACTTCACAATATCAACACTTACGGAGCAGCTCTAGCAGGGCAGTAATTTGCCGAACTGACTTATTGGAAAGGTGGCATCCTATGACAGTGCCATGTTGAAAGTTACTTCAGTAAGGCCATTCTACTGCCAGTGTTTGTCTATGGAGATTGCATGGGGCTGTGCTCGATTTTATACACATGTCAGCAACGAGTGTTGCTGAAATAGCCAAATCCACTAATTTGATGGGGTGTCCACATACATTTCTATATATAGTGTACCTTTGGTATGGAAAGATGAAATGGAAGTGTTACTCATCACATGATGTGGATTCTACTCTGTATCTCAGCAACTCAGTATGTAGCTGCAATCTCTGTCGTGACCATGATGACCCTAGGGACTAGACAGGGAAGTTGGGACACTTCTTTGCGGTCAGAAGTGTCCCAATAGGCAAGTGATTTTGTGATTGGGTGTTGCACTCAACTAAATAGAAAGGAAGTGATTCATATTCAACTGAAATATGAAACAACCATTTTTCCTGACACCTTTGTCATTGAAACAGGGCCATAGTGGAAGCAGAAGGATGACTTTGAGAGAAAAAAATCAGGTCTAACGAAGACCTCGAGACCGATACATGTAACTTAATAAAGAGCACTGATGCTACTGTAGCAAGAGCAGTGTGCGGGTATCTTCTTTTTTTTCTCATCTCATTCAACTGTTACCGTGCACCTGCACAAAGTTAGCTCAGATGTGTGAGCGCCTTTTTTTTTCAATTTTGAGTCATCAATGATTGACAAATGTCACGGGGCATTGTTTTGTGTCTACAATGAGAATACCCTACGTGTACACAAGCGCACACATGCATCCAAGTCTGTTTTATAAAGGGTTCATACATGTGACATAACTGTGTGACATAATCACCAATGTCAAATGTCACATAAGCCACTTGTGTCGAATATGATATAAAACTGGACTTTATTAAAGGGTGGCACACGATCTGAAGTAAAGTCATGTTAGTCGCATTCCACCTAATCGCGTTCCCAGACACTTCCGCCCAAATGCGTCGGAATGTCTGTTGGACCAACGCATCAACCTTGTCCTTCATTAGTTAGGGTTAGGTTTAAAATTCATATGTTAAGAAGAGAAATGGTTGAAATGCGCAGAATTTTGTGGCTGTCTTTCATAAATCATCAGAACATGAATAACCTATTCATTGACACCTTATGTAGTGTCCTGTAATACTTCATTTGAAGTGAGACACCTTCGGTCATTCATGACACATCGATAAAGACTGTATATCACGTCACACTTTAAAGTCACACCCCTTTGGTCATTTATAACACATACACATACAGTACCAGTCAAAACCCATTGCCAGGGTTGTTCTTTATTTCTGCTGTTTTCTACATTGTAGAATAAAAGGGAAGACATCAGAATTGTGAAGTAACACATATGGATTCATGTAGTAACCAGAAAAGTCAGCATTTTTTTAATTGTAGTAACCAAGAAAGTGTTAAACAAATCCAAATATATTATATATTTGAGATTCTTCAAAAAGCCACCGTTTGCCTTAATGACAGCTTTGCACACTCTTGCCATTCTCTCAACCAGCTTCATGAGGTAGTCACCTGGAATGCATTTCAATTAACAGGTGTGCCTTGTTAAAAGTTAATCTGTGGAATTTCTTTCCATGTTAATGTGTTTGAGCCTATCAGTTGTGTTGTGACAAGGTAGGGGTGCTATCAGTGGAGGCTGATGACTTGAAAATTGAGGAGGATGGGAGACCCACGGTATAGGTGCGTAACGCACGGAGATGACAAAGTGTGTTTCAAAAATCACCAAAGACCAATTATTTTAACCTAAAGCATTTAATGAAAACATGAGAGGGCTACTTACAGTGTTGGAAAGGGATCAGGCATGAGTTGAGGTGTTCAGAGGCTTGACCAGTGCAGGACAGGATTTGACTGGGAAGAAAAAAAACAATAACACAACACACTACACAGTCAGACAAAAGAGCTAAGAATGAGTTAGTCCAAGCAAGGAGTAAAATCATTGATGTGTAATAATGTGATTGTGTATGTGATTGACTCTACATACAGGAATGAGAGAAAATGTATAGGGGTACTCACAGTGCTTGGAGGGGAAACATTCAATGTGCCAGTGGATGAGTTGGGCATATGAGATTCAGTTCATGTCAGGAGAAAGTTGACAAAGATAGTGGAGTGGAGTAGTCAAATAGCAGATACATCCCATTACCGCTGCGCCATCGTAGGTTTGGACAACTATCAAGTCAAACACAGACTGTGCATCTCGTCCACTTGACACATCAAAGCAACCCAAGAAATGTTCCTGAATAAAGCCCTGATCATTCACATGCCTAATGACAACTGATAACTGCAAGCAGACTGGTGGCACCATAGGTCCCAGAGCGGTGGGCTAACTTTCCCTTATATGTTAACCTAAATAGGAAAACTCTGGACCCTATAAGGTATGACAGTGATTAATCAGTTGTAAAAGGTTTTATATGGGCCATGATGAGATCAGTTTTTTTCCTAATCAAGTTTTTTTTTTACTCCTGAAACAAACTCCTGGACCTGTGGGGGTGAAAACCCTGTCAAACTGCAGCTACTTTAAATGTGTTCATATAAATTATATTTAGTCTAGATTAGGAGGGGGATTTCCTCTACCTAGACACATAGAAAACAACTGATAGACAATATAACTCACAGGGCTGAGCTTGCTTTATGCATGTTTTCATCATGCAGGCCTATGCAACTGTAGGCCTTACAAAACATTTGCTCACAACCGTTATCACTATTATGTTGATTCATTAATTCCAGTTAAGCATTATGGATTAAACACGTATAGGCATCCTAGAAAGCCCAATTTTGAATATAAACTCAATTTGATCACAATTACATTTTCTCCTGACACACAAATGGACTATAATAAATACATAACGTTACCAATTAGTTTATCCTGACCAGATGGACAGGGCGCATAGGCTGTATGCAGCTGCTCTTATTAGTAGACTACAGTTTGATGAGACTGAAAAATAGTCTCGTTTTCATCCCATACAGAATGTCAGATTTCTAATGTTTAGGTGTAGCCTAGGCTGCTGCAACATTTATGTCATGAGTTTCTGCTTGTGTCTGCCCGGAGTGATTATGTGTTATTAACTTTGCTAAATAAATACCGGAGGAAAGTGGAAAGCCAACATGAGCGCACGCGAAAAAGTGCGCTGCGTCAAACTCTCTCATTAATATTTTAATGGATGATGCGATGGAAGCAATCACACAATTCTTTTCGACATCCCATAAAAGACAGTCGAAAGTTCGATATGTTCAGCAAGTAAAGGATCGTAACGTGCAATTACCGCTGCAAGCTACTTGTTGTTGCGCTTGTCGGCGGAACTGTCCATCTCGTCGTGTCCTCTAAAAGCCAATGATTGCATGCCCAAAAACGCAGACAAGGCCAGCAATACAGGCGGCTTGATGAAAAGCTCCCCGTTAAACAGCTATACTTTTGACGTCAGGTGGTACTGAACGCTCTCACCTTTTCATCCTTCTTCATGAAACTGATCTCAGGTAGAGGTCAACCCTTTCTTTTAATACGCACATTTTCCGTGTTCAACCAAAAGTCCACAACATTTTCGTCAGCGTTGGCCATTCTGGCACAGAAAACTGGACACTCGCGCTGGTAGCTAGCTAGCTACTGAAGTTAGCAAGGTAAATTTAAATAAATTGCACTAACTGGACACAAAAATAAAGTTATAAAATCAAGGAAACAACAAACAGTCACCTGTAATTTGAAAAAAAAAAACTCATTTGAATTGAATAATATATATACGTATATATATAAAAAATAAAATAAAAACTTGACTGGGTTAAGGTTTGATATTCAATCAATCCTTATCCCAGTCTACTGTTCCCACATGCTTCAAGAGGGCCACCATTGTCCCTGTTCCCAAGAACGCTAAGGTAACTGAGCTAAACGACTACCGCCCCGTAGCAATCACTTCCGTCATCATGAAGTGCTTTGAGAGACTAGTCAAGGACCCTATCACCTCCACCCTACCTGACACCCTAGACCCACTCCAATTTGCTTACTGCCCAAATAGGTCCACAGACGACGCAATCGCAACCACAATGCACACTGCCCTAACCCATCTGGACAAAGGAATACCTATGTGAGAATGCTGTTCATAAACTACAGCTCAGCATTTAACACCATAGTACCCTCCAAACTCATCATCAAGCTCGAGACCCTGGGTCTCGACCCCGCCCTGTGCAACTGGGTACTGGACTTCCTGACGGACCGCCCCCAGGTGGTGAGGGTAGGTAACAACATCTCCACCCCGCTGATCCTCAACACTGGGGCCCCACAAGGGTGTGTTCTGAGCCCTCTCCTGTACTCCCTGTTCACCCACGACTGCCTGGCCATGCACGCCTCCAACTCAATCATCAAGTTTGCGGACGACACTACAGTGGTAGGCTTGATTACCAACAACGACAAGAGGAGGGAGGAGGTGAAGGCCCTCGGAGTGTGGTGTCAGGAAAATAACCTCACACTCAACGTCAACAAAACAAAGGAGATGATTGTGGACTTCAGGAAACAGCAGAGGGAGCACCCCCGGATCCACATCGTTGGGACTGTAGTGGAGAGGGTAGTAAGCTTTAAGTTCCTCGGCGTACACATCACGGACAAACTGAATTGGTTCACCCACACAGACAGCGTGGTGAAGAAGGTGCAGCAGCACCTCTTCAACCTCAGGAGGCTGTCGGGCTGTATCACCACCTGGTACGGCAACTGCACCGCCCTCAACCGCAAGGCTCTTCAGAGGGTAGTGCGGTCTGCATAACGCATCACCGGGGGCAATCTACCTGCCCTCCAGGACATCTACAGCAGCCGATGTCACAGGAAGGCCAAAAAGATCATCAAGGAAAACAACCACCCGAGCCACTACCTGTTCACCCCGCTACCATCCAGAAGGCGAGGTCAGTACAGGTGCATCAAAGCTGGGACAGAGAGACTGAAAAACAGCTTCTATCTCAAGGCCATCAGACTGTTAAACAGCCGTCACTAACATAGAGAGGCTCCTGCCAAAATAGATTCAAATCACAGAACACTTTAATACAGGTATCACTAGTCACTTTAAATAATGTCACTTTAATAATGTTTACATATCCTACATTACTCAACTCATATGTATACTGTATTTTATACCATCTATTGTATCTTGCCTATGCCGCACGGCCTTCGCGCATACATATATTTATATGTACATATTCTTATTCCATCCCATTACATTTGTGTGTATTAGGTAGTTGTTGTGAATTTGTTAGATTACATGTTAGATATTACTGCACTGTCGGAACTAGAAGCACAAGCATTTCGCTACACTCACATTAACATCTGCTAACCATGTGTATGTGACCAATAAGATTTTGATTTAATTTGAAAAATGATAAATACAAAATGTGCAACATTAAAAAAGTTTTATGAAATTTCACCGAGGAGGATGGTCCTCCCCTTCCTCCTCTGAGGAGCCTCCACTGGGTGGTTTACAAAAGACCAAGTCCATATTATGGCAAGAACAGACATTAAGGTCAGTCAATACGGAACATTTCAATAACTTTCAACGTTTCTTCAAGTGCAGTCGCAAGATGGCGCAGGAGAACAAAGAAGAAGTTTTACGTATTCCTAACCAATTGTGTTTTTTTGTTTGTTTCTTTGCGTTGTTTGTAACTTATTTTTTTAACTTATTTTGTACATAATGTTGCTGCTACCATCTCTTATGACTGAAAATAACTCACCACAGAATCCTTTTTTTCCCTTTAACGAGTCCGACAAGCCCGACGTGAATGATATGCTGCTGGGAACAGGCCTTGATCCCTGTCATTTGCGTGAAGAGAAGGCGGAGAAAAAGGGCTGCCTTCTGAGAATTTGTAGGTGACCGTATAAACCCTTACTTCCTTCCATTCTGCTAGCAAAGGTGCAATCTTTGGAAAATAAAATAGATGACCCACACGGAAGTTTAAAATACCACCGGGACATTCAAAACTGTAATATCTTATGCTTCACGGAGTCTTGGCTGAACGACGACATTATCAACATAGAGCTGGCGGGTTATTTGTTGAATTGGCAGGATAGAACAGCATCGTCTGGTAAGACAAATTTGTTATTTGTTTAGTAACAAATTTGTCTTACCAGACGATGCTGTTCTATCCTTGTTTAGTAAGGTAAATTGTTAATATTCATCTATGCATGAGATGTCATCGTCTGGTAAGACGATAGGTGGTCTATGTACTTTTTGTAAATAACAGCTGGTGCATGATATTTAAGGAAGTCTCAAGGTTTTGCTCGCCTGAGGTAGAGTATCTCATGATAAGCTGTAGACCACACTATCTACCTAAAGAGTTTTCATCTGTATATTTGTAGCTGTCTACATACCACCACAGACTAAGACCGCACTGAATGAGCTGTATTCCACAATAAGCAAACAGGAAAATGTTCAACCAGAGATGGCGCTCTTCAACTTTACTTTAATGCAGGGAAACTTAAATCTGTCTTACCAAAGTTCTATCAGCATGTTAAATGTGCAACCAGAGGGGAAAAAGCTCTGGACCACCTTTACTCCACACACAGAGATGCATACAAAGCTCTCCCTCGCCCGCCATTTGGCAAATCTGACTATAATGTTATCCTCCTGATTCCTGCTTACAAGCAAAAATTAAAGCAGGAAGCACCAGTCACTCGATCAATAAAAAAGTGGTCAGATGAAGCAGATGCTAAGCTACAGGACTGTTTTGCAAGGACAGACTGGAACATTTTCCGGGGATTCCTCCGATGGCATTGAGGAGAACACCACATCAGTCATTGGCTTCATCAATAAGTACATTGTTGACGTCGTCACTACGGTGACTGTACGTACTTACCCCAACCAGAAGCCATGGATTACAAAGCTGCCGCTTTCAAGGAGCGGGACTCTAACCCGGAAGTTTATAAGAAATCCCACTATGCCCTCTGACGAACCATCAAACAGGCAAAGCGTCAATCCAGGACTAAATGGCAGGGTCGGATGTGGCAGGGCTTGCAAACCATTACAGACCACAAAGGGAAGCACAGCTGAGAGCTGCCACGTGACGCAAGCCTACCAGACAAACTAAACTACTTCTATGCTCGCTTCGAGACAAATAATACTGAAAAATGCATGAGAGCACCAGCTGTTCGAGAAACTGTGTGATCACACTCTCCGCAGCCGATGTGAGTAAGACCTTTAAATAGGTCAACATTCACAAGGCCGCAGGGTCAGATGGATTACCAGGACGTGTACTGCGAGCATGTGCTGACCAACTAGCAAGTGTCTTCACTGACATTTTCAACCTCTCCCTGTCCGAGTCTGTAATACCACCATGTTTTAAGCAGACCACCATAGTCCCTGTTCCCAAGAACATTAAGGTAACCTGCCTAAATGACTACCGCCCCACCCATAGCACTCACGTCTGTAGCCATGAAGTGCTTTGAAAGGCTGATCATGGCTCACATCAACACCATTATCCCAGAAACCCTAGACCCATTCCA
Source organism: Oncorhynchus kisutch (assembly GCF_002021735.2). Lineage (NCBI taxonomy): Eukaryota > Metazoa > Chordata > Actinopteri > Salmoniformes > Salmonidae > Oncorhynchus > Oncorhynchus kisutch. Next base: position 1,793,592 of record NC_034196.2, read on the forward strand.
ATTTGCATACCGCCCAAACAGATCCACAGATAATGCACTCCACACTGCCCTCTCCCACCTGGACAAAAGGAATACCTATGTGAGAATGCTATTCATTGACTACAGCTCAGCATTCAACACCATAGTGCCCTCAAAGCTCATCAACAAGCTAAGGACCCTGGGACTAAAACACCTCCCTCTGCAACTGGATCCTCGACTTTCTGGCGGGCCACCCCCAGGTGGTAAGGGTAGGTAACAACACATCCGCCACGCTGATCCTCAACACAGGAGCCCCTCAGGGGTGCGTGCTCAGTCCCCTTCTGTACTCCCTGTCACTTATGACTGCACGGCCAGGCACGACTCCAACACCATCATTAAGTTTGCTGATGACACAACAGTGGTAGGCCTGATCATTGACAACGATGAGACAGCCTATAGGGAGGAGGTCAGAGACCTGGCCATGTGGTGCCAGGACAACAACCTCTCACGCAACATGATCAAGACAAAGCAGGTGATTGTGGACTACAGGAAAAAGAGGACCGAGCACACCCCCATTCTCATCGACTGGGCTGTAGTGGAGCAGGTTGAGAGCTTCAAGTTCCTCGGTGTCCACATCACCAACAAACTAACATGGTCCAAGCACACCAAGACAGTCGTGAAGAGGGCATGACAATGCCTATTCCCCCTCAGGATACTGAAAATATTTGGCATGGGTCATCAGATCCACAAAGGTTTCTACAGATGCACCATCGTGAGCATCCTGACTGGTTGCATCACTGCCTGGTATGGCAACTGCTCGGCCTCCGACCGCAAGGCACTACAGAGGGTAGTGCGTACGGCCCAGTACATCACTGGGGCCAAGCTTCCTGCCATCCAGGACCTCTACACCAGGTGGTGTCAGAGGAAGGCCCTGAAATTGTCAAAGACTCCAGCCTCCCTAGTCATAGACTATTCTCTCTGCTACCGCACGGAAAGCGGTACCGGTCCAAGAGGCTTCTAAACAGCTTCTACCCCCAAGCTATAAGAAACCTGAACATCTAATCAAATGGCTACCCACACTATTTGCATTTCCCCCCCTCCTCTTTTACACCGCTGCTACTATCTGTTGTTATCATCTATGCATAGTAACTTTAATAACCATACCTACTCGACATGTTACCTCAACTAACCGGTACCCCCGCACATTGACTCTGTACCAATACCCCCCTCTGTATAGTCTCGCTATTGTTATTTTACTGCTGCTCTTTAATTACTTGTTACTTTTATTTCTTATTCTTACACATATATTTTTTTTAAACTGCATTGTTGGTTAGGGGATCGTAATTAAGCATTTCACTGTAAGGTGTTGTACCTGTTGTATGCGGCGCATGTGACTAATAAAATTTGATTTGAAAAACTATCAAGCGCTATGATGAAACTGGCTCTCATGAGGGCTGCCACAGGAAAGGAAAACAGAGTCACCTCTGCTGCAGAGGATAAGTTAATTAAAGTAATCATTCTAAGAAATTGCAGCCCAAATAAATGCTTGAGAGAGTTCAAGTAACATACACATCTCAACATCAACTGTTCAGAGGACACTGTAAATTTCATACCTTCATTTAACTTGGCAAGTCAGTTAAGAACAAATTCTTATTTTCAATGATGGCCTAGGAACAGTGGGTTAACTGCCTGTTCAGGAGCAGAACAACAGATTTGTACCTTGTCAGCTTGGGTATTTGAACTTGCATCCTTTTGGTGACTAGTCCAATGCTCTAACCACTAGGCTACCCTGACGCCCCAGGCTTTCATGGTCGAATTGGGCAAAGAAACACAAGCAATGGACATTAGAATGGTGGAAATCTGTCCTTTGGTCTGATGAGTCCAAATTTCAGATTTTTGGTTCCATCCACCATGTCTTTGTGAGACGCAGAGTAGGTGAAAGGATGATCTCTTCATGTGTGGTTCCCACTGTGAAGCATGGAGGAGGAGGTGTGATGGTGCTTTGCTGGTGACACTGTCTGTGATTTATTTCGAATTCAAGACACACTTAACCAGTATGGCTACCACAGCATTCTGCAGCGATAGCCATACCATCTGGTTTGTGCTTAGTGGGACTATCATTTGTTTTTCAACAGGACAATGACCCAACACACCTCCAAGCGTGTAAAGGCTATTTCACCAAGAAGGAAAGTGATGGAGGGCTGAATCTGATGACCTTGCCTCCACAATCACCCGACCTCAACCAGATTGAGATGATTTGGGATGAGATGGACCGTGGAGCGAAGGAAAAGCAGCCAACAACTGCTCAGCATATGTGGGAACTCCTTCAAGACTGTCAGAAAAAAGTGTGCAAAGCTGTAATCAAGGTGAAGGGTGGCTACTTTGAAGAATCTAAAATCTAAAATATATTTTGATTTGTTTAAGATGTGTTTGGTTACTACATGATTCCATAGTTTATTTCATAGTTTATGTCTTCACTATTATTCTACAATGTAGAAAATAGTAAAAATAAAGAAAAACCCTTGAATGAGTAGGTGTGTCCAAACTTTTGACTGGTACTGTACATACATGCCTTGTATCATATGTCAGTGTACTTGCTATGTAGTCAGACACCTTTGGTCATTCATAACACATACATAAAGGCTAAATGATACCAACACAAATGTATTAACACTTATGGAATTATCACTATACCCTAAAATAAATAAACATCAAAGAAAAGTTTAAACCATACATTTCCATTTTTTTCTCATTTTTTTTACATTACAAATACATTAATTTAAAAAATAAAGTACATCAATGCAGTTACATTGAACATTACGCAGTATATATATATATATAATAGTGTAGCTTGTCCCTGAGCTGGCAGATGAATTGTTCTTGCCTCTCTTCCTCATGGAGGTTCTGCATGTTGATTCCAACCTTAAAAGTAACAACAAAGAAAGTTAACAGGTCTGTTAGGAAATGCCTTTGTCACACCATCTGGATAAGATCATTTCTGTGCTGTGCCAGAAATACTCTAAATGGGGAGATGGGAAACTCATGTTATAAAATTCTTCTTTCATTTACAAATCTCATGACATGACTATTAGAAGTGGCTGTATCTAGGGGGATTTTTATTTAGCGGAGCTTGCAGGCTAAATTTAATTAGCCATCTAGCTAGCAATTGCTGTAAAGTCACCAAAATGATTTGAAATAATAATTGGGGTAATTATGTATTCTAACTCAACACTTAACTACTCCAAACAAATTAATAATCAGTAATATTACAATAAATAAAAGTGGCCTTTTGATTTTGCGAACTCATCACATGCGCACTTTACTGTGCTACAGAAACACCACCAACCAAACAACAGTACACTTTACTGTGCTGCAGAAACACCACCAACCAAACAACAGTGCACTTTACTGTGCTACAGAAACACCACCAACCAAACAACAGTACACTTTACTGTGCTACAGAAACACCACCAATCAAACAACAGTACACTTTACTGTGCTACAGAAACACCACCAACCAAACAACAGTGCACTTTACTGTGCTACAGAAACACCACCAACCAAACAACAGTGCACTTTACTGTGCTACAGAAACACCACCAACCAAACAACAGTACACTTTACTGTGCTACAGGAACACCACCAACCAAACAACAGTACACTTTACTGTGCTACAGGAACACCACCAACCAAACAACAGTGCACTTTACTGTGCTACAGAAACACCACCAACCAAACAACAGTGCACTTTACTGTGCTACAGAAACACCACCAACCAAACAACAGTGCACTTTACTGTGCTACAGAAACACCACCAACCAAACAACAGTACACTTTACTGTGCTACAGAAACACCACCAACCAAACAACAGTGCACTTTACTGTGCTACAGAAACACCACCAACCAAACAACAGTGCACTTTACTGTGCTACAGAAACACCACCAACCAAACAACAGTGCACTTTACTGTGCTACAGAAACACCACCAACCAAACAACAGTACACTTTACTGTGCTACAGAAACACCACCAACCAAACAACAGTGCACTTTACTGTGCTACAGAAACACCACCAACCAAACAACAGTGCACTTTACTGTGCTACAGAAACACCACCAACCAAACAACAGTGCACTTTACTGTGCTACAGAAACACCACCAACCAAACAACAGTACACTTTACTCTGCTACAGGAACACCACCAACCAAACAACAGTACACTTTACTGTGCTACAGAAACACCACCAACCAAACAACAGTGCACTTTACTGTGCTACAGAAACACCACCAACCAAACAACAGTACACTTTACTGTGCTACAGAAACACCACCACCCAAACAACAGTGCACTTTACTGTGCTACAGAAACACCACCAACCAAACAACAGTGCACTTTACTGTGCTACAGAAACACCACCAACCAAACAACAGTACACTTTACTCTGCTACAGGAACACCACCAACCAAACAACAGTACACTTTACTGTGCTACAGAAACACCACCAACCAAACAACAGTGCACTTTACTGTGCTACAGAAACACCACCAACCAAACAACAGTACACTTTACTGTGCTACAGAAACACCACCAACCAAACAACAGTGCACTTTACTGTGCTACAGAAACACCACCAACCAAACAACAGTACACTTTACTGTGCTACAGAAACACCACCAACCAAACAACAGTGCACTTTACTGTGCTACAGAAACACCACCAACCAAACAACAGTACACTTTACTGTGCTACAGAAACACCACCAACCAAACAACAGTGCACTTTACTGTGCTACAGAAACACCACCAACCAAACAACAGTACACTTTACTGTGCTACAGGAACACCACCAACCAAACAACAGTACACTTTACTGTGCTACAGGAACACCACCAACCAAACAACAGTGCACTTTACTGTGCTACAGAAACACCACCAACCAAACAACAGTGCACTTTACTGTGCTACAGAAACACCACCAACCAAACAACAGTGCACTTTACTGTGCTACAGAAACACCACCAACCAAACAACAGTGCACTTTACTGTGCTACAGAAACACCACCAACCAAACAACAGTACACTTTACTGTGCTACAGAAACACCACCAACCAAACAACAGTACACTTTACTGTGCTACAGAAACACCACCAACCAAACAACAGTGCACTTTCCTGTGCTACAGAAACACCACCAACCAAACAACAGTGCACTTTACTGTGCTACAGAAACACCACCAACCAAACAACAGTACACTTTACTGTGCTGCAGAAACACCACCAACCAAACAACAGTACACTTTACTGTGCTACAGAAACACCACCAACCAAACAACAGTACACTTTACTGTGCTACAGAAACACCACCAACCAAACAACAGTGCACTTTACTGTGCTACAGAAACACCACCAACCAAACAACAGTGCACTTTACTGTGCTACAGAAACACCACCAACCAAACAACAGTACACTTTACTGTGCTACAGGAACACCACCAACCAAACAACAGTACACTTTACTGTGCTACAGGAACACCACCAACCAAACAACAGTGCACTTTACTGTGCTACAGAAACACCACCAACCAAACAACAGTGCACTTTACTGTGCTACAGAAACACCACCAACCAAACAACAGTGCACTTTACTGTGCTACAGAAACACCACCAACCAAACAACAGTACACTTTACTGTGCTACAGAAACACCACCAACCAAACAACAGTGCACTTTACTGTGCTACAGAAACACCACCAACCAAACAACAGTGCACTTTACTGTGCTACAGAAACACCACCAACCAAACAACAGTGCACTTTACTGTGCTACAGAAACACCACCAACCAAACAACAGTACACTTTACTGTGCTACAGAAACACCACCAACCAAACAACAGTGCACTTTACTGTGCTACAGAAACACCACCAACCAAACAACAGTGCACTTTACTGTGCTACAGAAACACCACCAACCAAACAACAGTGCACTTTACTGTGCTACAGAAACACCACCAACCAAACAACAGTACACTTTACTCTGCTACAGGAACACCACCAACCAAACAACAGTACACTTTACTGTGCTACAGAAACACCACCAACCAAACAACAGTGCACTTTACTGTGCTACAGAAACACCACCAACCAAACAACAGTACACTTTACTGTGCTACAGAAACACCACCACCCAAACAACAGTGCACTTTACTGTGCTACAGAAACACCACCAACCAAACAACAGTGCACTTTACTGTGCTACAGAAACACCACCAACCAAACAACAGTACACTTTACTCTGCTACAGGAACACCACCAACCAAACAACAGTACACTTTACTGTGCTACAGAAACACCACCAACCAAACAACAGTGCACTTTACTGTGCTACAGAAACACCACCAACCAAACAACAGTACACTTTACTGTGCTACAGAAACACCACCAACCAAACAACAGTGCACTTTACTGTGCTACAGAAACACCACCAACCAAACAACAGTACACTTTACTGTGCTACAGAAACACCACCAACCAAACAACAGTGCACTTTACTGTGCTACAGAAACACCACCAACCAAACAACAGTACACTTTACTGTGCTACAGAAACACCACCAACCAAACAACAGTGCACTTTACTGTGCTACAGAAACACCACCAACCAAACAACAGTACACTTTACTGTGCTACAGGAACACCACCAACCAAACAACAGTACACTTTACTGTGCTACAGGAACACCACCAACCAAACAACAGTGCACTTTACTGTGCTACAGAAACACCACCAACCAAACAACAGTGCACTTTACTGTGCTACAGAAACACCACCAACCAAACAACAGTGCACTTTACTGTGCTACAGAAACACCACCAACCAAACAACAGTGCACTTTACTGTGCTACAGAAACACCACCAACCAAACAACAGTACACTTTACTGTGCTACAGAAACACCACCAACCAAACAACAGTACACTTTACTCTGCTACAGGAACACCACCAACCAAACAACAGTACACTTTACTGTGCTACAGAAACACCACCAACCAAACAACAGTGCACTTTACTGTGCTACAGAAACACCACCAACCAAACAACAGTACACTTTACTGTGCTACAGAAACACCACCACCCAAACAACAGTGCACTTTACTGTGCTACAGAAACACCACCAACCAAACAACAGTGCACTTTACTGTGCTACAGAAACACCACCAACCAAACAACAGTACACTTTACTCTGCTACAGGAACACCACCAACCAAACAACAGTACACTTTACTGTGCTACAGAAACACCACCAACCAAACAACAGTGCACTTTACTGTGCTACAGAAACACCACCAACCAAACAACAGTACACTTTACTGTGCTACAGAAACACCACCAACCAAACAACAGTGCACTTTACTGTGCTACAGAAACACCACCAACCAAACAACAGTACACTTTACTGTGCTACAGAAACACCACCAACCAAACAACAGTGCACTTTACTGTGCTACAGAAACACCACCAACCAAACAACAGGACACTTTACTGTGCTACAGAAACACCACCAACCAAACAACAGTGCACTTTACTGTGCTACAGAAACACCACCAACCAAACAACAGTACACTTTACTGTGCTACAGGAACACCACCAACCAAACAACAGTACACTTTACTGTGCTACAGGAACACCACCAACCAAACAACAGTGCACTTTACTGTGCTACAGAAACACCACCAACCAAACAACAGTGCACTTTACTGTGCTACAGAAACACCACCAACCAAACAACAGTGCACTTTACTGTGCTACAGAAACACCACCAACCAAACAACAGTGCACTTTACTGTGCTACAGAAACACCACCAACCAAACAACAGTACACTTTACTGTGCTACAGAAACACCACCAACCAAACAACAGTACACTTTACTGTGCTACAGAAACACCACCAACCAAACAACAGTGCACTTTCCTGTGCTACAGAAACACCACCAACCAAACAACAGTGCACTTTACTGTGCTACAGAAACACCACCAACCAAACAACAGTACACTTTACTGTGCTGCAGAAACACCACCAACCAAACAACAGTACACTTTACTGTGCTACAGAAACACCACCAACCAAACAACAGTACACTTTACTGTGCTGCAGAAACACCACCAACCAAACAACAGTGCACTTTACTGTGCTACAGAAACACCACCAACCAAACAACAGTACACTTTACTGTGCTACAGAAACACCACCAACCAAACAACAGTGCACTTTACTGTGCTACAGAAACACCACCAACCAAACAACAGTACACTTTACTGTGCTGCAGAAACACCACCAACCAAACAACAGTACACTTTACTGTGCTACAGAAACACCACCAACCAAACAACAGTACACTTTACTGTGCTACAGAAACACCACCAACCAAACAACAGTACACTTTACTGTGCTGCAGAAACACCACCAACCAAACAACAGTGCACTTTACTGTGCTACAGAAACACCACCAACCAAACAACAGTACACTTTACTGTGCTGCAGAAACACCACCAACCAAACAACAGTGCACTTTACTGTGCTACAGAAACACCACCAACCAAACAACAGTACACTTTACTGTGCTACAGGAACACCACCAACCAAACAACAGTGCACTTTACTGTGCTACAGAAACACCACCAACCAAACAACAGTGCACTTTACTGTGCTACAGAAACACCACCAACCAAACAACAGTGCACTTTACTGTGCTACAGAAACACCACCAACCAAACAACAGTGCACTTTACTGTGCTACAGAAACACCACCAACCAAACAACAGTACACTTTACTGTGCTACAGAAACACCACCAACCAAACAACAGTACACTTTACTGTGCTACAGAAACACCACCAACCAAACAACAGTGCACTTTCCTGTGCTACAGAAACACCACCAACCAAACAACAGTGCACTTTACTGTGCTACAGAAACACCACCAACCAAACAACAGTACACTTTACTGTGCTGCAGAAACACCACCAACCAAACAACAGTACACTTTACTGTGCTACAGAAACACCACCAACCAAACAACAGTACACTTTACTGTGCTGCAGAAACACCACCAACCAAACAACAGTGCACTTTACTGTGCTACAGAAACACCACCAACCAAACAACAGTACACTTTACTGTGCTACAGAAACACCACCAACCAAACAACAGTGCACTTTACTGTGCTACAGAAACACCACCAACCAAACAACAGTACACTTTACTGTGCTGCAGAAACACCACCAACCAAACAACAGTACACTTTACTGTGCTACAGAAACACCACCAACCAAACAACAGTACACTTTACTGTGCTACAGAAACACCACCAACCAAACAACAGTACACTTTACTGTGCTGCAGAAACACCACCAACCAAACAACAGTGCACTTTACTGTGCTACAGAAACACCACCAACCAAACAACAGTACACTTTACTGTGCTGCAGAAACACCACCAACCAAACAACAGTGCACTTTACTGTGCTACAGAAACACCACCAACCAAACAACAGTACACTTTACTGTGCTACAGAAACACCACCAACCAAACAACAGTACACTTTACTGTGCTGCAGAAACACCACCAACCAAACAACAGCACACTTTACTGTGCTACAGAAACACCACCAACCAAACAACAGTACACTTTACTGTGCTACAGAAACACCACCAACCAAACAACAGTGCACTTTACTGTGCTACAGAAACACCACCAACCAAACAACAGTACACTTTACTGTGCTACAGAAACACCACCAACCAAACAACAGTGCACTTTACTGTGCTACAGAAACACCACCAATCAAACAACAGTACACTTTACTGTGCTACAGAAACACCACCAACCAAACAACAGTGCACTTTACTGTGCTACAGAAACACCACCAACCAAACAACAGTACACTTTACTGTGCTACAGAAACACCACCAACCAAACAACAGTGCACTTTACTGTGCTACAGAAACACCACCAACCAAACAACAGTGCACTTTACTGTGCTACAGAAACACCACCAACCAAACAACAGTACACTTTACTGTGCTACAGAAACACCACCAACCAAACAACAGTACACTTTACTGTGCTACAGAAACACCACCACCCAAACAACAGTGCACTTTACTGTGCTACAGAAACACCACCAACCAAACAACAGTGCACTTTACTGTGCTACAGAAACACCACCAACCAAACAACAGTGCACTTTACTGTGCTACAGAAACACCACCAACCAAACAACAGTGCACTTTACTGTGCTACAGAAACACCACCAACCAAACAACAGTGCACTTTACTGTGCTACAGAAACACCACCAATCAAACAACAGTGCACTTTACTGTGCTACAGAAACACCACCAACCAAACAACAGTGCACTTTACTGTGCTACAGAAACACCACCAACCAAACAACAGTGCACTTTACTGTGCTACAGAAACACCACCAACCAAACAACAGTACACTTTACTGTGCTACAGGAACACCACCAACCAAACAACAGTACACTTTACTGTGCTACAGAAACACCACCAACCAAACAACAGTACACTTTACTGTGCTACAGAAACACCACCAACCAAACAACAGTGCACTTTACTGTGCTACAGAAACACCACCAACCAAACAACAGTACACTTTACTGTGCTACAGAAACACCACCAACCAAACAACAGTACACTTTACTGTGCTACAGAAACACCACCAACCAAACAACAGTGCACTTTACTGTGCTACAGAAACACCACCAACCAAACAACAGTACACTTTACTGTGCTACAGGAACACCACCAACCAAACAACAGTACACTTTACTGTGCTACAGAAACACCACCAACCAAACAACAGTACACTTTACTGTGCTACAGAAACACCACCAACCAAACAACATTGCACTTTACTGTGCTACAGAAACACCACCAACCAAACAACAGTACAGTACCTGATGTGGTTTAAGTATTTTTCCCAGATATTAAATGTCATCCCCTGATGTGGTTTAAGTATTTTTCCCAGATATTAAATGTCATCCCCTGATGTGGTTTAAGTATTTTTCCCAGATATTAAATGTCATCCCCTGATGTGGTTTAAGTATTTTTCCCAGATATTAAATGTCATCCCCTGATGTGGTTTAAGTATTTTTGTGAACACAAAAATCTAATTTGGTTGTTTTTCTATTAAAAAGTAGGAAAAACAGAAAAGACTGGTGGGGAAGCGAAACCTGGAAAAACTAAATTGAGAAAACAACTGAATTTGGGCCAAAAACTAAATTGGGCCAAAAATATAAACTTATTTTAAAAGGCCCTACAAATGTCTTTTGTTGAGTTCAGGTCCAATATTGGCTATGCAACCAACAGGGACAGAGGTCAGGCCATCCTAGAAATGTTTTAGAGTAATATCATATACACAATTTTGCATATACTTATCCAAAGCAACTTAAAGTCATGTGTGCATAAATGTTTGCGTATGGGTGGTCCCGGGAATCGAACCCACTATCCTGGCATTGCAATGCTCTACCAAGATTCAGGACAAGGTTATAAATGCTTTATGAACCCTCCATTCAATATGATTTATAAAGCCTTTAATAAGTGGTTCTTATGCCACACTTTATAAACACAGTTATGCTACATTTATGAACCCTTTATGATTTGTGACACATTTATGTAGTGTTTACGAAGCCTTTATAAGCTGCACATAATTTAATGCAGTACCCCTGTATCATATGTGATGGGTTAACATAGCAGAAACGGGCTGATCCACTTCACTGAGCCTGATTGGGTGCGTCCAAAATGGCACCCTATTCTCTTTATAGTGCACAAATCTTGACCCGGGCCAATAGGATTCTGGCCCAAAGTAGTGCACTATAGGGAATAGGGTGCCATTTGGGATGCAACAACTGGCTATGCATTCCAGAGGTGACAGGAAAAAAGGAAAATAAGTTCTTCCTTGGCTTGTCAATGATCTGGTTCAGAGAGGCTCTTCTCCCTTTCTCCTCCTAAATAACACCCTCTGTCAGCAGAACTACACAGGAAACCTAGCCAGGAAGGAAAGCTTTTCTCTGTCTTATTGTCTCCCCTGCTCTGCACAGCTCTGTCCCCTGAGGCTAATCTGGACATGCGCATCACAAGTTGACTCATAACCCGCAATCACGGAGGTTATATATCCGCAGAGGCCGCGGGTTATGAGTCAACCAGCGGATCACTAGTGGCGGGTTGAATAAAGAAATAATACCTTAAAAATCCATAAATGTAGCCAATCACAATTATATAATTATTGTGGAATTTATACCTATAGGCTACATTGAGTTTTGTCTTTCATTATTTGAGGCTATCTAGCATCAGCAGGTAAGCCTAAAATGTAGGGCCTAACTGGGAACGAGTTCAAATCTCATCATGGACAACTTTAGCAGTTTAGCAAATTAGCAACTATTTAGGAACAGGAGTGGAGAAACATGGTCTATTTTCTTCAGCATCTTGAAATAATGCTTGTAACGAGTGTGCTGAGAGTCGGGAAGCAAGTTCAGGGAGTGACTGTTATAATAAGTAAACGCAACTAAATACAAAACAAGAAACACAAACAACGCACAGACAGTACACTGGAACAGAAACAAGGACGCCTGGGGAAGGAACCAAAGGAAGTGACATATATTGGGAAGATAATCAGGGAGGTGATGGAGTCCAGGTGAGTCTGATGACGAGCAGGTGTGCATAACGATGGTGACAGGTATGCGCCATAACGAGCAGCCTGGTGACCTAGAGGCCAGAGAGGGAGCACACATGGCAATGCTAATACACAGTTAGATACCATCTGTAGCCTAGAGGTACTATCTTAATTAGTATCATAAATGCTGAAAGTAGGATATTTCAAACACATAAAATATGCATCCAAGCCCAACAGAAATCTTATCAGAATCACGTTGGGTCGTTTTCACAGCTTTCTATTTACAAACAAATTATCAAACTGATGACATTTAGAAAATCACGTTTCTTTGGAGTCATTTTATCCCTGGTACTCATCCGTCTCCAAGAAAGAAGCAGAGATGAAAGAGAACCACACAGAACAAAATTATAAAAGCAACATGTAAATGGTTGAGTTATTGCATTTTATCCCTGGTACTCATCCGTCTCCAAGAAAGAAGCAGAGATGAAAGAGAACCACACAGAACAAAATTATAAAAGCAACATGTAAAGGGTTGAGTTATTGCATTTTATCCCTGGTACTCATCCGTCTCCAAGAAAGAAGCAGAGATGAAAGAGAACCACACAGAACAAAATTATAAAAGCAACATGTAAAGGGTTGAATTCTTTTTCCACAGAAATGTTCCATTAGCACAAAAAGCATATTACTCTCCCTGTTAGTGAGCATTTCTCCTTTGCCAAGATAATCCATCCCTCTGACAGGATTGGCATATCAAAAAGCTGATTAAACAGGATGATCATTACAGAAATGCACCTTGTGCTGGGGACAATAAAGGGCCACTCTAAAATGTGCAATTTTAGTGTCAATGCCACAGATGTCTCAAGTTTTTAGGGAGCCAAAATGGAGCCGGAGGAGATGGCTGCCGTTTAACGGGCTCCTAACTAATTTTGTTGTTTGTAAATTATTTTGAACATAATGTTTCTGCCACCGTCTCTTGTGACTGAAAAGAGCTTCTGGATATCAGAACAGCGATTACTGACCTCAAACTGGGCAAAGATTTTTTCTTTAACGAGTCGGATGCGAAGGATTTACTGCAGATACCTGAGTCCAAATCCCCATCATTTGCAGGAAAAAAAGACGCTGATGCAGGGGACGCAGGTCAGGGTGCCCTGTGAGAATTTGTCGCCGAGTGGGTAACTCGCCTCTACCATCCGCCTTATTGGCCAATGTACAATCATTGGAGAATAGACTGGATGACCTCTGTTCAAGACAATCCTACCAACGGGACATTAAAAACTGTAATATCTTATGTTTCACTGAGTCGTGGCTGAACGACGACATGGATAATATACAGTTGGCTGGGTTTTATGTTGGCAAGACAGAACAGCTGCCTCTGGTAAGACAAGGGGTGGCAGTCTGTGTCTATTTGTCAATAACAGCTTGTGTGCGAAATCTAATATAAAGGAACTCTCAAGGTTTTTCTCGCCTGAGTTAGAGTATCTCATGATAAGCTGTAGACCACACTATTGACCAAGAGTTTTCATTTATATTTTAAATAGCTTCCTATTAAGCACCACAAACCGATGCTGGCACTAAGACTGCACTCAACGAGCTGTATAAGGCCATAAGCAAACAAGAAAAGTATCATCCAGAGGCGGCACTCCTAGTGGCCCGGGGACTTTAATGCAGGGAAACTTAAATCCGTTTGACCTCATTTCTACCAGCATGTAACATGTTCAACCAGAGGGGAAAAACTCTAGACCAGCTTTACTCCACACACAGAGACACATACCAAGCTCTCCCTCACCCTCCATTTGGCAAATCTGACCATATTCTATCCTCCTGATTCCTGCTTACACGCAAAAACTTAAGCAGGAAACACCAGTGACTCGCTCAATATGGAAGAGGTCAGATGATGCGGATGCTAAGACACAGGACTGTTATGCTAGTACAGACTGGAATATGTTCCGGGATTCATCCGATGGCATTGAGGAGTACACCACATCAGTTACCGGCTTCATCAATAAGTGCATCGATGATAGTAACCGTACGTACATACCCACACCAGAAGCCGTAAATTACAGGCAACATCCGCACTGACCTAAAGAGTACAACTTCCGCTTTCAAGGACTGGGACTCAAACCCAGACGCTTATAAGAAATCCAGCTATGCCCTCCTACGAACCATCAAACTTGCAAAGCATCAATACAGGACTAAGATTGAATCATACTACACCGGCTCCGACGCTTGTCAGATGTGGCAGGGCTTGCAAACTATTACCTACTACAAAGGGAAGCAAGCCGCGAGCTGCCAAGTGACACAAGCCTACCAGACGAGCTAAATGACTTCTATGCGTACTTCGAGGCAAGCAACACTGAAGCATGCATGAGAGCACCAGCTGTTTCCTAACGACTGTGTGAACACACTCACCGTAGCCAATGTGAGCAAGACCTTTAACTTCTTATGGCTGCAGGGGCAGTATTGAGTAGCTTGGATGAAAAGGTGCCCAGAAGTTCCCAGAGTAAACTGCCTGCTCCTCAGTCCCAATTACTAATACATGCATATTATTATTAGTATTGGATAGAAAACACTCTGACGCTTCTAAAACTGTTTGAATTATGTCTGTGAGTATAACAGAACTCATATGGCAGGCAAAAACCCGAGAAAAATCCAAACAGGAAGTGAGAAATCTGAGGTTGGTCAATTTTCAACTCAGCCCCTATCGAATACACAGTGGGATATTGGTCAAGTTCCTAAGGCTTCCACTAGATGTCAACCGTCTTTAGAAACTTGTTTGAGGCTTCTACTGTGAAGTGGAGCCGAATGAGAGGGGAATGAGTCAGGTGTCTGGCAGAGTGCCACAGGCTGGTCATGCGCATTTCACATGAGAGGGCTTTTCTGAAGACAAAGGAATTCTCCGGTTGGAACTTGATTGATGATTTATGTTAAAAACATCCTAAAGATTGATTCCATACATCGTTTGACATGTTTCTAAAGGACTGTAACGTAACGTTTTGACATTTCATCTGCAACTAGTGAACGCGCTTTGTGAGTTTTGATTTGTTTACCAAACGCGCTAACAAAAGTAGCTATTTGGACATAAATGATGGACATTATCAAACAAATCAAACATTTATTGTGGGACTATGATTCCTGGGAGTGCATTCTGATGAGGATCATCAAAGGTAAGTGAATATTTATAATGTTATTTCTAACTTCTGTTGAATCCAAAATGGCAGATATATATAAATGTTTTCTGAGCGCCGTTCCCAGATTATTTTCCCTAAAGCTTTTTTTAAATATGACACAGCGGTTGCATTAAGGAGAAGTATATCTATAATTCCATGTGTAACACTTGTATTTTCACCAACACCTATAATGAGTATTTCTGTAAATATATGTGGCTATGCAAAATCACTGGATGTTTTTGGAACTACTGAACATAACGCGCCAATGTAAACTCAGATTTTTTTATATAAATATAAACTTTATCAAACATAACATACATGTATTGTGTAACATGAAGTCCTATGAGTGTCATCTGATGAAGATCATCAAAGGTTAGAGATGAATTTTATCTCCATTTGTGCTTTTTGTGACTCCTATCTTTGGCTGGGAAAATGGCTGTGTTTTTCTGTGGCTTGGTGGTGACCTGATATAATCGTTTGTGGTGCTTTCGCTGTAAAGCCTTTTTCAAATCAGACACTGTGTCTGGATTAACAACAATTTTATCATTAAAATGGTGTAAAATACTTGTATGCTTGAGGAATTGTAATTATGAGATTTTTGTTGCTTTGAATTTGGCGCCCTGCACTTTCACTGGCTGTTGTCATATCGATCCCGTTAACGGAATTACAGCCCTAATAAGTACTTGTCAACATTCACAAATCCGCAGGGCCAGATGGATTACCAGGACGTGAACTCCAAGAAAGCTCTGACCAACTGGCAAGTGTCTGCACTTACATTTTCAATCTGCCCCTGGCCGAGTCTGTAATACCTACATGTTTCAAGGAGACCACCATAGGCCCTGTGCCCAAGAACACCAAGGTAACCTGTCTAAATGACTACCGACCTGTAGCACTCACATCTGTAGCCATGAAGTGCTTTGAAATGCTGGTCATGGCTCACATCAACACCATTATCCCAGAAACCCTAGACCCACTCCAATTTGCATACCGCCCCAACAGATCCACAGATGATGCAATCTCTACTGCAATCCACACTGCCCTTTCCCATCTGGATTAAACAGACACCTACGTGAGAAAGCTGTTCATTGACTACAGCTCAGCGTTCAAAACCATAGTGCCCTCAAATCTTATCAATAAGCTAAGGACCCTGGGACTAAACACCTCCCTCTGGACTTCTTGACGGGCTGCTCTAGGTGGTAAGAGTAGGCAACAACACATCTGATATGCTGATCCTCAACATGAGGGCCCCTCAGGGGAGCGTGCTTAGTCCCCTCCTTTTCTTCCTGTTCACCCGTGACTGTGAGGCCAATCACGACTCCAACAGCATCATTAAGCTCACAGATGACACAACAGTGGTAGGCCTGATCACCGACAACGATGAAACAGCATACAGGGAGAAGGTCAGAGACCTGACCGTGTGGTGTCAGGACAACAACCACTCCCTCAACGTGATAAAGACAAAGAAGGTGATTGTGGACTACAGGAAAAGGAGAGCGGAGCACGCCCCCATTCTCATAAACAGGGTTGCAGTGGAGCAGGTTGAGAGCTTCAAGTTCCTTGGTGTCCACATCACCAACAAACTAACATGGTCCAAGCACACCAACACAGTAGTGAAGAGGGCACGACAATGCCTATTGCCCCTCAGGAGACTGAAAAGATTTGGCATGGGCCCTTAGATCCTCAAAAGGTTCTACAGCTGCACCATCGAAAGCATCCTGACCTGTTGCATCACCACCTGGTACGGCAACTGCTCGGCCTCCAACCGCAAGGGCTACAGAGGTTGATGCGTACTGCCCAGTACATCACGGGGGACAAGCTTCCTGCCACTATACCAGGCCTCTATACCAGGCGGTGTCAGAGTAAGGCCCTAATAATTTCCAAAGAATCCAGCCACCCTAGTCATAGACTGTTCTCTCCGCTACCACACAGCAAGTGGCACCAGTGACACCAGAGCGCCAAGTCTAGGTCCAAAAGGCTTCTTTTACACCCAACCCAAGCCATGACTGCTGAACAGCTAATCAAATGGCTAACCAGACTATTTGCATTAAACCCCCCCTTTTTCTTACACTGCTGCTACTCCTGTTTATTATCTATAGTATAATATATCTATAATATAGACACTTTACCCCTACCTACATGTACATAATACTCCAATTACCTGATTAATCTGTACCGCACATTGACTAGTATATAGCCTCCTTATTGTTATTTTATTGTTGCTCTTTTCTTTCTTTTTTTTATAAATGTTTTCTTAACTCTTATTTTTCTTAACGGCACTTTTGGTTAAGGGCTTGCATTTCACGTTAAGGTTGTATTCGGGGTATTTAACAAATATAATTTGATTTGATTTGGATTTAGCCTATAGCACGTTTTCTATATTATTGGGTTAGGATTGGATGGCCTCAAACATCACACATAGTTGGGCGTTGCAGATGGGTTATTAGCAGTTGCTGTCGGGTGTGGGTTAACAAACAGCTGACCACTGGCGCACACACATGCACGTAAACACACATGTGGAAGCACAAATGCATGAAAGTATGCAAGCATGGACACATCCACTAACACATTCTACTGTCATCATACCCATTGTGAACAATAGGTGTAAGGTTGAAAAGGAAATAGTTTTGTCGTCCTCTTCTTTTTCGTCTGATGGAGGTTTTGACAAATTTTACTCTAAGCAGCATGTCTTACTGAAATACGTTATCTTACTGTAAATTGCATTTACAATGTTTGTCTTTAGCCTACTATAAACCTACTAAATCTGGGTCAAACAAACCTGGGGTAGTGCAGTGGGCAAAATATTTATTTTTTAATCTGCAAAGAACATCAGGAAATATCGGATCATGTTCCTATAGGCTTAGGCTACATAGATCCCATAGCTAAGTAACATGGCCCACAGATTTTTATAAAGCGGAAGGCAAAAGCAGGTTGAAAGTATGTTTGATGTGAGTTGTAAAAGCATAGTGATGCATGCAACTAAAATTGAAAATGTGCTGTAGGCTACAGTCAGAGATAGCAGAAGGATTTTTTTGACAGGGGGTGCAGGATATTTAAAAAAAAACTGGTTTAGATGTGTTTCTGCTTATAATTTCCAACATTTTCGTAGGCTATTTGTTAATCAACTCGTCTATAATTAGATACATGCAGCTTCTCTTCTGTCATTAAATGTTTCCCTAGAATACTAAACAAACCCTTGCTTCAGTGGAGTTCAAATAGGTCAAGTTTGTTCTGTCGTCTCTGCTTCTTTCGCGGAGCAAAGACATTTGGGGACCGGGGAGAAAACGCAATAGCCTAATAAACAACAAAAAAAACGGGAAAGATTTTCATTGCAAAATGTACAAATGACATCAGTTTGACCGGTTGTAAGGACATAGAAAGCTGTGAGAACTACCCAATATGTTTCTGATAAGATTTCAGTTGGGCTTGGATACATATTTTATGTGGTTGTATTAACTTACTATCAACTAATGATGCTGATAAAGATAACACCTCTAAATATGACATCTAACTTCGCATTAGCATTCTCTCAATACTGTTTACATGGCAATCATCCTATTGGTCTCATCATTGATTGGTGTAGTTGTGCGGCCTATACAGGCGCAACGTGCCTCCTGACGTTCTGGCGTGCTAGGGGTTAAATTGGGAGGTAGAAGGAGCCCTGTACGCGGTAGGGGAGTCACCAATTCACCACATAGCGGCGCGTTCTGGGGCACTTCTTAGCGGAAAACATCTGATTCAAACACATCTCTGAAAAAGCGGTGTTTGATTCAACCTTCATAGAGGATAGGAGACGTTTCGACCGGTCTAGATAGCTTTTGAATAACATTCAGAACACTGGAAGAGAAACCTCGAATATGAGGAATTCTGTCTGGAGCGCTTGTTAACGGTACGTGACATCCACATTCTTTCGCATCCACTAATTCACAGGCAGGGAAGGCTATTTGTGTTTCGCTGTCACGGAATGCTTCACTTTAAAATGGAAATTCATACATTTGGAATTATATTTTACATGCTGGATCAAACAAATCCAAGAAGCCCCCATGATTTTTCCATTAGATCCAGCTGTGCGCGCTATGCACACGTCGCTAAGGTAATGGTTTAGTGCTAGGTAATTGTGGGAGGTCGCTATTTTAGCTTTCTGAAAACATACTTCGGCTGAGTAACAGATCTCTTTTTTTTTTCCGGGACAACTTGTTGAATATTATATTTAAACTACCTTAAAATCATGTTTTTGGGACCTAAAATGTTTCTGTTTAACAAGGCCGTCTTCATGGGCCTACCAAAATGGGTTATCATGGTCTCTTTGCATTGCGCAACCATATTTATCCTTTTCATAACTGGATATTTGCGTGTATATGAAATGCCATAGCTCATTAGTCATATACTAACAGCATTTGTTAGTATCCCTAGTAGACAGTTGCTTGGCGGTGTCGGAATGTAGTCTTTGTAGCCTCGGCCACTGTCTGTATCCACAGTGGGTCTAGGCTGCAGTTGTGGTATTTCACCATCCTATTGAGTGTCTGATTCATGCCCTGATCTCCTCCAGATGTGCTGAATAGAACTGCACTTTTCCTTCTAATGAAGCAACACAACGCCCAGGATTGGGACATCTCTCCATTTTTGCAGCCATTCTGTTGAAGTCTTTTCTTAAAAAAAAAAAATGTGTATGGCTTCAGCCTAACTAGGTGAAGATGCCTGAAGAATCCAAAAGATGGTAGGTGTTCTTGATGTAGCGTAACCATCCAGTGTTTGGAAAGTTGGTCCCCTGGCTGGTTTAAAATGCCTAATTACAAATAGCCATGCTGCTGGCTAGTCCTTCTCTCACCTTTTTAAAGCTGTGGCATTGAGTATTTGCTCAGGAGATGCCAATGGTTTTTGTCTGTCCTTAGATTAGGGGCAGTCTCTTCCTGCAGTTACTGTCAGGTTAGTTAGTCATGCTGACATTGAAGTTGATTTAATGAGTTTTTTTCTGAAGTTGCTGACACGGCCACTTATTAGGGCAAAGTCACTGGGACTGTCAGTCCATGGTAGTTACTGAGCAGCTAACATCATGTGCCTAATGTAACCACCACCCGAAAGGTAGTTCAGCCTGTCAACCCTGGCTGACAGTATCCCAATAACCCTCTTGCCCATTTACTTGGGATTTTGACTTGACACACAAACACTGTGGTGTGTTGTGATCCAATCAGTCACGTGGTGCTATCTGATTGGTTATCTAGTCAGTCATTTGGTTTGGAAAGGAAACCCCCTATGCTTGTTATCTGATAACTTATCGGCTATTAGGAACATAATTGTTTCCTCTGTGATAGAGGCCCGGTAAACACACATGTAAAGTGTGAGAACATTTACTCGGTGACCGATAGCCCCAAAGATTACGTGTGTCTTAAAGTGGGGGATGCAATCAAACCCTGTCTCCAGCTATCATATGATGACTGGAAAACTGTTCTAGTCATTTCTGTAGACCTTGAATGCACTTTGTGTTCAAGGTCGACAAAGAAAAATCTGCTCTCATAGCAGAAACCAATGCATGAACGTTTTATTGTCTTAGTGCTGTTGCTCTTGTGATGCAAGCCATATAATGCACATGATTGCTGGCAGAGTGAGATTTGGCTGTGGTTTTAAGTGTGCGTGCAATTATAAACTTGTTCTGCAAGAAGATGTTAGATCAACATTTGCCACTGTAGCTCTGCAAAGCATGTCATCTGACTTTTACATGCTGAAGTTAGTTTGGTTTAGAAGAGCTGCATACTTCTCCAATGGCAGTTTGTAAGTGTTATTATTATAATATCACTGATTTAGATGGTTAAAGGTGATATTGACATACAGGCCTGATGCACTAAATGTCCCCAAGAGCTTATTTCTTATCTTAATAGAATATGGACTAGTCCAATCGCTTGAGGACAACTGGGACTGAGGACAGTCATTATATAATCATTTCATCTAAGGCTTTTCACCAAAGAAATGTGGACTGGGCTGGTTATGCATCCCCTGTAGTGGCTGGAACTGTCCTGTTCAGGACTATGTGAAAATAAATGTTCAGGTTGCCACAGTAGTGTGAAAAAGGGGCTGCTTTGCCTATCGTTTAAACAGCTTCCAGTCTCCCACTGTAGTTTAAATGTTAACGTGTTTACAAGTCATCAGAGGGGAATTTACCTGACGAGTCAAGTTAACATTAACTACTCTTCAGCAGTCACTGTGCACTGGTTTCAACAAGAGCTTGTGGACTGTCAGCTCTGTACTTGTTTTCAGGAAATGGACTGTTTGTTTTTGAGTATTCCCCCCCCCCCCCCCCCAGACTGACCCTGAGAGGACTACAAGAGGCCTCTATGTAGAGTGGCGGGAATTCAGCTGGAGCAGTGTCATACATGAGGTTCTTGGAAATGTTCTCTAAGCTCCGCTAGTAAGCGGCGAGCAGTAGCCCGAGACTGCCGCGCAGAAGAAATATCAGCCCACGGAGAAAAGCACACAAGATTGAACTTCACTTAACTTTCTAGCGTCAACAGGGGAAACTCTAGAAAGTGATCAACGTTTCCCTTCGCTGTGGCAATTGTGATCAAATCAATAGCCACTTTCATTGCAACATTCCCAAATAATTTGTTGTATGCCGAACACATCGGAGTAGGATACTATTGCACTGACACGCACAACTCAGCCCGTACTCTACACAGACCTGTGCGGCGTAACATTTACATTTGAGTCATTTAGCAGACGCTCTTATCCAGAGTGACTTACAGACAATTAGTTTTAAATTCCAATGATGCTTGTTTGGAGATCCAAGCGTGACTGGCATGTAGCCACGTGTGCTCATTTAGTTCATATCCTTTGTTAGTTGGAGTTATTCATCAAGTTTTAGATAATTTGTAGTCAGCAATAGGGGAGCGATTGCTTCCTACAAGAGCACAAAACGTGTACATTTCTAGGCATCTTTGAAAAGCAAGTCTAGTAAAGAGCATTTATTTTTTGTCTTAAAGGGGCAGTGTTGTATTTTGAGACAGGCTTTAACACCACATTGGCTTCTACTGGAGGCTGAATGATAGAACAGCTATTTCCATGTAAAAATGTTATGGGATGCATTTTCTCCATTGTTTTTGCTAATAGGCCACTGGTAGGCCTACATTGTGATGAAGTAGCCTAATTGGCAAAAGTTATAGCTGGAAGTTTATACTTCACAGACCTGAAATTTGCTCAGTGCTGAAAAACTGAGGCAACATTGGTTCTTGACCTTGTATGTCTCATTATTCCTAAGTTACTCTATATTTTATAGAAATGGAGTTTAGCAGGCCTATGTTCTCGATCCTGCCTCAGTCACATTCTTGGACATTACTATACATTGTCAATCCTTTGCACTGTAGTCTTCACCTTTTTTAAGGTTTTGGACTACAGCTGCTGAGGGTGGATTGCACGCTCTACTGTCATGTTGTCCTGTGTGTTATGAGATTACTGGAGCGTATGGCCAGTTTTAAACACCAACCAGGTAGCGTAAGATTAACTTCATTTAATAGCTCAACCTTTGTTCACTCCCAACCTTTGCTCTCCTCTGCCATCGTCAGTCAAGGCTAATTTCCAGTAGTGCGGCAATCTACGCAGCATCTGCAAGTGCCCCTGAAGGTATGTGTCATATGGAAAATAAATGCTTAGCGTTTTAGCTGCTGAAATCAACCTATGGTGGTTTTTATAATGTGCTGTTGTAGTGTTTCTCGTTCTCTCTCAGAAAGAAGCCATTTTGTTCCCTAATCCAGCTGTGAGTGTTGATGGTTCCAGAGCTTGGTGTTGGCAGTCAAGTCTCCTCTTGCAGTTTACAGTACTGGTCGGCCACTGACTTTATATTTTACTGTAGGCTACTCTGTCTGTGCTCGGTTTCTGTCTTTGTCATGAAGGGCCGAGTTACAGCTGTGATAGAGTTAGTAATAATGACCTGTGGCTATAGTTGTTAATAGCAAATGTTGTCTCCTACCATAACCAGAGGACCAAGTTGCACACAGATGGACAGTGTGGTGGTATCCAGCTGTCTTTTAGCCTCAGATAGGGTGACCCAAGCTGAGTGTGACTTCCTAAGAAGCTGTCACTACGTTCTCTAAAACCAGAACGGCTGAGTGTTCCTTTAACATAATATCTTGGTATTCCATGGCTCACTCTGCCTCTTACTGTCTTTACTACACTGAAAGAGGAGCAATGTTAATCACAATGGATTATACTCAAGCATAGTTTCCTGACTAGCCTTGCAAAAGTGTTCATCCCCCTTGGTGTTTTTCCTATTCTTTGTTTGTTGCTTTACAACCTGTACTTGCAATGGATTTTTATTTGGGTTTCATGTACTGGACACAAAATAGTCCAAGTTGTTGAAGTGAAACTTTACAAAACAAGTTTAAAAAAAATACATGTAAAAGTGGTGCGTCAGGTCAGGGACAAAGTTGAAGTACAAAGCAGGGTTGGGTTATTAAAAAATATCAAAGTTTGAACATCCCATTGGCGCATCATTTTAAATCCATTATTAAAAAATATGGCACCACAACAAACCTGCCAAGATTGTGCCGCCCACCAAAACTCATGGACCAGGCAAGGAGGGCATTAATCAGAAGCCAATCAGAACCCTGAAGGAGCCGCAAAGCTCCACAGTGGAAATTGGCGTATCTGTCCATAGGACCACTTTAAGCCATACACTCCACAGAGCTGGGTTTTATGGATGAGTGGCCAGAAAAAAAGCCATCGCTTAAAGGACAAAATAAGCAAACACGTTTGTTTGCCAAAAGGCATGTGGGAGACTTTTTAAACATAGGGAAGAAGGTACTCTGGTCAGATGAGACTAAAATTGCGCTTTTTGGCCATCAAGGAAAACTCTGGTGCAAACCCAACACCTCATCACCCCGGGAATTCCATCCCCACAGTGACGCGTAGTGGCAGCATCATGCTTTGGGGATATTTTTAATCGGCATGGACTAGGAAGCTTGTTAGAATTGAAGGAATGATGGATGGCGCTAAATACAGGAAATGTCTTGAGGGAAACCTGTTTCAGTCTTCCAGAGATTTGAGACTGGGATGGAGGTTCACCTTCCAGCAGGACAATGACTCTTAAACCACAACGAGTGGTTTAAGGGGACATATTTAAATGCCTTGGAATGGCCTAGTCAAATCCCAGACCTCAATCCAATTGAGAATCTGTGGAATGACTTAAAGCTTGCTCTACACCAGCGTAAGCCATCCAACTTGAAGGAGCTGGAGCAGTTTTGCCTTGAATGGGCAAAAATCCCAGTAGCTAGATGTGCCAAGCTTAGACACCCCAAGATACTTGCAGCTGAGAAAGGTGGCACTACAAAGTGTTGCTTTTGGGGGGGTGAGTAGTTATGTATTGTCTTATTTCTTGTTTTTCATCAAATACATTTTGCTTCAAAGTGATAGGCATGTTGTGTAAATCAAATTATACACCCCCCCCCCCCCCCCCCCCCAAGTGGCTTGAGTACTTTCTCAAGCCACTGTAGGTTACATGGAACAGCTTTAATTTAAGATCTTTATGACAGCCTAGAGTTGGACTGGACAGGGCCTCTGCCCTATGTGAATCACATGACTGACAGGACGCACTGTTCGAAAGAGGAAGTGTGTGTGTCCCTGGCTAGTTGCTGTTTCTGATGCCCTCCAGGTGTTCCTTTCTCACACACATTGTCTTAATTAAAGACCCCACAGAGTTGAATCACCTCCCATCCCTACATGCATGGCTATCAATGGGTTACAGCAAGGCTTCAATATGATGGGTGGTTAGTAAGAACGAGGTACTGGGTCATGGCTCCTCATTGTGGATCGTTATAGGGATATTACTTTTTACGATGCTCACAAAACCTTTTTAGGGGACAATTTCAGGTAGCGGAAGCCAGCAGAAGCTGTTAATCTTTAAAATGTTTGGAGAACAAAGACATTACAGCTATCATTCTTTTATCACAAATGTTTTTGTGAACAAGTTTATGTTATGTGAAATTTAATTTCCTACATTATATACATTTTTCACAAGCTTAAAGTAATTGTCCAGTGTTTCCTGATTTCTATGAAATGACCTATAAGTAGTAATATGAGTGATTACTTTCCTTTCTGAATAAAAAAAATAATTAAGATGCCCTGCCATTTCCCAGTTGCTCAAATTCTAGTTTGCCTTTTTTTCAGTTTGGGACAAAACAAGCAAGTATTTTTGTAGAGGATCATTGTACCATCTAAACCACTGAAATATATTTGCCATAACTGAAAATCTAGTATTTTGAAGCTGGTGTAAAGGACTTCAAAACTAAACTTTAGAATGGGAAGCATAGAAATAGCGCACATAGAACAGAGCTACCACTGCTTTCAATGAGTGGCAGATCTCAGTTCTATGTGAATATTGGCGCTCTATGTTAAAGCAGCTCTGTGTCGGAATGCTGTGGCCATATGCCTTTAACAGTATTAATGCGATTAGACATTTAATTTTATGCTTTGACCATACGAGTCAACAACATTGTTTGGGTACGAGTTAACAGAATAACTTTAGTGACATTTTCACTGGACAGTTGCTTTAACATCTGAGTGTAGTTGCATTATTTCTTGCTCTCCCCCCTCCCTCCTACAGGCACATAACGGAGCATGTGCTAGTACTGAGTCTCTTTGCTGAGTCGACCCCCTGGCCTGAACAAGGAGCTGCCGTCTGATTTGGTTTACCTGTCCTGACTCCAGTAAGGCTAGCCCCTACCCCACCATGTCTACTGAAATGGAGAGCGCGGCATCCGTGGTCCCGGCTGCCCCCTCCAGCACCCCCGCCTCCACAACCAGCCCTCCCACCACACCCTCCACAGCACCAGCCAAGACCCCCTTTAAGAAAGAGAAGAAAAAAGGTACTATATGCAAGGGGCCTCTCCCTCTTACCCCACGTAAGGGATTTGGTGTTATGGGCAGAACATACTTTTTCTGAGTCGTCAGACTTGACCTTTGGTCAAGTTTTACATCTTGCTTTCCATGCGTCTTGTGGCGTGATGGTTGAGGCTACGTCATGAATTATAAATGGCATTCTCAACCAGACAAAGTGACAATCGATCCAATGATTCACTTTTCTCTCCTTCCCTTTGCCCAGCTCCAGAGAAGACTGATGAGTACCTGCTGTCAAGGTTCCAGGGTGATGGTGTGCGGTACAAGGCCAAGCTGATCGGCATCGACTATGTTCCAGAGGCCCGAGGGGACAAGATGAGCCAGGACTCCATGATGAAACTTAAGGTACTAGATATTAGGATGCAGATGCTACAGTACACGTTAGTGAAGAGCAAATTGAATATGACTTTTGTTAATCTGTTTTCTATGGTAATTTCTCTCTGGGTGTGCATATGGTGGTGAGCTGTCTGTGTGTGTTAGTATGTCATTGTGTTGTCTTCGCAGGGCATGGCAATAGCTTCTCGGTCCCAGGGCAAACACAAGCAAAGGATCTGGGTCAACATATCCATGTCAGGCATCAAGCTCATTGATGAGAAAACGGGGGTGAGAACTGTTTGACTTTCTAATCCACAGTTCATCCCTCTTCATCCCTCTATCTAAATCATGTCTTACAACTACAATTCCTATAACAGAATTGTAGAGACATTTTCACAAGGTAAACACAGGACATGATCTCAGTCGAGTAGGTTCCATGTTGGCCTAAATGCAAGTGTTTATTAAGTTATTGAAGACAACTGATTTTAAAACAGTCAATCTCCTCTCCCTCTCAGGTGATAGAACACGAGCACATAGTGAATAAGATCTCATTCATCGCCAGAGACGTAACGGATAACAGGGCCTTCGGCTACGTGTGTGGGGCCGAGGGACAGCACCAGTTCTTCGCCATAAAGACTGGCCAGCAGGTAAGACGCATGGGGACACACGTAGATTGTTCGATTGTTGCAAGTAGTTGATTGTCTGACTGTTTTTCCATTCATCTCCTCTCCATATAGGCAGAGCCCCTGGTCATTGACCTAAAGGATCTATTCCAGGTCATCTTCAATGTGAAGAAGTCTGAGGCTTCACAGAAGGTAAATAACTATGATGGGGTTGTTCATTAGGGCATGCTGTACAAATTGTACTTTTCTGTTAAATGTTTTTCTCTGTTCTGGTAGTACAGCCCTGTTTCCAAACATTTTTGGTCATGTGACTGATGTTTGTAGTCAACACTGCCCCCTAGTGCTTCATTAGTCCTGCACCACGAGCTTTCATTGCAATACCGATGAGATGACTCATCGCACACAAATCGCTTCCAATAAGTAAATGGAGAACATTTGACATTCCTCCAATGGGAATATTCACCATGTTTCTCTTCTTGCACTATCTTTTCAGGGTGGGAGTAATAATGCGGTAGCTGAGGTAAGTGCTTGTGTATGTTGGCTAACTATAAGCTTCATCTGCAATGTACTGCATCCTTTACCTCCTACTGCTGTGTTTTCATTTGCAGAATGGTGGTGATGCCTTGCTCAGTATCGATGGCCAGGCTGGCGCTGCCAAAGTAAGTCTTTTAAGATATTGGAATCATGCATGTAAAAGAGTGCAACGAGGATTCTCCAGGCACAAGTGTCTACTAGTAGATGTGCTGTTGAGTCTCATTTTATGGTACATCCAGTATATTTAAGATGCTTAAAATGGATATGTTTTTGTTTAGGAGGTGCAACAGCTGGATTTGTTTGGCGACATGTCCACCCCCCCAGACATCCACTCTCCTACAGTAAGTTGGCCTGCTGTTGTGTTCACTGGATGTGCACACATTATGGGAATATATATATTTTTCTGGGAATATACTCATAATGTGAAAAGTGCTAGAGCTGGGGGAAATGCTCTTAACACAGACTTTGCACATGGATAGGGCCAATGGTTGGCAATTATGTTATATGCCATGCGTGTCTTCGAAGTAAACCTTTTTGGACAGAAGGGATAACAAATTACCTTGCTGGTATTTTATTTAAATATTTTTTTGCACTCTTTCCTATTCCAAACAAGGATCTTTTCCCCCAATGTTATAATCAGGTGGCTTTGACTACTCAAGCTCTGGTAAAGTTCCTCTCGGGTGCTAGCTAGCTCAGTCTTACCCTTGGCCATAGATGTTTTGTTCTGCCTTGTGGATGTATGCCAGTTTTTCGCCCAAAACCATAGCTTAACTGCGTAACTTCACTCCTTAAACCAATCAAACCATCTTATGTCATACAGGACTCTCAAACTCAACTCTGTAAAGGTCTGTCTGTAATACGTGTATGTTTATTAACTTGAGGTAGTTTTGATTGATTACAAAGGTCAAATCCTGGCTATCTTAAATGGCAACACGAATAATGCTTGTAATCCCTCGACACAAAGGCGGGTGCCTTGACAAAGCACATTCCTACAGTTGAGTTTCTGAATCCTGTTTTAAATGTTTGTTTAGCTATCATCACTGTTTTATCAATCAAACCGTCTTCTCTTGTCATGTCATTTTGTTATTCATTTAGCTGTGTTAACAGTTGCTTCTCTCTTTCAGCGCAACAGATTTGTATTTTTTTCTCTCTCGTTCCCTCCCTTGATAACCAGGAGACTAGTGATTTGTATTTTTTTTCTCTCTCCCTCTCGTTCCCTCCCTTGATAACCAGGAGACTAGTGATGCTCTATTGCTGGATCTGTCTGCCGAGGTTGACAGCAATCAGAACTGTATAAAGGGAAATCCCTTCACCTCCTGTACGCCTAACCCTTGGGGCACCCCCCAGACAGAGAACCCCTTCTCCTCCACGTTTGGCTTCTTTCCAACCCCAGACACTGACCCTTTTGGCAATGACCCCCTTGCCCAATCAGCACCCCCCCATTCTCCGATCTCAGCCCCCTCCACCAATCACAACCAAGAAAGCTCTGTTAACTTCTTGGGTAGGCCAATCAGGAGCGGAGTTGGTCTTACTGAAGACTCTGACAACTTCGGTCAGCAGTTGAGCGGGTTGTCCAATAGGAACATGATCCTGGCTCTCAGTAATGGCCAGTGGCCACTAGGGGGAGTGATGACAGAAGAGAGCAGGGTTCCTGTCCAGAATGGCTTGGGATCTGTGCACTCAACACAGAACCCCTTTCTTGACGTTTCTGGGAAAAGTCCTCTCCCTTGTAATGACGTGTTCGATCCACAACTCCCTGCCCCTGTGGGTCCTAGCAAGGATGGTTCGGTTGTGATAAGCCCACCTCCACAGAGCACTAAGGCTGGACGAGGTCGGAGGAGTGCCAAGGTGAAGCTCCATAGAGGTCCTATGATGTTGCTGCATGTATGAGAATGAGTCTGTCTGCACACCACCTCCCCAAACCATAATTGGTATTCTAACAACAACCCCCTTTCACAGCACTGGGATACCATGCTGGCATATTCTATTCCTACAGGCCAACAGGTAGCATTGCACTGTTTTGTCTTTACCAACATGGTTTTGGTACAAGGATGTTAGGGTTGGTGTTTTTGTCTCTGGGGATACAACTGGTATGGGTTTCTAATGTAACTGCATGTTGTGGTGCTCACATGGCTTCTCTAACCTGCTTGTCCCTGGAGATTAACAACCTCTCTGCTTGACTGTAACCACTGTTTATCTCCTGTTGCTATCTATTTATATGTTCCTTGTCTTAACATTCATGCTTCAGTGAGGTGTGGAGGTAAGTGTTGGTGTTTGTCTTTTTAAGTATTATTAGGGATGTGTTTAAAGGTTCATATTAATGTGAATACAGTATATAAGTGATAGTTTTTCAACCGCATTATCATCCATATAAACCTTGCCATTAATTCAGTGCTCACTACAGTTTTCCCTTGTTTACTGGCCCTCGATGGATAGTCAATTGTTCAATATCCCTGTAGTAAATTTGGTTGCCTTATTTACGGTTTGACCACCAGTCTCCTCCTGCCAATGACCTGTTTGGGACCGACCCATATGCTGCTCTCAGTCAGCCTGACTGCTCATCTGCCTCTGATGACCTCTTCAACAGTCCGACCACCACCTCTCCCATAGCAGCTCTGGGTAAGGCTAGTGGCGTCATTGGCTCCAGATAGTGAGAACCCATGTTGTGTTGAAGAGAAACAATTGGCTAGCTTAAATCGGCCTTGGCTCAAATCATCCTTTAGCTATGCTGCATTTGAGGCAAACTAGATGGTGTTTTAAGTTCTATTCAGTCTACCTATTGTACCTAAATGAAAAGGTCACCTTATCCTCTTCTCTCCCCTGGTCTTCCTCTGTCCTCCAGGAGCATTGCAGTTGGGTCACCCTTCAGTCACCATTCATGGCACAGCCACATCACCGTGGGGAGTCCCAGCACCAGGACCTTCCATGTTCACCATGCCAGGAGGGGTAACACTCCACAACCCCCAGACCACCTTCCCCCAGCCATCTGCCTTCGGTGCCCTTCCTATACCCCCGGCCCCCTGGGGCCAGCAGGCTCCATCCCCGTATGGGGCCCAGCCGGTCACCCAGGCTTGGGGACAGCCTGCTCCTGCAGGGCCCATGGTTGCACCTGGCTGGGGCCAGCCTCCCATGGCTAACCCCTTCCAACCCGGCCCTTATGCCATGATGGGAGGCCCTCCACAGGGTATGCCACAAGGACCACCCCGGCCACCACCCCGGCCCCCAATCAAGGAGGCCCCAGCCAAGATAGAACCCAGTGCCTTCACGGCTCTGGACCCCCTGGGAGGGGAGAAAGAGAAGAAGAGTGGGAAGGACATGTTCAAGGACTTCCAGATTGCCAAACCTCCAGCCATCCCAGCCAGGAAGGGGGAGCAGGCTCCTGGAGCCGCCCCCAGCACTAATGGGGATGGCGCATTTGCCCAGTACTTCTCCAGCAAAGTGGGCATGCTCCAGGAGGTTGCGGATCACGACGACTTTGAAATTCAGAGTCAGATTTCAGCGGTTGCCAATGGTAATGGTGGTTGTTTTGGAATGTCAAAATCTGTAGGAGATTACCCCAATACCTATTTATCATCTAGCCCCAGCAAATATCAAGTTAAATAAAAAATCTGTCACATGCGCCGAATACAACGGGTGTAGACCTTAATGTGTAAAAAATAACATGGTCCGGTACCGTTTTCCTGGACGGTAGCACAGTGAAGTCTATGGCTTGGGTTACAGGATGGTTTGTGATGTACAGTAACAGTTTGGACACCTACTCATTCAAGGTTTATTTTTTTTGACTTTGCTACATTGTAAAATAATATTGAAGACCAACAATGAAATACATATGGAATCATGTAGTAACCAAAAGTGTTAAATAAATGTATTTAAGGTTCTTCAAAGTAGCCACCCTTTGCCTAGATGACAGCGTTGCACACTTGTCATTCTCTTGACCAGCTTCACCCGGAATGCTTTTCCAACAGTCTTGAAGGAGTTCCCACATGCTGAGCACTTGTTGGCTGCTTTTCCTTCACTCTGTGGTCCAAACCATCTAAATTGGGTTGAGGTTGGTTGATTGTGGAGGCAAGGTCATCTGATGCAGCACTCCATCACTCTTCTTCTTAGTCAAATAGCCCTTACACAGCCTGGAGGTGTGTTGGGTCATTGTCCTGTTGAAAACCAATGGTCCCACTAAGTGCAAAACGGATGGGATGGCGTATTGCTGCTGAATAAATAAACCACCAGCAAAGCACCATCACACCTCCATGCTTCATGATGGGAACTACACATACGGCGATCATCCGTTCACCTACTGTCTCACAAAGACATTGAGGTTGGTCATCAGACCAAAGGACGGATTTCCACGTCTAATGTCCATTGCTCGTGTTTCTTGGCCCAAGCAAGTCTTCTTATTGGTGTCCTTCAGTAGTAGTTTCTTTGCAGCAATTCGACCAGTCACACAATCTCCTCTGAACTGTTATTGAAATGTGGCTGTTTAACTCTGACGCATTTATTTTGGGCTGCAATTTCTGTAGCTGGTAACTATAATGAACTTATCCTCTGTAGCAGAGGTAACTGAGTCTTCCTTTCCTGTGCTTGATGGTTTTTGCGACTGCACTTGAAGGAACTTTTAAAGGTCTTACATTTTCTGGATTGACTGACCTTCATGTCTTCAAGTAATGATTGCCTGTCGTTTCTCTTTTCTTATTTGATCTGTTCTTGCCATAATATAGCCCTATTTAGTAAAATACCAAGTCCATATTTGGTTTACCACCCCTACCAACTGATAGGCTCAAATGCATTAAAAAGGAAAAAACAAGGCACACCTGTTAATTGAAATGCATTCCAGGTGACTACCTCATGAAGCTGGTTGAGAGAATGCCAAGAGTGTGCAAAGCTGTCATCAAGGAAAAGGGTGGCTACTTTGAAGAATTTCAAATATAGTTTGATTTAACACTACTACATGATTCCAAATGTGTTATTTCATAGTTTTGATGTCTATACTATTATCCTAAAATGTAAAAAATAGAAACCCTTGAACTGTGTTAACTTTTGACTGGTATTGTATTTTTGATCCACCTGATTTTCTTCTCCCGTTTTCTTTCCTGTCTGTCTTTAGACTCACCCAAACCGGCCCCACGGCAAGCTGCTCCCATGTCTTCTGCAGCGGCCCCCGTTCCAGGGCTCCTGGATGCCTTTGCCCCAAATCTAGCCCCAGGCCTGGCTCCAACAGCAGCAACCGGTCTCAACCAGAGCCTATTTGATGATGCATTTGGCACTGCAACTCCTAATGCCTTTGGAGCACCACTCCTAGCAATGGTACGGAAACGGACTCTTATCGCAATGAATCCTATCAAACGCCAAGCAATTGACGATAACGTACTGCTTTGTATCACTGTTTTTCCGACAGAACACTCCTGTTGCCCAGACCACTGGCAGCTCGGATCCCTTCGGAGACCCCTTTGGCAACCCCTTTGCCTAAGTGACATCCTGCCCATCAGTTCCAGATAATAAGCAGCAAGGCTCTACGACCAAATAAGATCTTCAGAACCAGCTGCTACAACGAGCGCCAGACAATCTACATGATTGCGTCTTTTAGCCCCTGCCCCAAAGCACACTAACTCCTCACCTGCCTTTTTTGATGTCAGTTACTTCGCTTCCCCCAAACCACCTTCACTTTAAAGATGCACTCCAGAAATGTCTAACTTTTCCTGATGGAAAAACAATATCCCACATTTGTATACACTTAAGGGGAAAAATAAAGGTTTTCAGCAAAATAGTTTTTTGTCTTTTTTTTAAAAAGATGAGTGCAAACTTCCTCGTAAGCCAATTCAAGGAGTTGGTCTGTGCCTTTAAGTAAATCAGGTGATGAATGAGCCCGGAGGACTTTAATCTATGTCTTGCCCAATCGGTGGTGGTAGTTTCTGTTCCCAGCTCACGTAGCTTTTCAGTGCCACTGAATGAAATGTATTCTAATGAAATTATTCCCGACAGGGAGGAACATGGATGGAAGGGAAGGTCCTACAAATACTCTGTCTAATTAAACACATTTCTTTCATTGGTCTTTGTCGTGTCTTAGATATGATTATTCTCTGGGAAATGTTAAGGGGTTTTACTGTATCCCTAGACTACTCACCTTAGGCTGCTTAAAGTGGGCAACATTCATGTGTCTTAGTATAGGCCACTCAAACAAGTTTTCATAGACATGTACTTGTGTGGGGTGCAATGTTTCATTCATCCTATGAAGTAACATTTACCAACCTGGGTCTTCAGAATCTAAAACTGAGAAAAGGCTGAATTCATTCATATGCAATTTTGGTTGCTAATACATACTTGCCTTATCCAAATAAGCCTCTAGATACTTTAATGAGTGCCGACTATAAAGCACCTGGTTAAATGTAACACAATCCTAGGTTACTATTACCCAAACTATTTGCACTTTGATCATACAATGGGTTGTGTGACTTGTATTTTTTTTTTTTGCTGTTGCCAGAATCACTGACATTTAAATGATTTGACTTTTGAATAAATATTCATGTGTTAAGTCACGTAATTTTTTTGAGTTTTAGTTTAGTGCCCCTGATTAAGAAAAATTAAAGCGGGTGAATTTGACTCAAGATTCCTGCCCTATGATGTAATGACTTATGTTTGATATACCTACTTTAAAAGAATGTTCTAAACAAAGTACTGCTAGCTAGTATGCATTCAAATAATATTGTGGACCTGTCCCTTTCAATTTTGCAATGTAGAAATAACATGAACACGAGCTGCTGTTCTAATAACTTTTGGCCTTTCAATCACTTAAACTACTATTCCCACAATCCCTTTCACGAGTGAGACGGACGTCATCGAAAACATCATGGTGGACTCGTGTTTGTGCATGGTGCTAGACTTGGATTAAAACGTCGACCATATGGAATATATGTCGAAAAGCTGATCATTAAATACGAGGTTTGTATTTTTATGGATTACGATACGTATTTGGAGAAGTGACAGTATTACATTACTACATTACTTTCCTAGACGTCTAAAGAAAGCGTAACTGCTAGCTAACTGTTAGCAAGTTTACAACTTTTAGCACGCTAATAATGCTCATTCGTCGTTACTACTATGTAAGACATGCTAGCTAACAAAATATAGTGAGCTGAAATTGTAATTACTTTATCTCACTTTACGTTTTCTGGTGTATTTCCCTAGCTGACTTACCCGTGGTAGTCAGCTATGGTATGTGACTGACACGTAGCTGACGTTAGCTAGCTGAGTCAGAAGATAAGTGAGCCAGTGAGTGACATTTAGCAGCTGAGCAGACTTCCTGCAGCCAACATATGCATTTAGTAGTTAACTAGCTTATACACAAGCCATTGATGGTCATTTGCCAAATATATAATGAAAGTTCGCTTGCTAGCAACCCTGAGCTCTGTGTTTCTTATAGCTAATGTTATCATCCGTGTCACAGCCTCTCTGAAGTAGGACAGAATGCTTCGCAGATCCAGGATCAGTGTTCGTCCGAACGTCAGGCCAGCAGGCAGAGGGCCAGCCCCAGCCTCCTCCCAGGACACTCCACCTTCCCAGGAGGCTCCAGCTGCAGTCTCCCAGGCCTCCGAGGACCTTCCCCAGGCAGGGGGCCAGTGCGTGAAGGACACCACCACAACTGCAGTGCTAGAAGCCTCGACAGAGTCCACCACACCCAGAGAGTGAGTGCGAATCGTACAACTGAATGCCTTCAACTGAAATGTGTCTTCTGCATTTAATTCAACCCCTCTGAATCAGAGAGGTGCAGGGGACTGCCTTATTCAACATCCATAATTGAATCAAATGTATTTATAGTCATTTTTACAGCTAAATGTGTAAATGCAGAGGTGTGGCTGTCAGTGACCGTTCTGGAGGTTTATAATCTCTTGTAGGATTTCAAATTTTATTGTAGAATTGAAAACTACTCAAGGTAACATGGGTCGTACACATGGTTTAAACTAGTCTGATGAATTAGGCTGTAATACACTTCATTTGTATATGCAGCATGAAGCAAAATCGTGTAAATGTTTAATAAAAATACGTTTACACTTAGTATACCGGTTGTCTGTGCGGTTTGTCCTTCATTTGCTAAAGATTTGAGACAAAATATCCACAGGAAAGTATTGTTTACCAGATGTGTTTTTTTAGCGAGCCAGTAGGTATTTGATTTGACACCAAGGTAAAGTTAGTTTTGTATTGGATCTTTTTTCATTTCGCCAATAGCTTTGAACTAAGCATGCCATGGCAATGGAAATGTTGTATTGTAGAACAATCCACACCTTCATTGAAAATAATCATCTAAAAAAAATGGACATCTGAAGAAAAAAATAGAAATAAATGAAAAAGTCACATAAAAAAGGTCTGGATTGTTTTCCATCCTCCCCTGATTCAGAATATATCATTTATTGTCACAGTAAATAATACTTTCCTGTGGAGATTTGTCTCACATTTCAAGCAGCTAAAAGACAAACCGCACAGACCACCTGGAGAGTAAGTCTAAATGTATTATACATTCTGGCTCATAAGAAACATTTACACAATTTTGCAGCCATTGGTTTCAGGCTGTATATACATATTAATCAGACTAGGTTTAAACTTGGTTTTGCCCCAACAACCATCCACTGACTGTGGTTCAGTGTTGCTCACGTATTAGCTGATTGTCTGCATTGTCTCTGACCCTTTTGTCTTTGCTATAGGGATGGAAAAGACCCAAATGGCGAGGGTTCCAGCAGCACCCCCTCTGCCGGTCTTCAAAGGAGGAAGCGGTTCTCTGTCATGCCAAACCTTGCCAAACCCCGGGTGGCCGCCACCCCAGCCCTCACCCGCTCCTCCCCCAGGACCCCCAAGTCCCCTGTGAGAGCGGGCACTGAGACTCCAGCTCCAACCCCTGAGGCTCCAGAGGCCCCCAGACAGACAGATTCTGGACCCTCACAGGGCATGAGATCCCCAAGGCGGAGGCCCTCTGGAGGTAGTAGGCAGGCCAAAGGACAGCCCAAACCCAGGCCACTGTCCCCAGCTTCCCCAGGCCCTACAACAACCTCTCTGGGGAATGTGGCAGTGGAGAACTCATCCTTGTCACAACAGACCCCGCAGGCAGCAGGCAAAGGCAGCATCCAATCAGATCTCCTGAAAAAAACACCAATCATTAAAGTTCCATCCACTCCGTTAGAGATGGTCCCATCGTCCTCCCTTCCAGACAAAGAGGGTATCTCAGTATCAGAGAGAGCTAAGACTCTGGTCGCCAGGTCTGTGTCTGGTGGGCTCACCGGGCTGGCACCAGGGAAGTCCAGGCTTAGCAGGTTCCTGAATGACCCAACAGACCTACAGAGGCTGGCTAAGGCCCGGAAGCTCAGAGAGCTGCTGAGACAGGAGATGAACAAGGAGAAGGTGAGATTGGTTTTAGTCTCACTGGTGATCTTTAGTTCAAAGAATAAAGTGATGCTAGAAAGGTTTTGTATAATTTCAGCCAGTAATTTTGAAAGTAGCGCTCACGAGCCAAAACGGATCCCCAGTAATTGTGCACAACTGTATTCAACATCATCCATTTACTCTGTTACGTCCTGATTTTATTTTTAAAAAATTCATTAGTATTTTACAAATTCCAATTTGTACAATGTTATTAATTTGTATGTGCTTAAGATCCCGTCAATCAATTTTTTGGGCTGGATAATGTAATCTTGTGAAGCTAACACCACTATGCATGTTTGATAACACACAATCTGCACAGAATGTAGGATTATTATGTTAAACGCTTCTCTAGCCACTGTCAATGT
This sequence comes from Oncorhynchus kisutch, assembly GCF_002021735.2. Lineage (NCBI taxonomy): Eukaryota > Metazoa > Chordata > Actinopteri > Salmoniformes > Salmonidae > Oncorhynchus > Oncorhynchus kisutch. The sequence continues at coordinate 1,831,524 of NC_034196.2, forward strand.
TTGAAGATACCAAGAACTGCAATGAATTAGCATATCTCATACGCTCACACTGATTGTGTTTAGATAGCAGAGGTTCTTCACTTAAACCAGTTGTTGCTGTCACCAAGAGAAGCTGCTAGGTGACAGCAGAGCACAGTGTTTACTGTCATTGTTTAGATAGCAGAGGTTCTTCACTTAAACCAGTTGTTGCTGTCACCAAGAGAAGCTGCTAGGTGACAGCAGAGCACAGTGTTTACTGTCATTGTTTAGATAGCAGAGGTTCTTCACTTAAACCAGTTGTTGCTGTCACCAAGAGAAGCTGCTAGGTGACAGCAGAGCACAGTGTTTACTGTCATTGTTTAGATAGCAGAGGTTCTTCACTTAAACCAGTTGTTGCTGTCACCAAGAGAAGCTGCTAGGTGACAGCAGAGCACAGTGTTTACTGTCATTGTTTAGATAGCAGAGGTTCTTCACTTAAACCAGTTGTTGCTGTCACCAAGAGAAGCTGCTAGGTGACAGCAGAGCACAGTGTTTACTGTCATTGTTTAGATAGCAGAGGTTCTTCACTTAAACCAGTTGTTGCTGTCACCAAGAGAAGCTGCTAGGTGACAGCAGAGCACAGTGTTTACTGTCATTGTTTAGATAGCAGAGGTTCTTCACTTAAACCAGTTGTTGCTGTCACCAAGAGAAGCTGCTAGGTGACAGCAGAGCACAGTGTTTACTGTCATTGTTTAGATAGCAGAGGTTCTTCACTTAAACCAGTTGTTGCTGTCACCAAGAGAAGCTGCTAGGTGACAGCAGAGCACAGTGTTTACTGTCATTGTTTAGATAGCAGAGGTTCTTCACTTAAACCAGTTGTTGCTGTCACCAAGAGAAGCTGCTAGATGACAGCAGAGCACAGTGTTTACTGTCATTGTTTAGATAGCAGAGGTTCTTCACTTAAACCAGTTGTTGCTGTCACCAAGAGAAGCTGCTAGATGACAGCAGAGCACAGTGTTTACTGTCATTGTTTAGATAGCAGAGGTTCTTCACTTAAACCAGTTGTTGCTGTCACCAAGAGAAGCTGCTAGGTGACAGCAGAGCACAGTGTTTACTGTCATTGTTTAGATAGCAGAGGTTCTTCACTTAAACCAGTTGTTGCTGTCACCAAGAGAAGCTGCTAGATGACAGCAGAGCACAGTGTTTACTGTCATTGTTTAGATAGCAGAGGTTCTTCACTTAAACCAGTTGTTGCTGTCACCAAGAGAAGCTGCTAGGTGACAGCAGAGCACAGTGTTTACTGTCATTGTTTAGATAGCAGAGGTTCTTCACTTAAACCAGTTGTTGCTGTCACCAAGAGAAGCTGCTAGATGACAGCAGAGCACAGTGTTTACTGTCATTGTTTAGATAGCAGAGGTTCTTCACTTAAACCAGTTGTTGCTGTCACCAAGAGAAGCTGCTAGATGACAGCAGAGCACAGTGTTTACTGTCATTGTTTAGATAGCAGAGGTTCTTCACTTAAACCAGTTGTTGCTGTCACCAAGAGAAGCTGCTAGATGACAGCAGAGCACAGTGTTTACTGTCATTGTTTAGATAGCAGAGGTTCTTCACTTAAACCAGTTGTTGCTGTCACCAAGAGAAGCTGCTAGATGACAGCAGAGCACAGTGTTTACTGTCATTGTTTAGATAGCAGAGGTTCTTCACTTAAACCAGTTGTTGCTGTCACCAAGAGAAGCTGCTAGGTGACAGCAGAGCACAGTGTTTACTGTCATTGTTTAGATAGCAGAGGTTCTTCACTTAAACCAGTTGTTGCTGTCACCAAGAGAAGCTGCTAGGTGACAGCAGAGCACAGTGTTTACTGTCATTGTTTAGATAGCAGAGGTTCTTCACTTAAACCAGTTGTTGCTGTCACCAAGAGAAGCTGCTAGATGACAGCAGAGCACAGTGTTTACTGTCATTGTTTAGATAGCAGAGGTTCTTCACTTAAACCAGTTGTTGCTGTCACCAAGAGAAGCTGCTAGGTGACAGCAGAGCACAGTGTTTACTGTCATTGTTTAGATAGCAGAGGTTCTTCACTTAAACCAGTTGTTGCTGTCACCAAGAGAAGCTGCTAGGTGACAGCAGAGCACAGTGTTTACTGTCATTGTTTAGATGCTTGTCATGCCACTGAATTTTAACATTGTGATGTTTTGAACGTGCAGAAACGGAGCAAAGCCAAGGTGTGTGTGAGCGAATACACACTAGATCCCTCTAAAATGACCATGAGAGATCTCATCTACTACCTGCCTGATACCAACCCCATGACGTAAGCTTACACCTTCAGTGGGTGTATTTGTTGGGCACAGTCAGTGTAAATCTATGTTCTATTTTAAAGGTTTTTCTGAGGCGTAAGTTCCCTGTGTTGTCTTTTCCTTCCAGGTCTTATCTGGTAGAGGAACAGAAGGAGAATGAGACTGTCCTCCCACTCACCCCACCAAGAGAAGAGTAAGACCGTATCATGTTCAAGTTTATTTTCCATTTCTAGAAAATATATATTAGGCAGGCAATAAAGTGTGTGAAATATCATCTCACAATGTAACAACCAAGTGAGCTGTGCTATTTAACCCAATTGAAATGATCATATTTGTCTTGTACAGGTCACCTGAAAGACTCCCAACACCGGAGGCCCCAGCTGAGATAGCCAGCCAGGGAGATGAAGATGAGGATGAGGATGACGATGGGGTGATGGTCCCGCGGGTGAAGGTGGCAGAAGACGGCTCTCTGATCATCGATGAGGAGAGGTCCGCGACGTCTCTCAGTTTCCTCATTGAAAAGCAATTTTTTGATTTACTTCCTGAATTGACTCACTGATTTGACTGAATTGGACTTCACCCCAATCCTGTTATGTTTGGATGTTACTTAACTTTCTCCCCATGTGTGTTTGTCCCAGTTTGACGGTGGAGGTCTTGAGGCAGAAAGGGCCCAACCCAGCTGATGATAGAGACCCCATCTTTGAGCGTGGCTCCACAACCACCTACTCGAGCTTCAGGAAGGGGACACACGTCAAGCCCTGGTCCAACAAAGGTCTGTCTGACAACCACTACATGGGTCCAATAGAACTCTACTCAATCCCAATATTTACTTAATCATCAGTTACACCTTAGTTTACCTATGTTTGTGCATGTTGAAACCAAAAGTCCTACTAAAACAAAGTCTTTGTGCTGTTTCTTCAGAGACGGACATGTTCTTCCTGGCCATCAGTATGGTGGGAACAGACTTCTCCATGATTGGACAGCTGTTCCCTCACCGCGGTCGCACCGAGATCAAGGTATCACTGATAGTCTTACCTGTGTAATTTATTATAGTGTTATTCCTGATTTAGCTCCATAAGTAAGGCCCTGTGTTTTGGTTGTTCATGTCACATAACCTGAATTGTAAAGGCACAGGGCTATATATATATATATATATATTACACACACACTACTGGACTATATTCAAACTGGAAACCACATATCCTGAGGCCTCATTTATTGTAACTGGGGATTTTAACAAAGCAACTTTGAGAACAAGGCTACCTAAATTCTACCATCATATTGATTGCGCTACACGCATGGGCAATACCCTCGACCACTGCTACTCTAACTTCCGTGATGCATACAAAGCCCCTCTCTTAAAGAAGTCTTATAGGCAGAAACTTAAACAGGATGTACCAGTGCCGAGAACCATTCAATGCTGGTCCGACCAATCGGAAACCACGCTTCAAGATTGTTTTTATCACGTGGACTGGAATATGTTCCGGTCAGCCTCAGAGAACAACATTGTCCTATACGCTGACTTGGTGAGTGCGTTTATAAAGAAGTGCATTGGAGGTGTTTTACCGACTGTGACTATTAAAACCCTAACCAGAAACCGTGGATGGATGGCGGCAGTCGCACAAAACTGAATGCACAAACCACCGCATTTAACCATGGAAAGAGGTCTGGGAATATGACTGAATATAGACAGTAGCTATTCCCTCCACAAGGCAATCAAACAAGAGAAATGCCAGGGACAAGGTGGAGTCACAATTCAATGGCTCAGACACGAGACGTATGTGGCAGGGTCTACAGGAAATAACGGACTACAAAAAGAAAATCAGCCACGTCACAGACACCGACATCACGTTTCCAGACCAACGAAACACCTTCTTTGTTCGCTTTGAGGATAATCCAGTGCCACCGTCACGGCCGCTAACAAGGACTGCTCCCCCTCTCATTCTCTGTGGCTGACGTGAGTAAAACATTTAAACTTGTTGACCTTCGCAAGGCTGCCGGCCCAGACGGCCTCAGAGCATGCGCAGACCTGCTGGCAGGTGTGTTTACAGACATATTCAATGCTCCCTATCCCAGTCTGCTGTCCCCACATGCTTCAAGATGGCCACCATTGTTCCTGTACCCAAGAAGGCAAAGATGACTGAACGAAATTACTACCGCCCCGTAACACTCACTACTGTCATCATGAAGTGCTTTAAGAGACTGGTCAAGGATCATATCTCCTCCATCTTACCGGCCACACTGGACCCACTTCAGTTTGCATACCGCCACTACAGGTCCACAGACGACGCAATCGCCATCACACTGCACACTGCCCTATCCCATCTGGACAAAAGGAATACCTATGTAAGAATGCTGTTCATTGACTACAGCTCAGCCTTCAACGCCATAGTACCCTACAAGCTCATCATCAAGCTGGAGGCTTGATGTTCAAGTTTCAGTTTAATTTCAGTTTGTCCGTACAAACTCCCTGTTCACCCACGACTGTGTGGTCATGCACGCCTCCAACTCGATCATCAAGTTTGCAGACGACACAACAGTAGTGGGCTTGATTACCAATAACGACGAGACGGCCTATAGGGAGGAGGTGAGGGCACTCGGAGTGTGGTGTCAGGAAAACAACCTCTCACTCAACGTCAACAAAACAAAGGAGATGATCGTGGACTTCAGGAAACCGCAGAGGGAGCACCCACCTATCCACATCGACGGAACAGTAGTGGAGAAGGTAGAAAGTTTTAAGTTCCTCTGCGTACGAACAAACTGAAATGGTCCACCCACACAGACAGTGTGGTGAAGAAGGCGCTATAGTGCCTCTTCAACCTCAGGAGGCTGAAGAAATTTGGCTTGTCACCTAAAACCCTGATAAACTTTGACAGATGCACAATCGAGAGCATCCTGTCGGGCTGTATCACTGCCTGGTACGGCAACTTCACCTCCCTCAACCATAAGGCTCTCCAGAGGGTAGTGAGGTCTGCACAACACATCACTGGGGGCAAACTACCTGCCCTCCAGGACACGTACACCACCCGATGTCACAGGAAGGCCAAAAAGATCATCAAGGACATCAACCTCCCGAGCCACTGCCTGTTCACAATGCTATCATCCAGAAGGCGAGGTCAGTACAAGTGGATCAATGTTGGGACCGAGAGACTGAAAAACAGCTTCTGTCTCAAGGCCATCAGACTGTTAAACAGCCATCACTAACAAAGAGAGGTGTGCATATTCTCATTCACTCCTTTAGATTTGTGTGTAGTAGGTAGTTGTTGGGGTATTGTTAGATATTACTGCACTGTCGGAACTAGAAGCCCAAGCATTTCGCTACACTCTCATTAACATCTGCTATCCATGTGTATGTTACACTTAAGATTTGATACCATTCAAAAGTTTGGGGTCACTTAGAAATATCCATGAAAATATACATGAAATAAGATACAAAGTGAATAGGAAATATAGTAAAGACGTTGACAAGGTTATAAATAATGATTTTTTTATTGAAATAATAATTGTGTCCTTGTCACTTTGCTTTCGTCACATTTGCAACAATTATAGCCTTGCAGACCTTTGGCATTGTAGTTGTCAATTTGTTGAGGTAATCTGAAGAGATTTCACCCAATGCTTCCTGAAGCACCTCTCACCCACAAGTTGGATTGGCTTGATGGGCACGTCTTACATACCATACGGTCAAGCTGCTCCCACAACAGCTCAATAGGGTTGAGATCCGGTGACTGCTGGCCACTCCATTATAGACAGAATACCAGCTGACTGCTTCTTCCCTAAATAGTTCTTGCATAGTTTGGAGCTGTGCTTTGGGTCATTGTCCTGTTGTAGGAGGAAATTGGCTCCAATTAAGTGTCATCCACAGGGTATGGCATTGCAAAATGAAGTGATAGCCTTCCTTCCTCAAGATCCCTTTTATCCTGTACAAATCTCCCACTTTACCACCACCAAAGCATCCCCAGACCATCACATTGCCTCCACTATGCTTGACAGATGGCGTCAAGCACTCCTCCAGCATCTTTCAATTTTTAGCTACACCAGTCAGAGCGCAGTCAGTCTGATGATAGAATGCCCATTCGTGAATTCTCATCTGAGTGGAGAAGTGCAATTGAAGCATAAAATGTGTCTGATGCCGAGCAGAAATTAGCATTTTAGGTCTGTGTTTAGAAAATGCAGAAAGATATTTATTTTTTCCTGCGGGAAATTCTGCGTTAAACGTTCAAGTTTAACTTGGTCGTTATAAGTAAGTGGCTGAATAATTAAGGTAACAGGGCATCATATTGTGTTAGCTTTCTGCCTTGTTTAAGAAGTCAAAGCCCTTTGGATGAGTTATTTGTACAGCTCTCTCTGCTACCCCCCCTTCTCTGAGCAGAGCAAGCAGGCTTGTTGCCCGAGCGACTTCATTTGCGCTCGTTAGCATATTTAGCTAGCAGCCTCCATGGAAATTCGCCATTACTTGCACTCATTTTGTTAGCATTCTGGTAATGCCCAATGGGCTTTTCTTTTGTGTGTTTTTGGCCCCCTCTTGTGTACTAAGTTGCTAATACCATAAAACCCAGGACGGTAATGAAGATATGAAGGTCTGGGTACCGCCCAACCCTAAATACTGTAGATTGTGGCTGTAGCACTATACAACTGCACTAGGTTGTGTTACTGCCGGTTTGTAATTTTGTCTCCCGTTTCTTGTCTTTCAGAACAAGTTCAAGAAAGAGGAGAGAGCAAACAGCTGGAGGATAGACAAGGCCTTCAGTAAGTTTTGAAACAGAAGGGATTTACCGTTGTAGACGTGATTCGGGAATCCAGTTCATCTTGGTCTTTTCTCTGTTCTGACTGCACTGTTGGAGCTAGGAACACAAGCATTTCGCTACAGCCGCAATAACATCTGCTATATATGTGTATCTAACCAACAAAAATGTGATTTGATTTAGAGGAGAAACGCAGGCTGGACCATGAGTTCTTCACTAGTCTCCTGGAGAAGATCTTGGCTGCAGAGGCAAAGAGGAACAAAAATAAGTCCCCCACAGAGAAGATACGGATGAAGAAAAAAATCAAACAGAAAGGTAACTAAGATACATTTCCTTGTTTACCACCTATTTGGTCGTGTCGGGAGTTCCACCACAAAGTCAATGCCTGGAATTCTCAGTATGGCATCTCTCACCTATGTAATCTGGTGAAATTGTTGTGATTTCTTGAACATTATTCATAGTTTAAAGGTAGTAATGTCTTCAGCCCACGCATTATCCGTCCTTGCTCCCTGTATGAGTCTCAATATCTCTGCTCTCACTGTCCATTAGAAAAGAAAGCAGCGAAGCAGCTGAGCGATGTGGAGGAGGAGGGGTTAGACGCGGAGATGGACACAGAGGAGGTGGAGGGAGAGAAGGAGAACGAGAACGTCTCTAACGAAGGGACCACGCTTTCTTCCGCTCCCACCCCTAAGAGAAAACGCAAAAGTAGGGATGGTGGAGGAGAGTCCTCTCCTGAAGAAGCAAAGGATGGAAAGAAAAAGAAGATTGACCTAATAACAAGTGATCAAGGTGCGGTAGAACTTCCACGACTTCAGTGGTGCTTTTCACAGTAGCCATATAACAAAGTGAAAATATACTAAATCTACTAACTCATTATTATTTATCTTACTTACTGCCGTTGTTTCCTCTGCTTCCTCAGAAGAGGCTGGTGTACCTGAAGATTCTGAGGCAGGGCCTCCAGAGAGGTAACACTTGCAGTTTGTAAATGGCAACTATTTTGTTCTTTACATTAAAAGAAAAGGTGTCAAGTGCTGAAATAATTTTTAGACTTCATATTCATCATCTCCAGCACCACCCCAACATCAACATACACTATACATACAAAATTATGTGGACACCCTTTCAAATGAGTGATTTCGGCTATTTCAGCCACACCAGTTGGTGACGGGTGTAAAATGGAGCACACAGCCATGCAATCTCCATAGACAAACAGTAGCAGTTAAATGGCCTTACTGAAGGGCTCAGTGACTTTCAACGTGGCACCGTCATAGGATGCCACCTTTCCAACAAGTCAGTTTGTCAAATGTATGCCCTGCTAGAGCTGCCCCGGTCAACTGTAAGTGCTGTTATTGTGAAGTGGAAACGTTTAGGAGCAACAGTGGCTCAGCCGCGTAGTGGTAGGCGACAAGCTCACAGAACGGGACCCCTGAAGCGCGTAAAAATCGTCTGTCCTTGGTTGCAACACTCTACCGAGTTCCAAACTGCTTCTGGAAGCAATGTCAGCACAAGAATTGCTCGTCGGGAGCTTCAAGAAATGGGTTTCCATGGCCGAGCAACCGCAAACTAGCCTAAGATCACCATGTGCAATGCCAAGTGTAAAGAGTGGCTGGAGTGGTGTAAAGCTCTCCGCCGTTGGTCTCTGAAGCAGTGGAACCGCCTGCACAAGGCCCTGACCTCAACACCATTGAACACCTTTGGGATGAATTGGAACGCTGACTGCGAGTCAGGCCTAATGGTCCAACATCAGTGTCGACCTCACTAATGATCTTGTGGATGAATGGAAGCAAGTCCCCGCAGCAATGTTCCAACACCTAGTGGAAAGCCTTCCCAGAAGAGTGGAGACAGTTATAGCAGCAAAGGGGGGACCAACTCCAAATGAATGCCCATGATTTTGGAATGAGATGTTCGACAAACAGGTGTCCATATACTTTTGGTCATGGAGGGTCCTCTATGAAAATAGTGTTTCTATGTTTTGTGTGGAAAAAGATAAGTGTTTCTAATGACATCCTCAACCAATTAGTAGGCAATGCTTACTCACAATGGGTTAAAATATCATGATGCACACCGACGTCGTCACTGGAAAGACTTTTTCACATATGTTGATGTTGGGGTGGTGCTGGAGATGTTGAACATTTTTAGAAATGTCCCTTTTTAAAGGCGCAGTATGCAGATATCGCTCTGCCATTTTCCATTTTGCTAGAAGTCTATTAGTTTGCCTAATTTCAGTTTTTGTAGAGAATCATTATGCCATCTAAACCCCTGTGAAATATTTTTTAAATAACCAAACATTGTTTTTCAGCTGTTTGAAGCTGGTGTACAAAACTGAAAGTGAAAGACACAAAAAATTATAATATTATCAACTATTATGATATTTAAGAATGGGAAGCATAGAAATAATGTACATAGATCCGATCTACCGCTTCTTGGACTTGCTTTCGATGAGCATGACATATCTATAACTCGCATTTCTATGTGAATTTGGTCAGGTCGCCCAAAAAATTACATCTTGTAGGTTTAATAATTATGATGCATTTTTTATTAGTTCAAAGCAGGCAGAAGGACCTGTGGAAGCAGCCAAGGGACCTGTGGTGATCAAACCAGCCCAGTTGTCCCGTGGCCGATCCCAGATACCTCTTCCTAACCTGGGTAGGAAGTGGGGCCAGAGGGGCCCCGAGCCCAATACCAAGCCTAACGTTAAAGATGGGGCCACACCTACAGAGGAGGAGAACACTGAAGAAGGGCTGTCTGAAGAACAGGTAGGTCTTTGTCCTGTGACAAATTAATCGTAAATGTTTGTAACATTCTATAAACCCTAAGACTGTTGTCTGAACCTCAGTAGCTGAAAAGTAGTTGAGTGTCTGTGTGGTCCAACCTCTACCGTAACTCACTTTCAGGTAGATACAGATGCTTCCCCTTCAGTCAGTCAAAAGGAGAAAAAGAAAGCTGGTAAACTCTCTTCATCTGAGGGAGAGGAGGAAGAAGCCAGCGATAAACCCATCAAACCCACCAGGTACACACGCACACTGATCCTACATAACTGAAGAGGGTCACAGCCACATGTGGCAGTAAAACTAACTATGTTCATGTATTTCAGGTACGGCAGAATACCCAAAAAGACACAGCTCTTGAATTACCCTGCAAAGGAGGATGGGGACTCGCCCTCAGACTCTGCCCCCACTCCAGCCTCAGACGGATCCCCCTCCACCATGCCCAAATCCAAACCAGCTACCAGGAGGGCCAAAATCAAACCTGGCCCAGCCCTGCCAGGTAGGATGGGCCAATCAGCGGCTAGGAAATCCAAGCTGGTCACCCTCAGGGCGTCCCAGTCTGAAGATGATGAAGATGAGGAAGAAGGAGCATGGAGAGAGGAGGTGCAGGCCGAGGAGGACACCCACAATCCCACAAGCCCAGAGGAGGAGAATCAGGCACCTGCGTTCATCCCCATGAGCCTTCGCTCGCCACAACCTGTCGCCACAGAGGTTGAGGAGACCATGGAGGAGGTGAAAGGGGTGACACACTTACCATTTTTACACAACTGAGCTTAGCTGTAATGCACTGGCCTGGTTACACATCCCCTTTAATTGCTCCACCATAATTGCACCATAGTTGCTGGAAGGGTCCATGTGTAAAGAACAAATCTGAGCCACTATGGCTCAATGCTTTGAAAAAGGTTATTCTACTGTCCCGGGGATCTAGATCCTACATAATGGATCTATTTGTATTTATTTGTAGGTTATTTTATTTTTATTTTATCCAGTCACAGTTGCATCCCATTGGTTTACCCATTTAATTCACTCTCCGACTTGCTATTCACAACGCCGCTTTAGTTGTCCTACACGTTGGAAACCCAGCACAACCGACCCTGTGTATGTCTTTTTATTCATTTATTTATCATGCATGGTTTTTCTATCCTGTAACCTCCCCTTCCATCCTGTCATCCTCTCCGCCGCTCACAGCTCGATATCTCCGTCAACGTGCCTGATGTCCTGGGTATTTCCCATGATGCATTCTGCCCTGACTCGTCATGCGAGCGGGCACAGGGTGCTGAAATGGGCACAGTGCCCTGTGAACATCAGTTGGACCTGTTAGTAGTAAGTCATCATGTGCCCTGTCCTGTCTGTCTACCATCCCTCCTTCATCCATGTTTTTGACCAACATTTTGTCATCAATAGCTAGGTTTCCATCCAATTAGTGACAGATTTTCAGGTGAAAATTCTCAAATATATAATTCATATAAATATTTAAAAAATATAAGCATTTTCCTACCAGAGATGTTTCAATCAAACAGACTTATTGCGGATAAAAGGCTGTGTGTGATGACGTAGTGCACATAAAAATAACTTTTTATGGTTAAATTCCCAAGTACCCGGGGGGGGTAACAAGTAAAATGGGTTTATATCGCCTTTTCAACTCTACTGATGGTTCAGTCCCAAGTACCCGGGGGGGGGACAGGTAAAATGGGTTTATATCGCCTTTTCAACTCTACTGATGGTTCAGTCCCAAGTACCCGGGGGGGGGACAGGTAAAATGGGTTTATATCGCCTTTTCAACTCTACTGATGGTTCAGTCCCAAGTACCCGGGGGGGGGAACAAGTAAAATGGGTTTATATCGCCTTTTCAACTCTACTGATGGTTCAGTCCCAAGTACCCGGGGGGGGGGGTAACAAGTAAAATGGGTTTATATCGCCTTTTCAACTCTACTGATAAAAAAATACAGTGTGGCTCGCCTCCCAACATTATGGGATTTTAGGGGATTTTTATTTGTCAAAACGGCAGCCAAGCATCGATCATCATGTCACCAGAATAAGTCCCTCGATATTTATGGGAAAGGCGCATCAAACTCATCACTGTGCACTTTCACCACCCTGTGAAGTGTATTTCATCTGTAGCCTAATAAACTGCATGCTTGGTAGTGGGAGGACCACACATCATCGCGTGACTCAAGTTTACTATGTTCTGATGGTTATTATATTATTATTTGCGCATTAAGGCGGTTCTCACCGCCATTTCTCACAGAATACATTTTCCAGACACTAAAAGATGTCGAACGAACGAATTCTCAACATTTCTGAAATTGTACCAGTATTTACTGTTTCCATCAGTCCGTTCGTGACTTTCTTCATGTGTCAGGCAATTCATCCGTATTAAATGGTTGGATAGAAATCTGGTTATAGTTTCATATTTGAGATTCAGTATATATCACCTTTCAGAAGTTGTCGGTGTTAAATTGAAATCACTGGGTCAAGCATCCAATTGGATTAAGCACGGCTGCTGTTTTGCTCCAGATTCTGTCTATGTTATGAGGACTAATGTTTTTGTTTTCTTCGTTCTAGGATGTGATAGACTTCCTGTCTCCAGATAACATGGAAGGTAGGTTGGTCCTTTCAAGAGCTGATATCTATTGTATCCTCTTAAGTTAAAAAAATATATACAAAATATAAACGCTCTCCCTCACACCACGAACTATTGAATGTTCAACTGTTTCTCCTCTCCCCTCTGTGTTCCAGTATCTGAGGAGAGCTACAACGAGGCAGCTAGAACCCTTCTGGCCATCGGCAACCTCACCCACCTGTCTCAGGCGGCTGAAGCCTTCACTGCCGGAGCAGATGATATCATCACAGAAGGATGTTCCAATGAGGACCAACTGTACCAGATGACACCACAGCCCACTGACCAATTACAAACCAGCACCATTCCTTCTGAATCTCTTAGAGTCACTGAGGCATCACAAATCGCTGAGGATTCTGTACCTGTTGCCTCGTCAACAACAGCCTCTGTCCCTGTCACCACGACAACAGCTTCTATCCCAGGCTCCAAAATAACAGCCTCTGTCATAGTTACCATGGCAACAGCCTCAGTTCCAGTCACCACGACAACATCCTCTCCTCCAGTCACCTTGACAACAACGGCCTCTATCCGAGTCACCACATCAACGGCATCTGTCCCAGTGCCTCAGAGCAGTGATACGCCCACTCTAGAAACTCCACCCATAGAGGAGGGGCCTCTCAGACAGAGGGAGGGGACTGATATTGGACACGCCTCTCAGGTGGAATCAGGTTCTGAAGTGTCAGAGGGCTCAGAGCAACAGACAACCTCACAGACCAGGAGGAGCCACTTCCCTAAGGTCAAACCCAACCTGGGACGGGCTGCCAGGACCACACAACCCAAACAGACGACCACCACACTGTCAGAACCACCACAGACTACCACCACACTCTCTGAACCACCACCTGAGCCTATGCTGAATATCACCACAACCCCAGAACCACAGCCTACCATGCATATCACCATAGAACCACCACTGCCTTCTGAGAGTATTAACACAGAGTCAGAAACACAGCCCAAACAGAGAACTACCACACACTCAAAATCACAATCCACCACCACACACTCCAAGCACCAGCCCACCACAAATATTATCCCACACTCAGAACCACCGCCCATTCAGAAAACCAGAATAGCGTATTCAAAACCACAGCCTGCATTGAATACCACCACACAGTCAGAACAACCCCAGCCCACACTAAATTCCACCACAAACACACTCTCAAAACAACAATCCACACAGAGTACCACCATACTCTCACAACCACAGCCCACCTCAAGCCTTGAGCAGCCAGGTCCAGTTACACTCAGACCCAAAGTCCCAGAGTCACCTCTGAGGTCAACAGGAGAGGTGAAAGGTCACGATGGCCGTAAGGGAAATACTTCATCTTCCCTCAGTGCTGGAGGGTCCCAGTCAGGGACATCAAACTCAGACGAGGCCAAACAGACAGGTCCTCTAACCCGTAGGGCCCGTTTACCTAAACCCAAACCCAACTTGGGTCTCACCGCCAAAGCCACTACACGCTCTGCAGTCCAATTACCAGAAAGCAGGCCATGCCCTGAAGTCCAGACACCAGAGGAAGCTGATGAGGTTCCCATTGAAATACAAAAGATCCACCAAGTCTCCCCCCTTTCTGACATCATCGATACCACCCAGGTAAGGCTATTATAAATATCAGCTATTGGTTTAGCCTAAATGCTATTTATAATTGAATGTGTTCCAACAAATATGTCTAATTGTGTTGCAGTTGCATTACCTGTGTGTGTGTGTGTGTGTGTGTGTGTGTGTGTGTGTGTGTGTGTGTGTGTGTGTGTGTGTGGTGTGTCATGTGTCATTTTATTCATAGGAGGAAATACAACAGATTCACCAAGTCATCCCTCATCCACCCATAGAGGGGCCTCTCAGACAGAGGGAGGGGACTGATATTGGACACGCCTCTCAGGTGGAATCAGGTTCTGAAGTGTCAGAGGGCTCAGAGCAACAGACAACCTCACAGACCAGGAGGAGCCACTTCCCTAAGGTCAAACCCAACCTGGGACGGGCTGCCAGGACCACACAACCCAAACAGACTACCACCACACTGTCAGAACCACCACTAGATTCTATGCTGAATATCATCACAACCTCAGAACCACAGCCTACCATGCATATCACCATAGAACCACCACTGCCTTCTGAGAGTATTAACACAGAGTCAGAAACACAGCCTAAACAGAGAACTACCACACACTCAAAATCACAACCCACCACAAATATCATCCCACACTCAGGACCACAGCCCAGTCAGAGAACCAGAGTAGCGCATTCAAAACCACAGCCTGCATTGAATACCACCACACAGTCAGAACAACCCCAGCCCACACTAAATTCCCCCACAAACACACTCTCAAAACAACAATCCACACAGAGTACCACCATACTCTCACAACCACAGCCCACCTCAAGCCTTGAGCAGCCAGGTCCAGTTACACTCAGACCCAGAGTCCCAGAGTCACCTCTGAGGTCATCAGAAGCGGTGAAAGGTCACGATGGTTCAAAGGAAAATAGTTCATCTTCCCTCAGTGCTGGAGGGTCCCAGTCAGGGACATCAAACTCAGACGAGCCCAAACAGACAGGTCCCCCAACCCGCAGGGCCCGTTTACCTAAACCCAAACCCAACTTGGGTTGCACCGCCAAAGCCGCTACACGCTCTGCAGTCCAGGTATCAGAAAGCAGGCCAAGCCCTGAAGTCCAGACACCAGAGGAAGCTGATGAGGTTCCCATGGAAATACAACAGATCCACCAAGTCGTCCCCCTTTCTGACATCATCGATACCACCCAGGTAAGGCTATTATAAATATCAGCTATTGGTTTAGCCTAAATGCTATTTATAATTTAATGTGTTCCAACAAATATGTCTGATTGTGTTAGTTGCATTACGTGTGTGTGTGTGTGTGTGTGTGTGTGTGTGTGTGTGTGTGTGTGTGTGTGTGTGTGTGTGTGTGTGTGTGTGATTTTATTCATAGGAGGAAATACAACAGATTCACCAAGTCATCCCTCATCCACCCATAGAGGGGCCTCTCAGACAGAGGGAGGGGACTGATATTGGACACGCCTCTCAGGTGGAATCAGGTTCTGAAGTGTCAGAGGGCTCAGAGCAACAGACAACCTCACAGACCAGGAGGAGCCACTTCCCTAAGGTCAAACCCAACCTGGGACGGGCTGCCAGGACCACACAACCCAAACAGACTACCACCACACTGTCAGAACCACCACAGACTACCACCACACTCTCAGAACCACAGCCCAGTCAGAGAACCAGAGTAGCGCATTCAAAACCACAGCCTGCATTGAATACCACCACACAGTCAGAACAACCCCAGCCCACACTAAATTCCCCCACAAACACATTCTCAAAACAACAATCCACACAGAGTACCACCATACTCTCACAACCACAGCCCACCTCAAGCCTTGAGCAGCCAGGTCCAGTTACACTCAGACCCATAGTCCCAGAGTCACCTCTGAGGTCATCAGAAGAGGTGAAAGGTCACGATGGCCCTAAGGGAAATACTTCCTCTTCCCTCAGTGCTGGAGGGTCCCAGTCAGGGACATCAAACTCAGACGAGGCCAAACAGACAGGTCCTCTAACCCGTAGGGCCCATTTACCTAAACCCAAACCCAACTTGGGTCTCACCGCCAAAGCCGCTACACGCTCTGCAGTCCAGGTACCAGAAAGCAGGCCATGCCCTGAAGTCCAGACACCAGAGGAAGCTGATGAGGTTCCCATTGAAATACAACAGATCCACCAAGTCTTCCCCCTTTGTGACATCATCGATACCACCCAGGTAAGGCTATTATAGATATCAGCTATTGGTTTAGCCTAAATGCTATTTATAATTGAATGTGTTTAACAAAGATGTCTGATTGTGTTACAGTTGCATTACCACAGTGTGTTTTTAAAGGGTGTGTATGATTTTATTCCTAGGAGGAAATACAACAGATTCACCAAGTCATCCCTCATCCACCCATAGAGGGGCCTCTCAGACAGAGGGAGGGGACTGATATTGGACACGCCTCTCAGGTGGAATCAGTTTCTGAAGTGTCAGAGGGCTCAGAGCAACAGACAACCTCACAGACCAGGAGGAGCCACTTCCCTAAGGTCAAACCCAACCTGGGACAGGCTGCCAGGACCACACAACCCAAACAGACTACCACCACACTGTCAGAACCACCACAGACTACCACCACACTCTCAGAACCACAGCCCATTCAGAAAACCAGAATAGCGTATTCAAAACCACAGCCTGCATTGAATACCACCACACAGTCAGAACAACCCCAGCCCACACTAAATTCCCCCACAAACACACTCTCAAAACAACAATCCACACAGAGTACCACCATACTCTCACAACCACAGCCCACCTCAAGCCTTGAGCAGCCAGGTCCAGTTACACTCAGACCCAGAGTCCCAGAGTCACCTCTGAGGTCATCAGGAGAGGTGAAAGGTCACGATGGCCCTAAGGAAAATAGTTCATCTTCCTTCAATGCTGGAGGGTCCCAGTCAGGGACATCAGACTCAGACCAGCCCAAACAGACAGGTCCTCTAACCCGTAGGGCCCGTTTACCTAAACCCAAACCCAACTTGGGTCTCACCGCCAGAGCCGCTACGCGCTCTGCAGTCCAATTACCAGAACACAGGCCAAACCCTGAAGTTCAGACACCAGAGGAAGCTGATGAGGTTCCCATGGAAATACAACAGATCCATCAAGTCTCCCCCCTTTGTGACATCATCGATACGACCCAGGTAAGGCTATTATAAATGTCAGCTATTGGTTTAGCCGGTTGCATTACCCCAGTGTGTTTTTAGTCTCTGATCTGTGTGTGTGGTGTTTGTATTCATAGGAGGAAATGGAACAGATTCACCAAGTCATCCCTCTTACTGACGTCATTGATTCTACCCAGGTAATTCATTGTATTCCTACCCGTCTGGTTGCGTGTAGAAATGTGCTCCTAAGATATGCGTCTCATCTGTGTGTGTCCGACGTTTATATTCACAGGGCGATATGTCTCTCTTTACGGAGGGAAGCTTTTTCTCGCAACAAAGTGATGCTGTCTTCATACAGCACTCAGAAACGTCTGTGTCGACTGCTCCGTTGGACCAGGCCCAGTCAGACCCGGATGAGCCTATATTCATCCTCTCCCTGACTGAAATCCCAGTGCTCCCCGCAGGGGAGGAGAATGGCTGCACATCCCAGACCCTCTCTGAGCCTTTCTTTTTTCTACCAGACGCAGGCGCTCAACTGCAGCAGAGGTTAGTGCCTGTCAGTCATCACTAACCCCTTTTCCACTCAGCCCCCCCCCAAATGCAATTTATCTCCCAAATGAATGTACATTTTCTCCTCTCTCCCCCTCATTCTTTCTCTCTTTCGTCCCTCTTTTGTGCACTCTGTCCCTTCACCTTGGATATCCTTCTCCTCTCCTTCAGCAGTGATATTGTTGCCCCCAGAGGTAGTTTGGAGAAAGGGAATGCTGGTGTCCTCTGTGAAGTCCCTGAGCCTATGTCAGTGGATGAGGTCCTTCCTCAACCCTCATACACCAGTATCAAGGAAGTGGAGTCTGGCTCCACGGCGGGTCCAGTAGGTGTGTGTGCCTCGGCCAAACCCTCAGAAGACTCCATGGCTGATGCAGAGACTAGTGAGGACACGCATCCTCCTAAGAAGAGGAAAGTGCCAGAGAGAGCCAGGAGAGGTGGGCACAGAGTAGTGCATCTAATCCAATGTGTAGAACACTTACTCTCCATCGTCTGTTTGTTCGTTCATTCATTCGATTCCCTTCATTCATCCGTCCATCCATTTTATTGTGTACAATTCTCCTAATATAATTCTGTCTCTGCTTGTGCGAAGTAGACAAACTGCAGGTGAGACCTAACACTGCAGTAA
Source organism: Oncorhynchus kisutch (assembly GCF_002021735.2). Lineage (NCBI taxonomy): Eukaryota > Metazoa > Chordata > Actinopteri > Salmoniformes > Salmonidae > Oncorhynchus > Oncorhynchus kisutch. The sequence goes on from NC_034196.2 coordinate 1,849,765, forward strand.
GGGAACAGACCAGTTGTTCGGCCCCTGCCAAGGAGGCTGTGTCACCCATTACCCCAGACCAGACACCCTCTTTGACCACTACCACCCTAGACACTTACCACCTCACTGCCTCCAGTCCCCTGGCCCAGCCAGGCCCCTCCGTCACAGGAACTGCATCACAGCAGGGGACTGTGGGCTGTTTCGATCGTACAGAGACCGAGCACACGCCGACTGGAGGGGAGGACAATAGTTCAGGGGCGGAGTCTCAGGCTGCCCGTCAAATTACACCGCTGGCTATGAGTGGCCCCTTGAGCAGGTGATTTGTCTGAAATGCATTCGTTCTTATACCTGTCACTCTCGATCTCCCCCTGTTTGTACTATCTATTAGTTATCCTCAATTAAACATTAAGTTGTTAGTAGCTCAAAGGACCTGCTGTTGTATTATAGTTAATTGACAGGACACATTCGATTGTCTTCCATTGATTCGATTGATTAGGAGTGTTAATAATGATTGTTTTTAAATATTTTGTATGTTCCTTCCCCCCTACAGGCCTGGTAGGAGACCCAGAGGATTCCTGTCTTTCATGTCCAATAAGAACGCCTCCCCTGTAGCTGCCCCCCCCCGAGGTACCAGAGCAGCCGCTCTGAGGCCCCAGGTCAACACCACCCGCCCAGGGGGGAAACGGGCTGCTCCTGCACCTTCCACCACAACCAGAACCATGCCTTCACCTTCCATAATGCATTACACCACCACCCCCACTAGGGCCACCACTAAGCCAGATTTTTCCACCAGGGTGACTCAGGAAAAACCCTCTGATGCCCTGGCATTACACTCAGACCCAGAGCCCAGTACTTCCCTGTGTACTACAGCTACTGAGGTAAAGAGATGGACAACATCTGGTGATACAGTATTTTACCTATGAACTTTGCAAAAACCCATGAACCTACTGTTGTGGGTATGATCTTGTATTTTTAGTTGTTTTAAATGATGAGAAACAGAACCCTCATTGTACTCCTGTCCCTCTCTCTCTCCCTCCCCATCTCTCTCCACCAGTCTTCTCAGGTGCCAGCCGCCCAGTCCAGTGCGTCTCCCTGTGTGGACAGCGGTTCAGCAGACGAGGAACCCATCAACGTGTCCCAGTACTTCTTCAGTGACATCTTCACCGAGGTCGAGGAGAATGAGGGATGAGAGACGGAGGAAGGGAAAGGAGATCAAAAAGGCACTCTCTGACTCTTTGTTTGAATCAAACTGGAGAACATAATGTGAAACACTTAAGAAAACATGTTTTTGTATCTACCACTGAAATTAGGTTTCTGCTTGCTTGTGTTTATGCGAACAAGGTTTCATGCTTTTGCAGCGAACAGATTTGGTCACAAGATGGCAACAGTGAAACCAAACTAGGGATAATTCCTCTTCAAATTTTGGGGGGGACCAAACTGGTGCGCCTTTAAGCTACTTTCCTATATTGAATGATTACGTTTTTTTGGCTATTTTACCCCAATCATATCATCTAGCCTATTGAGTAATCTATTCATTCTAATAACATATTTATTTGGTTTATATTTTTTCAAACCACACCAAGCCAGACATTCATGATAATTTCCCTCTATCTGCAAGAAGGAGACTACTTGAAATCACTGGCAACTCACTCAACTACAGGGACTTTCACATTCAGATTTTGTTTACATAGGTAGCCATTGTCTAAACATGAGTATTGTGTGTGTGTATATATGTTTATTATAATTTAGATCTGATATATTGGAGGGGTATGTATCCTTAACATTTACTTTGGTTTTTCACTCTTCATGCATGAACAAGACCCAGCTTTGCAGCTTGAGGGACAGCACAGCAATATCTCTTTATTTCATGCTCCCTGAAGATACAGGAAATATAATTTCAAATGGCGCTGGAACAGAATCCTCTAGTTTAATCCATGTACAGTGACAAACTCACAGAAACAGTGCACAGATCATGAGTTCAATTGCAGTTCTCAGTTATTGATTATGTTCTGCAGCCACTGTTGGTTCAAACTAACATAGCTGTTCTGTAGCTCATGTAAAATATGTGAATAAAGTTTTATACGTTAATGTCTACTTTATGTTTCATGTGTTGCGATAACAGATGAGAAAATAATATTTGATAGCGAGATTTAGCTGCCCACCTCGCAGAAAAAAAAGTTTTAGTGCCTCCACTTGGCAGTGGGTAATTTTTCAGTTAAGAACAAATTGTTATTTTACAATGATGGCCTACCCCGGCCAAACCCTCTCCTAACCCGGACGACACTGGGCCAATTGTGCGGCGACCTATGGGACGCCCGATCACAGCTGGTTGTGATACAGCCCAGGATCGAACCAGGGTCTGTAGTGACGCTTCTAGCACAGATGCCTTAGATCGCTGCACCTCTCAGGTGCCCTTGATTTATGCCAAATTCATATGATATCAGTGTGAGAGTGAATAACAATCGATGGGGAGTTCAGGCCCCCTGAGCATATGCCCTGCGGTCCGGATGGTAATTTTGTTATGATTACCTACCAATTTAAGAAGTGTTAGCTGACATGGGCTAATTGAGTGACTGACAAAACAAGTGGGAAACTGCTTATGTACTACCACATTTTTTCAATTGCACCTTGTGTTTTCTACTTTTCTAATTCTCAGCAGTACTTTAAGAACCTGACTGGGTTCCTGAGGTTTTTTGGTCTGGGTCCCCTAGCGGCCAAGGGGCCCTACGCTCAGCTCGTAGGGAGAGGTGGCTTTGCAGAGGCCGACTTGAAAGTGAGAATGTAGAGCTCTGTTTTGACATTGGTCTTCTGTCAGTTGACCAGCAGGAGGCAGTCTACCTGCACAATTATGACTGCTTTTTGCAGACCAGGTATGCAGCAGAACCTTATGGCAACATAAGAAATCTGTAACAAAGTTATTAAAAAACACATTGTTCAGATATCTTAGTTAGGCTCAACAGAAATCAAGAGAGCACATCTCAAAAGCCTTTAAAGTTCAATGGAAACATATTTTTGTTGCTGTGTGTGCATAAGGGGGATGGGGGAGGAACGTGCAGATGTTTCATTCCCAAGCAGCATAGAGAGGCAGGGAGATCGTAGGGGTTGCTAGGTGACCTCACTACATAAATATTCCACCCTCTCACAGGCAGTGCCCCGCCTTCTGTTGGTCCATATTGAAGACGGATAGGGTCATTCTCTTTTATAGACTCTGCTATTGAATTAATCAGGGGGTTTCCAACCGTTTCCATCCTGCCTAGATAAAAAAAAAAATGAAAACATTGCATCAGAAAAGGCTGTTGGGAGGAGATATAGGACGGGCTCATTGTTATGGCTGGAATGGAATCAATGGAACAGTGTGAAATGTGTTGTTTCCATCTATTTGGTACCATTCCATTGATTCGAATCCAGCCATTACAATGAGTTTGTCCTCTTATAGCTCCTCCCACCAGCCTCTTCTACTGTGCATCACTTGCGAATCAATGATTTTAGACAGTATAAACTCATCACTGTCTGTCTCTGATTATGAACAAGCAATTGTAAAATGGCAAATTGTGTGCATTACACCCACCCAGGAGCCAATTAAGTCCAAATATAAGGAATATGGGAATGATGTATCCCATAGCAGTGGAAAGCTGAGGGTGCTGTGGCCCCCTGAAAAGTCAGAAGAGAAAAATAAAAATAAAATGAAATAAAAGTTGTACTGTGAGCCTTTACTAGTATTAACGGAACAATATAGACGTATGTAGCACAGGCAACAACAACAAAAATCATAATCTCTGCTTTGGCAGGAATGGTAGTTGTATAATTTAAGGACAGTATCTTGCAGGATTCAGTAGTTGGAATAGTATGAGTTGGTTGCTTTTCTGTGATTGCCATTCTAATGGAATCCAGAAATGACAAAACCCTGTCCTCAAAACATTTACATCAAAAGGTGCAAAGTAATGGGCAAAGACACAAAACATCCACTTAAAATGTCATATTTTTCTTGATCAAATAACACGCGAGAAAAGTACGTTTGATTCCCACAGGGGACCAGTACTATGAAAATGTATGCACTCCCTAATGTAAGATACTCTGGATAACAGTGGCAACTAAAAAGGAATGAAGAGACGATTTAAGTTCACATAGAAATAAGTGCATTAGCAACGTATTTCAAGAAACTGGAAAACATATCAAGCGTGTATTTTTCAATTCCACAATATTACCAGATTAACTTGTGTACAGATAATTATTAGACTGAAGTTACAAATGCTGGTAAACACTCAAATACGTTTTAGTTTAAATGCATTAACAAAAGTAGTGCAATGGGCCTTTACTAGCCCTGTATTAGAAGACAAATATAGACCTCTTCAGTGCAGGCATATTTTTCTCCCCTGCACCCCCAAACTGCTGCATTATCCTGCATGTAAGAAGTCGTAGAGCTTCCCCTGATAGTGGATGTTTAAGGGAAACCAGATCAGTGTTATCTGCAGCCACCACCCATTGCATGCAGGTATCATATGTGCTGCAAACGAGATCGAGTTGCACCTACTGAGTGAGTTCGATTAAACTGAACCGCGGTGCACCGGTCTATGGCCTGTGGCATAACGGCCAAAAGCAGTGAGGGAGGAGCGACTCCTGGAGTGCCCTTCTCAAATCGAAGAGTATTCTGCGCCACTCGGTCATGTTGTCAACAAGGCAGCATGGTGCATTGTATTGTTCAGAAACATGCACCACTTTTCCATAAAATACACTGAACAAAAATATAACCCAACATGTAAAGTGTTGGTCCCATGTTCCATGAGCTAAAATGAAATGATCCCAGAAAATGTCCATACACAAAAAAAGCATATTGTTCTTGTGCACAAATTTGCATACATCCCTGTTAGTGAGCATTTCTCCTTTGCCAAGATAATCCATCCACCTAATAGGTGTGACATATCAAGAAGCTGATTAAACAGCATGATCATTACACAGGTAAACCTTGTGCTGGGGACAATACAAGGCCACTTTAAAATGTTCAGTTTTGTCACACAGGACAATGCCACAGATGTCTTAAGTTTTGAGGGATCGTGCAATTGGCATGCTGACTGCAGGAATGTCCACCAGAGCTGTTGCCAGAGAATTGAATGTTCCTTTCTCTACCATAAGCCGCCTGCAACGTTGTTTTAGAGAGTTTGGCAGTACATCCACATGTCCTTACAACTACAGACCACGTGTAACTATGACTTAAGCCTGGGAGGAAGCCCAGTTCCATAACGAATGCAATCACTTTTCACCCATAGCAAACTCCTCCCACCGGAGTAACACGGGCCAAATAATTGAATCCCCTCAATGTTTAGAGGTTGGCTCGGCTAGCCTTCGCTCTGATTGGAGAAACTGGCTTCTAGACAGAGGGGGACCTTGAGTTACCGCGGACTGGCTGTAATGGGGGGCCTGGCCCCGGGCACTCAACCGTCAGAATTAGCTAATTGTTATACAATATAGCTAAGTAGCTGATTAAAGACGGTGGCAGTCTGGTTAAGGTAGGCTTGTAGGGGGTTCTCTCCCCGCAAGTTTGCATGTGATTTTATACCTACGCGAATGCAGCACGGTTGCAGTAAAATTGGAACTTCAGCAGCGCGAGCTAGCCCAGCCCCCGCTAGCTGGCTAGCGAACGAGAATTTGCTAGCGGATCGGGGCTTCAGTCCGTAAGTAGCGACATCGAATTATAATGGTCTGTTCTATGTTAGTTAGCGACTCTAACTATGTGGGTTAACTAGCGAGTTGCCAAACTGGCATGGAATTTGTGCTGCACTGTCATAAAGCGCGAGCCACCGCTATCAGCCGTAGACGGTGTGCTAAACTAGCAAGCTAACATCAGCTACACTATAGTAACCCCTGTGTTTTGAGAGGCTAGTAAGACCACTGCAATTTGCTTGACGCAAACTCTGTCCTTTAGACCAGGGTTATTCCTCTCTTGTCCTACGAGGTTCGGAGCCTGATGGTTTTATGTTCTATCTGCTAATGAATTGCGCCCACCTGATGGGGGGATGGAGAGAAATAAGCAATGAAACTGGCTTCGATGTCCAGAGTTTAATATGAGGTCTTTAGATTATGCTTTCAACCCATAGAATCCAGCAGCATGTGTTACGTTTACGCAGCAGCATTGCTATTTTCATTTGGTATCTAGGCAGCTGCTAATTCGGGGATTGCGTGGATCTATATTTAGACACAAAGACCGATGGAGTCGTGCTTTGTCTGCTTGCTGCACAAATACATTTGATAAGCTCTGACTGCATGGCACATTACTGTGCATTGAGATGCGGCTTATTTTATGTACACTGACTGTCATGGACTGCATGCATGAATTACACTTTTTTTTTAATGATGTCTGCAGTGCCTTGAGAAGCAGACTGGGACAAGAATTCGTCCCTGACATTTTATCCACATCACTGTGCGCGCTGCCAACTCAAGCCCCACACACACCCTACTTAGACACAGACATTAGTGCTGACACAACATCGGCACTACAGTGCCGCGTTTCTCAACCATTTCGGTACCAGTGACTGGCGAGACGTGGTCCTCGTTTTCATTCAACCAGCTCATGTTTAAAAGAAATGTAAACACACCACTAGAGATACAGCTTAGCGCTGTGACTGTAACTCTGTTCTGGCCATTTTGTTTGTCTCCCTGGTGTGTTTGTCTGTCTCATCACACACTGCTTTTTCTTGTTCTCAGTCTCAGGGTTTTGTTAACTGGTAATAGGCGGCGTTTGGCAGATAGATTAAATAAATAGAAAAGCCGCAAAATAAAATTGGCGCCGGCCAATTGTCCAGGAGAAGAAACAATTCCAATACAAAATAATGCTTTTTAGCATATTCATTGATGGAAATACCAGTCGATGGAAATACATTTGACTGGTAATGCTGATCAGTCTATGGGTTCATTTGCATAATTTAGTGGAATTAAATTGTGGTGTGTGTGTATATATATACAGTATATTAATTATATCTTATTTATCACATGCTGTTGCAGATTTTTCGCTTAAAGGCTCTGCACGCATCTCAAACAGCGAACGCATAAGCAACAATGGGCAGGCTTCATCAGCGCGTCACACACCACTTTGCAATGAGCTGGAGGCAGTATGCATTTTGAAAACATATACTTAATTGTTTGAAACCTGAACATTTTACTACATATTATGAGGGATTGCTTCAAAGTAGCCTAGCCAAAATCAGACCATATCCATGGAGGCAATTATTTTATATAAACTTTCTTTCATTGTCCAGTAGCCAAAGGCACAATCTTAGTCATATAGCAACCCATGCTAGTTTTTGTATATTAGATCTCCCCACTTTCTAAATGTCTTAACAGATATTTTCATCACTGTCAACATAAAACCGCTTGCAAGTGTGGTGCGCTTTTAACAAAGGTGTTTTCCTGCTGCGCTTATAATATGAAGAAATGAGTGCAACATTTTAAGCTTAAAGTTTTGATCTGTTGCATCAGACTCATTATTTTCATTTTTGTTGTATATTGTTGTCTAGGCCTACTGGTTGTATGAATTTGGGATATATCGTCCCACAGCTGTCCCAACGTCTGTTTGGAATAGTCTAGTTCTTTCGCGATAAACTGACAAATATAATAGGTAAACTTGTCTAATATGGTGGAAAGTAGATTGACATAGGCTAGTGATTTTGCTGTTGGTTACTCTTCTTGTTGGCTGGGGAAAAAGTAAATGTGGACAGTTATTCAAAAATCGTAAAAGTTGGCATCAGTATTTGGTAAGAAGTACCACACATCGTTGCATCCTCGACTTGCATGTTCATATGAATAACCATAATCTAAATGTGGTTTCTATCATTCTGAGCACAGTGGGTGGATACCTTAATCCGTTTACGCACCCAATGCATTTCTCAAATGCCCAGTGAATTAAAATGCTGCTGTCTGGCTCCATATTTAACTAACGGAAGCCCTGCCTGTCTGCTTAAGCCTTATCGACATGAAAGGAAATTAGCAAAAATGTTCATTTTCCTAGTCATCATCTCCAGCACCTCCCCAACATAAAAAAGGATAGAGGAAGAAAAGTGTTTCGGGTGACATCAGCCAAATACCAGACAATTAGTAGGCAATGCCTACTCATCATTGGTTAAAATCACATGATACACACTGATGATGTCATTGGGAAATGTATCTTCCTCTCTCCTTTTTACTACAAAACAGAGATGTTGGGGATGTGCTGGAGATGATGAATATGAAGTAGGAAAAAGTTGACATTTCTCTCCCTAGATTTCTAACTCTAAATATAATACCCACTGCTAGTAGCCATGTATTCATCCAGCAGTACATTTAATGTCCTAAAATAAATGTTGCAGTTGTAGGCTCCTACCAATTAGACCTGTAGGCCTGGGCGATATGGCCTTCAAGTCTTATCTACATGCTTTTGGGGGCGATTCACTTTCTGTCTCAGCATTGTTGTAAAGGTCAATACACTGCATTTCAAACAGTCGGGAATAGTCTAATAAATTCAGGGCTTGTAAAATGACAGCTAGGTTAAATATAAGCCTTCAAATGTAAAACACACAAATTATTTATTTTATAAAAACATTGTTTTTTGCAATAATTACTGACTTGGCTTTCAAGTCTATGAAAATGCGCTTTTTGTTACAAATGTAACCAGAAGCACATCCACGACTAATAACCAACTTTTTGTAGCAGGCATTATAGAAAATTTAGCACACGTCTCATAAACAATCTTTCAAGCACAAGCCAACTGCTTATCGATTAGCATAACAGAGAAATTGCTCAAAAATCTAAACACGCCCAAGGATCACCGGCCATGCAATCTTTTTCAATATATATATTTTTTTAATCTAACCAATTGCGGAAGGAACCTATAACCAAATCACAGCATCACACTAAACCAGCACCAATTTAGATGCTGTAATAATACCAAAAGTATCTATACCAGTGTTCCTTCCCTTATCCAATCACAGCTTTAGCCGGTACAGTATCGTCACTGCTGCTCAGCATTGAACAGTGCTCTGGCTAATGTAAATCCAAGGCTCCGATGCAGCACTGACCCTGCAAGGCTGCTCGCTAGGCTACCTCCCTCCCTCCCGTTATGTAGTACAGGACTGGAGTTGTTCCTGTCTGTACTTCTAAGATCCTTCTAGGTTGCTCAGCTTGCCACTATCTGGCTAGGCTAACCTCCCTTCTTCTCGGCTGTTGTGCTAGTGGAGCAGGACTGGGGTTATAGGTCAATGAGCTGGAGCTGTGTCTACAGACTCTGTAGGGCTGTGTATCAAGCAGGACACTGTCTGTATCCTGTAAGTCTCTGCTAGCTCAAGGCTGCCTGTAGGGGTCAAGTAGGTTCGAGTCAGGCTCAGTACGGTGGATTGACGCTGGGGGTAAATGCATTTCAAGCTGCAGTCAGGGAAGTGGAAAGGACAGTCTTTATGCTTTAAACAGGTGGCCTGGCCTACTTTCTGTACTGTAATACAGACTAACTCCTGTTATTCATCAAACAGTTGTATTTCATGCTTGTCTCTCTTGGTCTTAGGTATCAGCTTAACCCTCAAACGGAAATGAACACAGGCTATGATCAATCCTCTGAGGTAAGAGCTTCTGCGTCATAATTATGTCCGACAGCCAAGTCCCTTAATGAATGACAGTGCAGGGCTACTGTAGTATTTATTGGTCTGTAAAGATGTCATTAGCTAATAATAGCTGCTGACATACAGTTGAAGTCGGAAGTTTACATACACTTAGGTTGGAGTCCATTAACTTGTTTTTCAACCACTCCACAAATATCTTAACAAACTATAGTTTTGCCTATCGGTTAGGACATCTAAATTGTGCATGACACAAGCAATTTTTCCAACAATTGTTTACAGACAGATTATTTCACTTATATCACTTATGTATTCACACTATCACAATTCCAGTTAGTTAGGTGTTTACATACACTAAGTTGACTGTGCTTTTAAACTACTTGGAAAATTCCAGAAAATGAAGTCTTGGCTTTAGAAGCTTCTAATAGGCTAATTGACATCATTTGAGTCAATTGGAGGTGTACCTGTGGATGTATTTCAAGGCCTACCTTGAAACTCAGTGCATCATGGGAAAATCACAAAAAAAATCAGCCAAGACCTCAGGAAAAAAAATGTGGACCTCCACAAGTCTGGTTCATCCTTGGGAGCAATTTCCAAACGCCTGAAGGTACCACGTTCATCTGTACAATAGTACGCAAGTATAAACACCATGGGACCATGCAGCCGTCAGACCGCTCAGGAAGGAGATGCATTCTGTCTCCTAGAGATGAACTTACTTTGGTGCGAAATGTGCAAATCAATCCCAGAACAACAGCAAAGGACCCTGTGAAGATGCTGGAGGAAACGGGTACAAAAGTATCTATATCCGCAGTAAAACGAGTCCTATATCGACATAACCTGAAAAGCCGCTCAGCAAGGAAGAAGCCACTGCTCCAAAACCGCCATAAAAAAGCCAAACTACAGTTTGCAACTGCACATGGGTACAAAGATGGTACTTTTTGGAGAAATGTCCTCTGGTCTGATGAAACAGAAATATAGCTGTTTGGCCATAATGACCATTGTTGTGTTTGGAGGAAAAGGGGGGAGGCTTGTAAGTCGAAGAACACCATCCCAACCGTGAAGCACGGGGGAGGCAGCATCATCTTGTGGGGGTGCTTTGCTGCAGGAGGGCCTGGTGCACTTCACAAAATAGATGGCATCATGAAGCAGGAAAATTATGTGGATATATTGTAGCAACATCTCAAGACATCAGTCAGGAAGTTAAAAGCTTGGTCGCAAATGGGTCTTACAAATGGACAATAACCCCAAGCATACTTCCAAAGTTGTGGCAAAATGGCTTAAGGACAACTAAGTCAAGGTATTGGAGTGGCCTCCTTGTGCGAGCAAGGAGTTAGTTACACTGACTCAGTTACACCAGCTCTGTCAGGAGGAATGGGCCAAAATTCACCCAACTTATTGTGGGAAGCTTGTGGAAGGTTACCCGACACGTTAGACCAAAGTTATACAATTTAAAGGCAATGCTAACAATCAATTAGTATTTGGATGTGAACTTCTGACCCCCTGGGAATGTGATGAAAGAAATTAAAGCTGAAATAAATAATTATCTCCTTTTATTCTGACATTTCACATTCTTAAAATAAAATGGTGAGCCTAACTGACCTAAAAATTTTATTTTTTTACTAGGATTAAATGTCAGGAATTGCGCAAAAATGAGTTTAAATGTATTTGGTGTATGTAAAATTAACTGTACATGCTGAGAAATTAGCCTAGAGCAGGTTTATGGTTAAGGTTTCTTAGTATTGTGTTGTCCGACCCCAATCTACTTACATTTTAGCTGCATTTACGTCTTTTGGCAAGTCTCAACATTCACGTATTCACATGTGCAGTCAATATATCATGTCTAAAACATTGAATTAACATTTGCCTTTCTTAGAGAAGACTGCAAGTCACTGCCAGTCAGACAAAAGGGGATCCGCAACGAAACGGCTCACCGTTCCTTCCCTTCCTTCCTGGAAGAAACACTGTCACCCTAAAGAGCAAATGGAAAAATGAAATCTGTATATTTTAGTTTCATATTTTTTTGTTAACATGTCTAACTTTTTTATTTTATTTTGGTGTGTGGGGGTATAGATGAGATCATGATGACTCTGAAGTTTCATACCTTCTCTCTCTTATCTGTGATTTATTAACATGTTCGATATACAGTAGCCTGTAAGGGACTCTAAGCCTTGACGATATGTTTTGTATTTCGGGAAGGAGAGGAAAAGATGTATGTAGTAATAACACCAATACCTGGCTGACTTGAGCAGAGTCTCCTACATCTGAGACCTAGCCTGGTCCCGAGATCTTTGTGCTGTCTTCCGTGACATCGGCAAGATGGCACAAACCGATTTGGAACCAGGCGAGCAGAGTCTCCTACATCTGAGACCTAGCCTGGTCCCGAGATCTGTTTGTGCTGTCTTCCGTGACATCGGCAAGATGGCACAAACCGATTTGGAACCAGGCGAGCAGAGTCTCCTACATCTGAGACCTAGCCTGGTCCCGAGATCTGTTTGTGCTGTCTTCCGTGACATCGGCAAGATGGCACAAACCGATTTGGAACCAGGCGAGCAGAGTCTCCTACATCTGAGACCTAGCCTGGTCCCGAGATCTGTTTGTGCTGTCTTCCGTGACATCGGCAAGATAGCACAAACCGATTTGGAACCAGGCGAGCAGAGGCCCAACATCTGTGTTTTCAAACTCTACCGGTGGCCCCTTTTTGGGGGGGGCTGAGTATAGTAACTGACAGGCAGCAGCATGTCATCCACTCTTCCACAGAACACAGTTGAAACAGCTGCTGGATCCTCCATGTTTTAACACTCATCCAGTTCTATCTGCTCTGTTCACCTCACACACTCATCAGCATTGATCTCTGCTTAACACCGTGTGTAGTTAGACCTAGACTTATCATTGTCTGTACAAACACACTTAAAAAAATCTAATCAAATGTTTATTTGTGACATGCTTCATGAACTACAGGTGTAGACTAACAGTGACATTCTTTAAGTCTTTTTCGAACAAGTCAGAGTTTAAATCTTGAAAGGGAGTGGTTCCACCTCGATGCATAACCATTCAAACATTGGGTTCGGTATTTTACCTCTAATAGTCCTAATCCTTCAGCTCTTTAGGTGATTCACACCCTTCAGCTCTCAAAAATCCTCTGCTCATTCTCAAAACTCAAATATTTACATACTCTAAAGTATTTACTGAGGCTAAGAGTCCCCCCTTTTTTCCATTTTAGATTACTAAATGCTTGGTAGCTAATTTTATTTTATTGTGTTTTTTTATTTTTATGTAGTATTTTAAGTTTAGAATGTTTACGTTGCAAACTAGTATAAAACCATGTGTAGACACAGTGTGATGTATAGAAGTAGCTATAGTAGAAATGCATTGTTTCCTTGTGGTAAGTGAGTGAGATGCTGCCACGGAACTGAGACACTGATGATTGGTGCTATTTTGGACTTTAATCTGCTCCTTGGAAAGGTAGCTGAGATGGGTTTTATTTTTTACTTTCATGTTCTGATTAAGGAAGGGGTTGGTTCTTTGACGTTTGGTTGTTGTAACTCGGTCTGGATTGGCTTTGTTTTCCCCTTGTCGTTTTCTGTGCGGCTTTCTCATTGGACTTTAGGAAAATATCAACTTCTTTCATGGTAATGTTTTACTAAAGGGGAAGGGGGTTTAGGTGAGAATATTTATGAGGTTACACCATGTTGATCGGAGCAATCACAAAACTGCAATCGTTAACACTAGTTACCCTTTAAAACTGAGATGTGCAATCAAAGGGATACGTTGTATCCAGTAGTACCCTGAGATGTGCAATCAAAGGGATACGTTGTATCCAGTAGTACCCTGAGATGTGCAATCAAAGGGATACGTTGTACCCAGCACAAGTCACTTTTTTAGAGAATGTTTACGTTTTTTGTTTATGTTCTGATTGACAGACAATCTTGAAACCAAGAGTGCATTTTTCCCCTAACGTGTTTGTTTAACAGATCTCCTAAGCGATTTTGCACACTTGTAAGACTCCACAGAATGTTAATGTCAGATATCCGCTTCAAGTTGGTTAGCATAAGTAAACACTGAAACGTAAAGGTTATTTTTAGAAAATGGCTCTTGAGAGAACTTGATAGTTAAATTATAAAATGAATGAACACACTTTAATGTGTGTCAAGGCCCAGCCTGTTAGGGTTTGGGTTCAGGGTTTCAACTTTTCTTCACCAGCTGGATATGACTTAATGCTATAGTGAGTCATGTGTGATTATATAATGTTAGTTAACATGAGTCTGGAATCACACGATGCATATAATCTTGTTTTAGAAAACCATTTTCAGGGCACACATGTATCATAAAGTGATCTCCGTTTTAAAAATTTATATATTTTTCATTGTCTTTTGAATTATTTAGTAAATTAATTGTTGACAACCTTTTTATTAAACAACTGAAACCCCAAAGTTTTTTTTTAATTTTAGCTAAACAAAAATTGACAACTAGGGTTAAGGGCCTTGCTCAAGGGCACATTGACAGATTTGTCTCCTAGTTGTCTCGGGGATTCAAACCAGCAACCTTTCAGTTACTGGCCCAATGCTCTTAGCCTAGTGGTTATCTGCCGCCTGCTAGAGATTTAAAACACCAAAGTTATGTCAGTATTTGCAGTTTTGTTTTTGCTTCTTTTTTTTATATAGTTAAATATTCTAATTAATATAATAATAACCAACTTGAAAGCCCACTTTAGTTTTCTTTTGTCTTCCATTCTCCCTCGATATTGGGACCTATTGAACCAGCATGTTCTGGTCTTGTTAATTGCGTGCTCTCTTTTCGTCATTGTGGTTTTTGTTTTTGTGAAGAAAAATATATATATCCTCTTGCAATTCTTAATATGAATGCTGTTTTGTACATAGCAAAGTGAATAGCGTAGGCTGGATGTTTTGCGTGAGGTATTCAGTATTTACCACTAAGGTTGAAAAAATATATATACAGTATGCCAGCTTTGGAAAAATGATTATAACGATGCGCTTAACTTACAGTATCCCATGTACTTTACTTTGGCAATTTTAGAAGTAGTGCAATAAATATGCAAGCTTGTAATTTGGTGTTTTATCTGTTGATGTGTGTGGAGTCTTCTTTCCAGTGCTGTAGGAAACTTGTGCAATTGTGCTTTGTTAGAGAAACTGGTCTTGGAATACAGTTTCAAAAAGTCATGTTTTTTTCAAGTTGTGGTTTTTAGCCATTAGTGGCGAACAGCAGAGAGCCAAGTATCCAGAGAGCAGATCCAAAGTGTGGTTGTACAGTTCCTATGGCTTCCAAGCGGATATTCCTTACAACGTAGTTGCGCCAAGGCAAAATCATTAGTCACGGCAAATGAATATGTAACTTGGAAAAATATTTCTGCCGAAGCCCACTTTGAAGATGCTAGAGCAGTCCACATTGTTTTTCCCCCTTTGAAAACAAAACGAGTAACAAAATACCACAGAGTTGTCTTCAATTTCTTTTTCAGCGGGAACCCCATTTCCCCCATATTTTTCCCCGCCAATTCTCACGAGCCCAAATATGACACAACCTTTAAACTCTTTTTTTTTTTACATAAATAAACTAATGAATTGAATGTTAAGAAATATATTGGTTTATTTAAGAAAATAAAGCCATACATTTACTCAATAGAATAGTATTGTTTTAGATTATCTTTCTCAAATGTTTTATTGTCCCATATAATAATTTGTACTCTTTTCTTGGGGGGGGGGGGGGTACAAAAATGCGACCCCCCCCCCCCCCCCCAGTAGGGGTCGCGACCCCAACTTTGATTACCACTGGAATAGTTCACCTATGTACATAACTTGTTCTGTGGGAGTGAACCATTCCTCTTGTGGCGCATTCAAGTGTGTCATGGGGAGGGAAATATGCATTATGACAAGCAGTTGTATTTGCCTTTTGTTAGAGGGGGAATCCCAACTTTCCGCAACCTACTTTATTTATTTCTCAACTCCTAAAATATGTGCGAACAGCACCATTTTAAACCCAGAGTTTTTAGCAGCACAAGATGACTATTTATTTTTTACCTTTATTTAACCAGGCAAGTCAGTTAAGAACAAATTCTTATTTTCAATGACGGCCTGGGAACAGTGGGTTATGGCCTATATTATATTCACTGTTTATATGCAATTTTTTGGGGAATGTAAAATTCATCAATAGGATAATAAATAATTAAAAGAACATTTGGGATCTGACTAATGATTAGCCCAATAGGCAACCCCATGCTTCAGCCTATTTATTTGCACTTTGCTGCATCAGTTGGGCTACAAGTGATGTTTATTGCTAGTACCTGATAATCATTTTGGGGTATAATGTTCTTAAGTTGCCAGAACCGAGCTTCTCAGTCCAACATAAGAATGATCTGACCCCCAAAACAAGGGGGTGGGAACACTTTCACCCCCCCGCTACAGTACACATTTTTCCAGAGGAGAAACTGCGTTGTTGGAGGAACCTCTTCCCCCAAAAAATACTTTCCCACCAACACAGGCAAACACTAAGCTCTATGACATTTTAAAGTACAGTAGCTGTCCTTAAATGGCAAACACAGCCGGAGATGATTACTATCATGGATAAATCAAAGAATATTGCAGATTTGTGCATGATGGAAAGCAGTGTTTTAATTTACCCACAGAAGAACACCACATCCCTCTTTAATTCAATACTGAGGTCAGTTTTACCCACTGAGATGCCGTAGAAATGCCTTATTAGCAGTTCTCAGAGATTCAGGTTAATCTCTATGGAGTTTCATTCTGGGAAAGTGGAAATGCAGTCAAGGGGAATCTGAATCAAACTAAGATTTGGTGAACGATGGCATTTTAACTGAAGAGGCATGTGATCTTAAGATTGAGAAACCTCCCTCTATGTTCTTGTGTAACTGGTGTGTGAAGTTTCTACGCCCACAAAATGTCTTCCCACTGCAGGATTTGGGCTGTTGGGTTCATGCCCATTATTCCCTGACATCTGTGTGGCGGGAGGCTCTGGTCAGACAGAGCTGAGCCACTACTGAGTCCTGGCTCCCTGGTGCTGTCTGTCTTTGTTTCGGTGACCAGCTCATTCTAATCTCATCAGCAGCTCCACCTTCCAAAACACCACTTTTCATTCATTTTAATTCCCTCTTCCTCACTTCCCCTCCTCCTTATTCTCTCTCTCTCCATCTCTCCCCCTCTTGTCTTCGCCTCCTCTTTCTCGCTATGCCTCCCCCTCTATCTCCCCCTCTTCTATTTTTTTCTCTTTCTTTCGCAAAACAATACCAAGGATTCTAAGTTTGCATTACATTTAGTCTATCAGACGATTGTGTATTAATAACATTCAATTTATAGTTGTATGTATTTGACCTCTTTTCTCTGTAATTACTGTAGTCTCAGTCTGTGTGGCGCCTTCCAAGCCCGTCTTTAAATCATATTCTGGCATTGGGGCGGTGAACAAGTGAAGGCTAACGCACTGTTGTGTACTGTACTCCTTAGCTAAACAGCAGCATGGGAAATGATGGTCCATTTGGAGTCTGGGACCAGCTCTTTCATAGAATCCTTTCATTAGCTAGCTACCCGAGACCCATAACATTTTAAGCCTTCCTAAGGAAAAACATGCATTCCAGACACACACACACACATCCTCAGGGGGAAAAGGACATGTCTATTTCCTAACCTACAGTATCACATCAATGATCCAGGACCTTTCAGCTTTCTAATGGAATTATAGGCTTCTGTTTCCTTTCTAATGGGTTTCAGTGCTATGCATCACAGTGCATGAGTGTCTATGGCAACACGATCTCAGTCACTTACTGTTATTCAATACAAAAAGGACAGGATCAGGAAATACCTCAGAAGCAGGCTGTAGAACTGCCATGAAACCAAATATGATTTATCTTGTTAAATCCCTCTATTCAAATTTGATGTTGTACAAAGACATTGCTCAGGTGAGTATGCAGTATTTTTGGCTAAGATGGTTGACCGTATTACACTTCAGGAGTGACACAAGATGACTTCAGAAGTTACCGATCTGTCCGGCTACTTGCTTCTGGCTGTCCATCAATGTAAATTACTGTGTAGCGGACATGGATCGTTCATGGTCTCGTGATGGGTAGCCCCGCCTGCGACTTCGAAGTCGGTGTCGACCCTCAGGCCATTTGGGAAATTCCTCTTGGTCTAATGGTCAAGACGTTGGTTTCTCCCATGGTAGACCCGGGTTCATATCCTGGCCCTTACGTATGCATTTCCATTGGCTTGGAGTAGATCTGTCTGTTAGTTAGACCTATAGTATCTGTTGCGATAGGTGACAATGATTACATGCTCCTGCAGGAGTGACGACACAACAACCTCTAGTGCTAAAGGTTTATATGTGCCTGAAGATTTCGTCAAAGGGGACCCTGCCCTCTCATGATAAGCTCTGGATTTGTTTAGGCATCTGATATGGAAGAGACCTTGAGGGGTTTTGGTTGGCTGTCAGTTCAAATCCAATTTTATTTGTTATTGTTATTTGTCAAATGCGCCAAAATGCAAGAGGTGCAGACCTTACCGTGAAATGCTTACTTACAATGCAGTTCAAGAAATAGAGTTAAGAAAATATTTACCAATAAACTAAAGTAACAAGAAAATTACACAACGATAAAGAGTATATACAGGGGGTACTGGTACAATGTGCAACAGCAAGTAGCAGCAGGGTTAAAAACAATGACCTCCCCCAAATGTAAATTGTCCGGGTGGCAATTTGATTAATTGTTCAGCAGTCTAATGGCTTAGGGGTAGAAGCAGTTAATGAGCGTTTTGGTCATAGATTTGGCGCTCTGGTACTGCTTGCTGTGCAGTAGTAGAGCGAACAGTCTTGACTTGGGTGGCTGGAGTCTTTGGCAATTTCTTGGACCTTCCTCTGACACCGCCTAGTATATAGGTCCTGGATGTCAGGAAGCTTGGCCCCTGTGATGTACTGGGCTGTACGCACTACCCTCTAGCGCCTTGCGGTCAGATGCCGAGCTGTTGCCATACCAGGCGGTGAGGCAACCAGTCAGAATGATCTCGATGGTGGAGATGTATAACTTTTTGAGGTTCTGGGGACCCATGACAAATCTTTTCAGTCTCCTGAGGGGGAATATGTGTCATGCCTGCAACTGTCTTGGTGTGTTTGGACCATGATGGTTAGTTGGTGATGTGGACACCAAGGAACTTGAAACTCTCGACCCGCTCCACTTCAGCCCCGTTGATGTTCTTATAGTCCATGATCAGCTCCTTTGTCTTGCTCACATTGAGGGAGAGGCTGTTGTCCTGGCACCACACTGCCAGGTCTCTGACCTCCTCCCTATAGGCTGTCTCATCGTTGTCGGTGATCAGGCCTACCACTATTGTCTCATCAGCTAACTTAAGGGTGGTGTTGGAGGTGTGCTTGGCCACGCAGTCGTGGGTGAACAGGGAGTACAGGAGGGGACTAAGCATGCACCTCTAAGGGGCCCCAGTGTTGAGGATCAGCGTGACAGACAGTGGCGACCCGTCATTCAGGGCAGGTGGGGCAGAGCCCACGGGCTTGCATGTCATTTTGGCATTAATCCGTGTCACATTCGTTTGCAAACAATGTAAAAAAATATATATCATTAAGTTAATAAAGCCGCATACAAACATGGTCTCTTTGTTTTCTTGAGTAAGGCAGCTCCAAAATGCAGATGTTTCAGCCTAGCTCAGTGCTTTCTGTGGTGGTGGGGCAAGCCAGCAGAAAACACGGAGTGTTGCGTCGTGATTGGCTCAGTGTTCTGTCACTCATGGGCAGGGTAAATTCTACCCCCTTGGGTGCTGCAATAGTTACATTAGAAGTGCACATCCAAGATGGCTCAAGGTCACCATAGATTAAATGATGTTGAAAACTACATATGTACAGTATATTTGATTTGGACTGATCATGTCAACATATTTACAAAATCTTAGCTAGCAGTCATCATGAATCAAGTCGACAATCTACTGGCAAATCCTTTTTAATCCTTGTCATATGAAGAGAAAATATAGAAGAGAAAACGTATCGGTGCTCATCAGCCATTGGGCATAAACATTACACAAGTTGGAAATCGCAAATTCAACAACGATGGGTTTGGAAGGAATCAGTGACCTAAGGCACTGCATTGCGGTGCTGAGGCATCACTACAGCCTCGGATTTGATCCCAGGCTGTGACACAGCCACCGGCCGTGACCGGGAGAACCATGAACCAAAGTAAGCAAAAATGCCCAGAGTCATCAAGCTAGGTAAGAGATGATTAATTATTTTGAAGTAAGACTGAACTAGGTCAATGATAATTCAAGAAGCAATATTGTGTTGCACTTTTAACCCACAGCCTAACAAACCAACAAGTCCTACAAATAAAGTACAAAGACTTTTGATTGTCTTTATAAAGACATCCTCTATATCAAATTTCAGCCAGACCGCCCAGCTAGCCCAAACCGCCTGCACGCCCCTACCAGTCTGGACAAGAACTCAACTCTCTTCCCCCCCCCCAACACAACTTCCTTCCCATCTTCTTTTTTTGTTGTCTCAAGGGAAAGGTTTGGAAAACAAAAGTTGAATGAGTACACACACACACACCTACACATTAACACACAGAAACAGTACACCCTCCATATAATTAATATCATGGGCCTAATAGTACTGTAGAGCTATTTGGACTTGCGCAGAAAATGGCTGGGTCACCCCGTCCTGCCCCTAGGAGTTCATGGCCCTGTAGCGCCCCAATACACCCCACTCAGCTTTAGGATGTGTTAGGCCAAGGCCAGAGTGACAACCCCCAGGACGGCAGACCCCCATGACCAGGACCGCGTAGACCCAGCAACTAGGGATTGCCTAAATAAGTATCTCCCCTGGCATGTTATCATACAGACTCGTACAGTATAGGCATCCAGACCTTATGAAAGGTATACCCCCAATACCCTTAATCTTGTAAGAAAACAAATCTAGTGATAACCAACCTTCCAATTAATGGCAATGTATTTCCTAGCTGCTATAAACGCTGGGTTACACAGTTTCTTCTGATAACAGTTCCCAGTATCAACATTTCGAAGCAAACACAAAAACCATGAGAAGGGAGAATCTGTAGACATGCTGAGATAAAAGAACATACTCTTTGCCAGAATTCAGACAGCCTTCACAAGATGATATGTACCTCCAGCAGAATTATACAATTTCCAAGTACAATTCAGTGTAATTCAGTTTCACTGGCACATAGTTCAATGGGTGATCTTAAACTGCTGTAATGTATGTCTGAGATTATATGAACCTGATTGGGCATTATAGTGAAAAGTGAATTCGGAAAGTAGTCAGATTCCCCTTTTTCCACATTTTGTTACGTTATAGCCTTATTCGAAGATTGATTAAATAAAAAATTGTCCTCATCAATTTACACACGATACTTGATGACAAAGCGAAAACAGGTTTTTAGAAATGTTTGCACATTTATAATTATTTATTTTTTAAACATACTATATTTACGTAAGAGACTCGAAATTGAGCTCAGGTGCATCCTGTTTGCCTTTGATCATCCTTGAGATTTCTACAACTTGATTGAAATCCACCTGTTGTAAATTCAATTGATTGGACATGATTCGGAAAGGCTCACACCTGTCTATATAAGGTCCCACAGTTGACAGTGCATGTCAATGCAAAAACCAAGCCATGAGGTCAAAGGAACTGTCCGTAGAGACAGGTTTTGTTAAGGCACAGATTTGGGGAAGGTTACCAATCAAATTCTGCAGCTTTGAAGGTCCCCAAGATCACAGTGGCCTCCATTATTCTTATATGGAAGAAGTTTGGAACCACCAAGGCTCTTCCTGGAGCTGGCTGCCCGGCCAGCTCCAATGTTGTCCTTCCGGAAGGCTCTCCCATCTCTGCAGCACTCCACCAATCAGGCCTTTATGGTAGAGTGGCCAGACTGAAGACACTCCTCAGTAAAAGGCACATAACAGACCACTTGGAGTTTTCCAAAAGACACCTAAAGGACTCTCAGAAACAAGATTCTCTGGTTTGATGAAACCAAGACTCTGTGGCCTGAATGCCAAGCCTCACATCTGGAGGAAACTTGGCACCATCCCTACGGTGAAGCATGGTGGTGGCAGCATCCTGCTGTAGGGATGTTTTTCAGCGGCAGGGACGGGGAGACTAGTCAAGATCAAGGGAAAGATTAACGGAGCAAAGTATATAGAGAAATGCTTGATAAAAATCTGCTCCAGAGCGCTCAGGACCTCAAACTGGGGTGAAGGTTCACCTTACAACAGGACAACGACCATAAGCACACAGCCAAAACAATGTAGGAGTGGCCTGGATAGATAGGTCTATCATAAACTAGAAAGAAGTCTCAAGTTATATTAATCGTATGTATGGGATACACATGGTATACACACCATCCAACGAAATGTTTACTTGCAGGTTCCTTCTCAACAATGCAACAACAATAAGAACATAAGGTAAATGGCCCAGTATGAAATAAACATTTTAGCATAAGTATAATACAGGAAGGGGGGGGGCAAGTGTTTTAAATTGTGCCATATTTAGCAATCATAATAAGGGTCCGGTAGCAACAGTTTGTGTGTGTGTGTGTAGCATGAATGTATATACTGTGTGTGCGAGGATGTGTGCATGTCTGTGTGGGGTGTGTGCGTGCGCACTAGTGAGTGAGTGCATGTGTGCTAAGATGCAGGTGGTCAGTCCAGTTCAAGTGTTCAACAGTCTAATGGCTTGTAGATAGAAACGGTCTCTGAGCCTGTTAGTATCAGACCTCATGCTCCGATACCATCTGCACGACGGTAAGGGAGTGAACAGCTCGTGGCTGTGGTGTGTGTGTGTGTGGGGGGGGGTTCTTGATGATGCTGTG
The DNA here is from genome assembly GCF_002021735.2 of Oncorhynchus kisutch. Taxonomy (NCBI): domain Eukaryota; kingdom Metazoa; phylum Chordata; class Actinopteri; order Salmoniformes; family Salmonidae; genus Oncorhynchus; species Oncorhynchus kisutch. Next base: position 1,872,160 of record NC_034196.2, read on the forward strand.
GGCCTTCCTGAGACACCGTTTTGAGTAGTGGGAGCACGGTCCCAGTGATGTACTGGTCCATCTTCACCACTCGCTGGAGGGCCTTATGGTCATGGACGTAGCAATTCCCGTATCAGGCCGTAATGCAACCGATCAGGACTCTCTCGACGGTGCAGCAGTAGTGTTTGGAGTGTACCGGAGTGGCATGCCGAATTTCTTTAGACTCCTTTGGATGTAGAGACACTGTCGTGCCCTCTTGACAATAATGACGGGGTTGTTGGTCCATGACCAGGCCTCGGTGATGTGGACACAAGAACTTAAAACTGCTCTGTCAATCAAATGTATTTACAAATCCCTTTTTACATCAGCAGATGTCACAGTGTTTATACAGAAACCCAGCCTAAAACCCCCAACAGCAGGCAATGCAGGTGTAGAAGAACGGTGGCGATTATAAGAGTACATGGCCATTAAGATCGTTCTTCAAGATGGTCATAGATGACCAGCCGGGTCAAATAATAATCACAATGGTTGTAGAGGGTGCAACAGGTCAGGAGTAAATGTCAGAGGATAAACCATCCACAGAGACCAACTGTTATCTTTCCGACAGATGAGATCTAAATCAGGCAAGAGCTGTGTAGACCCATTAGGGTTTCCAATCTCTCCAAAAGAATGTGGTGATTTGATGGTGTCAAGCGGCACTAAGGTCTAGGAGGACGGCTGCAGAGCCTTGGTCTGACGCCACTAAAAGGTCAATTTACCATCTTCACGAGTACAGTCTCTGTACTGTCATGGAGTCTAAAACCAGACAGGAGCGTTTCGTATACATTTATTTGTTTTCAGGAAGGCAGTGAGTTGCTGAGAAACGGCTTTTTTGATATATGCCGTTTTTTTTAAAGGTTTGTCTTTTTCAGTAGAGGCTTATTATTATATTACTGCCACTTTTAATGAGTTTGCTACACATGCGGAGTATAGGGAGCCTTTCATTATGTTCAACATAGGAGGGCCAAACACAGGAAGTAGCTCTTTCAGTAGTTTAGTTGGAATGGGGTCCAGTAGGCTGCTGACTCTCTACTGCAGTCCCATTGATGTGGATCGCGGCATGTTCCCTCCTCTGCTTCCTGAATCAACAATCCTTTGTTTAGCTGAATTTGAGGGAGAGGATGTTGTCCCTGGCAATACAGTGCCAGTTCACTTAACTCCTCCCTATAGGCTGACTCATCGCTGTTGGTTATCAGGCCTGCAACCGGGGTTTTGTTTAGCAAACATGACGATGGTGTTGGTGTCGTGCAAAGCCACGCAAACGTGGGTTAACGGGGAGTACAGCAGAGGGCCGAGGACACATCCCCGGGGGGCCCCTGTTTTTGTGTGAGTCAGTGTGGAGGAGGTGTTGTTGCCAATCTTCACAGCTTGTGGTCTGCCTGGTAAGGAAGTCCAGGATTTAGTTGTGGAGTGTGGTGTCCAGACCCAGGGCTCTGAGATTGATGTCAAGCTTGGAGGGAACGATATTGTTGAATGCTGAACTGTAGTCAATGAACAGCGTTCTCATCTCTGTGAATAGCGATGGAAATGGCATCCTCTGTGGATCTGTTCGAGCTGTAGGCAAATTAGATGGGGTCCAGTGTGCCTGGCATGCTGGCCTTGATGAGGGCCATGACCAGCCTCTCGAAGCACTTTCTTGGGCTCACGGACGATGGTGGTCTCCTTGAATCAGATGGGGACTACAGACTGGGACGGGGACAGGTTGAAATTGTCTGAGAAGACGCCCGCCAGCTGGGCAACTTACACTTACACGGCCAGGGATGTCATCTGGGCAGGCGGCTTTGAGCATTCAATCTTTTGAGAGTTTTCCTAATGGATGGATGATTCATGGGTGAATGAATCTTTGAACATATTCCAATCAGTATTCTCAAAACAATCCTGCAGCATTGAATCTGCATTGAAGAGAAGCGGGACGTTACCACTTCCTGTTTATAGCAAGTCGAGTGCTATTGCTATAGGCTGTTGTCCTCTGGGAGCAAAGGATGTTTGCAGGGCATTAGACATGGATATAATTCCAATGTAATTGGTTGGTTGAATAATTTTGGTATGCTATGATGATGATGATGGAGGAAGAAGAAATGAATACACACATGATCTGTATTCTCAAAAAGAATGTGTACATTCGTGAAAAGGCTAAACAAAAAAAGGTGTCTCAAGTAAACATAAACCGTCTCGCCTAACTTATGACACCTTCACAAGTACAGTCACTCTCGTTTCATGCTCGGCATAGTATAATCTTCTACTACCTGGTCCTGTTCATATCCTTTCCTTGAAAGAGGTGAATGAGTGCATTTGGTACGGCTTGCCGGTATGGTGACTTAACACATTTAAAATCGTTACTGGCTCCAGTGCAGATGTGAGGAGATAACACGAGTCAGAGGAATGGGGTAGCAGGGTATATCAGGTAAGTGGAAATGAATCTAATGGAAGATGTGAGGCTACACATCAGACCATAGAAGGGAAGGCAGGGAGGCTATATCAGATCACTGTCTATGAATGGAAGAATGCTGGCAGAATCATATCATGATTCCCAGGACAAAGTCTTGAGTCATTCAGTTGAGTTGAAGTCGGGATACAACCGGAGCTCAGACGCCTTGCCATTCATCACGCAGCCTTCAACACACTCTGTGACAAATCAAATCGCTGAGCAGTTTGCTCGCTGTAAAATTTAGTAGCTGTTGTTGCTGTTGGCCTATTTCATATGGGTGTGTATAGAATTATTGGCAGCATTCATTATTGACCTCTAAAAGTCTAAGCCTTTGAGGGGGTGCATACCAAACCGTTGGGACGCTACTGAGGTTTTCATGAGAAGACAAATTGTCTCATGGTCTGACAAACACCGCTGTAGCTCGGCCACCTTCCACCGCAGATGGGTTGTCTCATGGTCTGACAAACACCGCTGTAGCTCGGCCACCTTACACCGCAGATGGGTTGTCTCATGGTCTGACAAACACCGCTGTAGCTCGGCCACCTTCCACCGCAGATGGGTTGTCTCATGGTCTGACAAACACCGCTGTAGCTCGGCCACCTTCCACCGCAGATGGGTTGTCTCATGATCTGACAAACACCGCTGTAGCTCGGCCACCTTCCACCGCAGATGGGTTGTCTCATGGTCTGACAAACACCGCTGTAGCTCGGCCACCTTCCACCGCAGATGGGTTGTCTCATGGTCTGACAAACACCGCTGTAGCTCGGCCACCTTCCACCGCAGATGGGTTGTCTCATGGTCTGACAAACACTGCTGTAGCTCGGCCACCTTCCACCGCAGATGGGTTGTCTCATGGTCTGACAAACCAAAAGCTGTAGCTCGGCCACCTTCCACCGCAGATGGGTTGTCTCATGGTCTGACAAACCAAAAGCTGTAGCTCGGCCACCTTCCACCGCAGATGGGTTGTCTCATGATCTGACAAACACCGCTGTAGCTCGGCCACCTTCCACCGCAGATGGGTTGTCTCATGGTCTGACAAACACCGCTGTAGCTCGGCCACCTTCCACCGCAGATGCGAATGGTTGATATACACTGTAGGCGGATGTGGTGGACTGAGACGCAGCCCATTCAAGATATCTAGCTTAAACTGATGGATTTTGATGGGGAGTTTGTTACTTGCGTGGGTGCGTCAAGAGACTCTTAAGGATTAATTGACCATCATAATAACACGTTTTTAAGTAGTTATCCCTTTTCATTTCTCTTTTTCATAGACAAGCCTGTTTTCAAACTATTGACTTAGATTAGATTAGGGACTTGCTTCTCCATCCAACAGTAGTGTGGTAGAAGGCGTCCCCGTAGGAATATACTGTAGCACAGGGGTCGGCAATAGGCAGGTCAGATTCGACACAAGTTGAGTAATTAAACATTTAAAAAAATGGGGGGTTGTAAAATCACCAGGAATGCACTGCTGAATCTAGCTGCCTACCCCTGCTGTAGCAGCTGCTAAACTACTGCATCTAGCTGTCTACCCCTGCTGTAGCAGCTGCTAAACTACTGCATCTAGCTGTCTACCCCTGCTGTAGCAGCTGCTAAACTACTGCATCTAGCTGTCTACCCCTGCTGTAGCAGCTGCTAAACTACTGCATCTAGCTGTCTACCCCTGCTGTAGCAGCTGCTAAACTACTGCATCTAGCTGCCTACCCCTGCTGCAGCTAAACTACTGCATCTAGCTGCCTACCCCTGCTGTAGCAGCTGCTAAACTACTGCATCTAGCTGTCTACCCCTGCTGTAGCAGCTGCTAAACTACTGCATCTAGCTGTCTACCCCTGCTGTAGCAGCTGCTAAACTACTGCATCTAGCTGCCTACCCCTGCTGTAGCAGCTGCTAAACTACTGCATCTAGCTGCCTACCCCTGCTGTAGCAGCTGCTAAACTACTGCATCTAGCTGTCTACCCCTGCTGTAGCAGCTGCTAAACTACTGCATCTAGCTGTCTACCCCTGCTGTAGCAGCTGCTAAACTACTGCATCTAGCTGTCTACCCCTGCTGTAGCAGCTGCTAAACTACTGCATCTAGCTGTCTACCCCTGCTGTAGCAGCTGCTAAACTACTGCATCTAGCTGCCTACCCCTGCTGCAGCTAAACTACTGCATCTAGCTGCCTACCCCTGCTGTAGCAGCTGCTAAACTACTGCATCTAGCTGTCTACCCCTGCTGTAGCAGCTGCTAAACTACTGCATCTAGCTGTCTACCCCTGCTGTAGCAGCTGCTAAACTACTGCATCTAGCTGCCTACCCCTGCTGTAGCAGCTGCTAAACTACTGCATCTAGCTGCCTACCCCTGCTGTAGCAGCTGCTAAACTACTGCATCTAGCTGCCTACCCCTGCTGTAGCAGCTGCTAAACTACTGCATCTAGCTGCCTACCCCTGCTGCAGCAGCTGCTAAACTACTGCATCTAGCTGCCTACCCCTGCTGCAGCAGCTGCTATACTACTGCATCTAGCTGCCTACCCCTGCTGTAGCAGCTGCTAAACTACTGCATCTAGCTGTCTACCCCTGCTGTAGCAGCTGCTAAACTACTGCATCTAGCTGTCTACCCCTGCTGTAGCAGCTGCTAAACTACTGCATCTAGCTGTCTACCCCTGCTGTAGCAGCTGCTAAACTACTGCATCTAGCTGCCTACCCCTGCTGCAGCTAAACTACTGCATCTAGCTGCCTACCCCTGCTGTAGCAGCTGCTAAACTACTGCATCTAGCTGTCTACCCCTGCTGTAGCAGCTGCTAAACTACTGCATCTAGCTGTCTACCCCTGCTGTAGCAGCTGCTAAACTACTGCATCTAGCTGCCTACCCCTGCTGTAGCAGCTGCTAAACTACTGCATCTAGCTGCCTACCCCTGCTGTAGCAGCTGCTAAACTACTGCATCTAGCTGCCTACCCCTGCTGTAGCAGCTGCTAAACTACTGCATCTAGCTGCCTACCCCTGCTGCAGCAGCTGCTAAACTACTGCATCTAGCTGCCTACCCCTGCTGCAGCAGCTGCTATACTACTGCATCTAGCTGCCTACCCCTGCTGTAGCAGCTGCTAAACTACTGCATCTAGCTGCCTACCTCTGCTGTAGCAGCTGCTAAACTACTGCATCTAGCTGCCTATCCCTGCTGCAGCAGCTGCTAAACTACTGCATCTAGCTGCCTACCCCTGCTGTAGCAGCTGCTAAACTACTGCATCTAGCTGCCTACCCCTGCTGCAGCTAAACTACTGCATCTAGCTGCCTACCCCTGCTGCAGCTAAACTACTGCATCTAGCTGTCTACCCCTGCTGTAGCAGCTGCTAAACTACTGCATCTAGCTGCCTACCCCTGCTGCAGCAGCTGCTATACTACTGCATCTAGCTGCCTACCCCTGCTGCAGCAGCTGCTAAACTACTGCATATAGCTGCTAAACTACTGCATCTAGCTGCCTACCCCTGCTGCAGCAGCTGCTAAACTACTGCATCTAGCTGCCTACCCCTGCTGTAGCAGCTGCTAAACTACTGCATCTAGCTGCCTACCCCTGCTGTAGCAGCTGCTAAACTACTGCATCTAGCTGCCTACCCCTGCTGTAGCAGCTGCTAAACTACTGCATCTAGCTGCCTACCCCTGCTGTAGCAGCTGCTAAACTACTGCATCTAGCTGCCTACCCCTGCTGTAGCAGCTGCTAAACTACTGCATCTAGCTGTCTACCCCTGCTGCAGCAGCTGCTAAACTACTGCATCTAGCTGCCTACCCCTGCTGTAGCAGCTGCTAAACTACTGCATCTAGCTGCCTACCCCTGCTGCAGCAGCTGCTAAACTACTGCATCTAGCTGCCTACCCCTGCTGTAGCAGCTGCTAAACTACTGCATCTAGCTGCCTACCCCTGCTGTAGCAGCTGCTAAACTACTGCATCTAGCTGTCTACCCCTGCTGCAGCAGCTGCTAAACTACTGCATCTAGCTGCCTACCCCTGCTGTAGCAGCTGCTAAACTACTGCATCTAGCTGCCTACCCCTGCTGTAGCAGCTGCTAAACTACTGCATATAGCTGCTAAACTACTGCATCTAGCTGCCTACCCCTGCTGTAGCAGCTGCTAAACTACTGCATCTAGCTGCCTACCCCTGCTGCAGCAGCTGCTAAACTACTGCATCTAGCTGTCTACCCCTGCTGCAGCAGCTGCTAAACTACTGCATCTAGCTGCCTACCCCTGCTGCAGCAGCTGCTAAACTACTGCATCTAGCTGCCTACCCCTGCTGTAGCAGCTGCTAAACTACTGCATCTAGCTGCCTACCCCTGCTGTAGCAGCTGCTAAACTACTGCATCTAGCTGCCTACCCCTGCTGTAGCAGCTGCTAAACTACTGCATCTAGCTGTCTACCCCTGCTGCAGCAGCTGCTAAACTACTGCATCTAGCTGCCTACCCCTGCTGCAGCAGCTGCTAAACAACTACTTCTTCACCTCTGCCTTTCTATCTTGTCATTCCAGCCAGGCAGAGTGAGTCATCCCAGACGCTATCACCACAGAGAACCAGGTTAGGAAGTAATGACTCAGCAATACTATGAGGAAGTTTGCAAGTATGCGCTTAAAAAAATATATAAAGATTTAAAGAACCAAACGGCACACTATTGGGATAGGTGAACATTGACATGGCAGTCAGCCTTTTCTTGACCTATCAGGTCACACTAAGTGACCTTCTGAAAAGCGTAGAAGGAAAAAGCAAGAAACAGATGCAGTCCATTATCAACGCGTTATCATGTTACACAGGATCATCTTGCTCTCGAGTTTTCCAGTCTTCAAGTAGTCTTACAACAGTCAACCATTCCAGAGCAAATCGTGGTCATATAGCTCCCTCTGGCGGTGACAGGTTAACCATCGAAACGATACAAAATCAAACCAAACCAGAGTCAGTAGCGGATGGCCCAAGTAGAAAAGGTAGATTGGAGCTCATGGACCACCCCTCCAGAGCGTTTGACAATAGCAGGCAACACAGAATGCTGTTTGACACATATTGAATGTATTTATTGAAAAGGACTGAAATTCCAGTTTAACAACTGTACAGTGTAGCTACACAGTTCTAAGTGACAGGTTTTTAACCTTAAAACAGCAGAGATATGCAAAACAAAATGGGGTCCAGGATCAAAGGTTCCTACAGTAGAGAATACTTACAGTAAACACACCTGACTTGATAATACAATAACCCAGTCTGCATCTGAAATGGCACCCTATCCCCTATAGTAAATCATTGTTTTACCAGGGCCCATAAGGGTCTGGTCAAAAGTAGTGCACTATATCTGGAATAGGGTGCCATTTCAGACGCACACTCAGTGTCCATATGGAGCTCAACATGTATGAGTGAAACACTGTTTTAATACTGTGTTGTATAATAATAACGCAAACCAAATCGGAGGCAAATGCATAGGAGACCATGATTGATCTGTCGGACCTCACTGTGCAGTGTTCGCTACGCAATTCATAGTCTCATCCTCAGCCTTCATGTGAGCATTGGACTGAAATCAGTTAAAGAAAAACATCTGAAATTCTGTTTTATTGTAGAACTCTTATCAGTGTTAAAATAACTGAAAAAAAGTGTTTAAAATAACTGAAAAGGTTTTTGCCGCTTAATTATCAGCTGTTGTTGCTACGTGCATGAACAGGTGACCATGACTTGCTCTAGACACAGACCAACTGTGATATAGTATATATCCCCCCCCCCCCCACTCAGGAGTAGCCAGATCTCAGATCTGTTTGTGTTGTGGAGTTGGCTATACAGCACAAACAGATCTGAGACCAGGCTTACTCAACAGGGACTTAAGCCGGAAATGCGCTCGTATAAATGATGTGAAGATACTGTACAGGGTTCCCAGTGTGGTGTGTTCCAAAAGACCGCAGCATACTGGCACAAAGACCAGTGACATTTTTGCCCATGCATTATCTAACACATAACGTTACCGTACATAGACACACACAGGATTATTTCAAGGTGGGGCTTGTCACTGGCGCACTGTACAGCCATTGTACTCTACACAGCTCCCTCCATTGTATTTCACAAGTTATTTTTTTCTTTCAAGAAATCAGGGTGGTCTTGACGTTTTGTGTTGGTGGGAGATTGTGGCATTGTTTCTGCGGTGGGGGTTGTGTTTTGGTCAGGTCACGTCTCAACCTTGGTCCTGGGAGAGTGGACAGTCTTCACCACCATAGCGCTGCTCTTCACATCATGCTCTATGATCTCTGAGAGCAGGGTGTCTTTGGATCCGTGCTTCTTCTGGAAAACGCACAACAAACACACCGATTATCAGTGCTGGGAGATGAATCAACTGCCTGGGGGATCTGGTAATAACATCTAGTATTGTACTTTAGACATGTAGCGCTGTCATTCAAAGGAAAGAAAGCGATCAACAATGCGCTTGCAAAGTATAACTTTTAATCATTTCTAAAAAAAATCCTGCCTCACAGCCTTTGTCAGAGGTAGTACGTGTGGCACTGACCTGAGCAGGGGTGGAGCTGGAACCTGGGATGTCTGCTGTTCGTGTCACTGGTAATGGGGGCACAAGATCTGTCCGGGCGCTGTGGAGTGGGTAGAGGGATGTGTTAGAACTTGGAAGACATAAACAGGATCAAACTTGAATCACACGATACAGTGCCTATTACTTATAAAGCGTACCGTCACTCCCACTATCGTGTCTAAAGGTGTTGAACAATAGAGAAAAGAACCATCAGCACAATAAATAACCTAGGCTCGAGCCCGAGATTCAATTCGAGGCGCGTTGCGGCACGCTAGACATTTTTGAAAAGGTCACTTCCAATTGGACAGTCATTTGCAGCGTTTACCGCGAATGCGACCTCCACGAACGTCGGTAATTGGCTTTCAAAGGCGCATTATAGGCAGCCCTCAATAACGCGCTTCGGATTGAATCCCACCCGAGATGCATTTCTAAGTAAGACTCTGCACAGTGAAAAACCATACGATCTGGCCTGAGACCAGTTTAGACTCACTTGACCTCCGAGAGCACGGATCGCTCCCCTTCGGAGCACTGGGAGCGCCGGTACTGACGGAAGCTCCGGGGAGAATGAGAGTGCCGGATTTTTATTGGGTCTCCTTGGGTTCTGGAAGGAACAGGATGAACATAAAATCATTCCCTTCATCTCATGTGTACCTCTTATTCAGCCTTAGGGAGATAAGGCCTCTCTCTACTGAATCCATCAACTTCAGAGGCGGTGAGATAGGGGTCTGTCTGGAGCACAATGCATCTCTACAGGGTGGACGACGATGAAGCAACGATTCAATCATTCAGGCATGAGCCGAGCTTTGGATCTCTTCTTTTCTTATCCAAATGCAGATCAAGACACCCTACCCCCAACATATCGACTCCGCGTGATCAATTCTGTGATTTGTCCATTTTTTTTTCCATCCTTATCTATCTAATGATGAAGGGAAGAGCAGTCACTCACTCCACTTTCTTGTAGGGGATCTCCTTCAGCTGATCCTCTGTGAGGTCTGGCGCTGGGTCCACCAGCTCCTTCCTAGAGGGACGAGACCACCAAGGGCACGTTATATCTCTCTTCCCATAACCCAAACAGACAATGCTGTGTCAACAGCCTTTTTGAAGGCTGTGCAAGTACACCTTTTTTTCCAGTAGTATACACATTTTATATAAATAGTTAATGAATGCTTAGTCAAGTTAGTACAGTGTCACACGTTTCACTTTCCATAGCGCACGATGAAGAGGCCCATTGCTAAAAGACCACTGTTGAATCTCATAACTGGAGTCATGGGACTTACTGGATGTGTTTCCACAGTTGTTCCTTAGCCTGCACGTCTGGACTCCGCCTGGAGGACGTCACAGAATTACAGGGGTTAACAGTTGAAGGGTTATTTCTAAAGACCATCTGACAGGGAGGTTGTATTGAAATGAATGGACACTATTCTCTGTCTTGGCATTGAGGCGGTACCCAATAACGTTGTATCTAAGCGCTTAAATCATTTCCCCAGGTCGGGTCTGAGATGGGGGTCTCTGGAGCAGGGAGGACAGGGAAGGAGGGTTTGTGTGTGTGTGTGTGCTTTAAAAAAAAATATATATTTATTTTAGGTTTATTTAACTAGGCAAGTCAGTTAAGAACAAATTCTTATTTTCAATGACGGCCCAGGAACGGTGGGTTAACTGCCTGTTCAGGGGCAAAACGACAGATTTTTACCTTGTCAGCTCGGGGATCCGATCTCGCAACCTTTCGGTTACTAGTCCAGCGCTCTAACCACGAGGCTACCCTGCCGCCCCGTGTGTGTGAGGTGTATCTACGTAACTTACGATCGAGAGCGGTGTCGTGAGCGGCGGTGGTTTGGGTCGTTCTGAGACCTCTCCTTCTGACGGCGGAGCACAGCTTCCCACTGAGGACCAGAGTCCACCATCTCATTCTCTTGACGAGACCTGGAAGATAAGTTATAATACAATCATAATCAATACCAGTTATATGAGTTATTATACAGTAGAACCAATACAAAACAAGCATATCTACACGATAGACCTGAAGATGCACTAAAACCTCATTCCATCTGCACGGGCAAACACAGAGATGACAGTACGGCTGCAACTACTATGACACATGATCCATCTAACACTACCCTCAGGGACCTCGCCAACCGATACATGACATACATCCCCATTTTCACTGTCACAACAGGTTTCCATGAAATATACTCTTTCGTTTTGCTGCGTCACGCGCTCAGATATTTAGAGGGTCTGATGTGTGTCGTATGACCCGGTGAGGGGGCCCATTGTGGGCCTACAATATGATATAGCTGTTCAATAAGATATGGTATCATTCAGACAACAATAGCAGCCTGATAATTTATCTCTTCCATTTACAACGTCCACGACAGACACGTACAACTATTTTCCTAAGCCCATGGTGGAATTGCTCCCAAGACAACATAAGAGGGTGAAGTAGTAGTAGTTTACTATAGAGCTTTGAATATGTAATGTCTACTTGTAGGAAGCACAGTGACATCACTCACCGGTTCCTCTTTTTACGATGATCCCGGGTGGAGTTCTCAGACTCGCTGCCACTACTGGTGTTGCCGCGGGAACGTGACCTGCAGGTGGGAGGGGTGAATAAAACTGGGTTCAAAGGTTGACGAGGAGAGAGAGAGAATGAGACGGAATGTTGTTTGTGCGTGACCTTTTCAGGGAGAGAGGACAAAAGTGCGCGGGAGAGGGCGATGAGTGAGAGGGGTTGACGCTTACTTTTACAGGAATGACTCCCGGACTAATGTAACTACTGACAAACGGGAACCACACAATGAGTAAACCGTTGTCTGTGTACAACTGGGATGGTGGACATCAAAATACAGCACGTCAACGACCACGTGGGCCGTTCACTGGGTTTCCACTCATCGAGTCAATGTCTACCTTCTCCTCTGCTGTTTGCTCTGCTGCTGGGGAGCTGTTGGATCACTGGCCTGGCCTTTCCTGAGGGACCAGATCACAGAAGTGTCACGATCATGTTATATTATTGTCACTGTCATGTTTTTACTATAAGACATCGGAGGAATGGCACTTGTCATGTTACAAAATACTATTAAAAGGGAGGTTTAAAATGTTTTAACAATCAGAGAGCATCTATCCAACCTATCCATCAGTATCCATTTTATTCAAAGAGATGACTCCATCGCACCCTCGGGGCAACCTGATTCACTGTTTCTACCCAGAAACTCTGCATCTCTGCCGCACAACAGACAGACCAGACTAACCTTTATGAATCATCATATTACATTTGATTTGATTACTACAATGGCCTAGTACAAACATACTACTACGCCCTTTCAGTAGCTTCCACACAGTATTGTCGCATTTACAAGGCAATTTAAACAATGTCTTCACAATCTTTTTTTGTAATGAACTGCTCGTATAGGAACAATTTTAAGAGCTACAGCAAGGTTAAAATGTTAGTTATACACACACAATATAAACGCAATCAGACAGTTCCACATGACACCACTAGAAGGCAACATTACCCCATAGATGTAGCAAAGATTTTTATAACCCAAGACGGATCACAGTGTGTCATTTCCAATGGGAACAAATGAGTCATAGTGGGCAGAGCCAAGCACAAGCTAGCGAGATCCTATTGGCGCGTTCTAGCAAATATTTGCATGTTTCGGTTCGGGAACACCAACTCTGTGCACTGCACATGTGCAATACCTAAATTCGCCTTTGCACTCCTAAACAACACCATTTTTTTCAAACTTCACCCTATAGTTTTAAGAACAGAAAACTGTATTCAGAACGTCTGCCAAAATCAATCTTCTCCCACTGCTAGCCACTAGGCTTCCTCTCACTACCATATTTGGTAGTGAGTGGGAACGCCAAACGGATGCTTCACATTTATACAGCCGATGAAATATCTGTCTACATCTATGAATGTACTTGTCAACAGGGAAAAGACTGAAGGAGCAACAGCAGTGGATGTATTCTCCCCTCTTGTCACTACCGGAGGTTCACTTTATACCTGCAACAGGTACACCTACCTGGACACACCTAGTAAGGCTATTGGTAGCCCATATAACTGTCAGTTACTTTGGTTGACAGGTGAAATGTTCTTGGCTAGAAACAGACGCTTCACAAGTCCTCAACTGGCAGCTTCATTAAATAGTACCCGCAAAACACCAGTCTCAACGTCAACAGTGAAGAGGCTCCTCCGGGATGCTAGCCTTCTAGGCAGAGTTGCAAACAAAAAGCCATATCTCAGACTGGCCAATAACAATAAAATATTAAGATGGACAAAGAACACAGACACTGGACAGAGGGAGATTGGAAAAAAGTGTTATGGACAGACTAATCTAAGTTTGAGGTGTTCGGATCACAAAGAACATTCGTGAGACGCAGAAAAAAATGAAAAGATGCTGGAGGAGTGCTTGACGCCATCTGTCAATCATAGTGGAGGCAATGTGATGGTCTGGGGATGCTTTGGTGGTGGTAAAGTGGGAGATTTGTACAGGGTAAAAGGGATCTTGAGGAAGGAAGGCTATCACTCCATTTTGCAATGCCATTCCCTACCCTGTGGACGATGCTTAATTGGAGCCAATTTCCTCCTACAACAGGAAAATGACCCAAAGCACAGCTCCAAACTATGCAAGAACTATTTAGGGAAGAAGCAGTCAGCTGGTATTCTGTCTATAATGGAGTGGCCAGCACAGTCACCGGATCTCAACCCTATTGAGCTGTTGTGGGAGCAGCTTGACCGTATGGTATGTAAGACGTGCCCATCAAGCCAAAGCAACTTGTGAGAGGTGCTTCAGGAAGCATGGGGTGAAATCTCTTCAGATTACCTCAACAAATTGACAACTAGAATGCCAAAGGTCTGCAAGGCTGTAATTGTTGCAAATGGAGGATTCTTTGACGAAAGCAAATTTTGAATTTGACAATTATTATTTCAATTAAAAATCGTTATTTGTAAACTTGTCAATGTCTTGACTGTATTTCCTATTCCTTTGCAACTCCATTTCATGTATGTTTTCATGGAAAACAAGGACATTTCTAAGTGACCCCAAACTTTTGAATGGTAGTGTATATAACATTTAAAAAAAAAGATTGAATTTGACCTTTACTATAGCCCATAGAAACACTATGAATAGGCGCAGTGGTCTAAAGCACTGCATCGCAGTGCTAGCTGTGCCACTAGAGATTCGGGGTTCGAGTCCAGCCTCTGTCGCAGCCGGCCACGACTGGGAGACTCATGGGGCGGCGCACCATTGGCCCAGCGTCGTCCGAGTTAGGGGAGGGTTTGGCCGGCAGGGATGTCCTTATCCCATCGCACACTAGCGACTCCTGTGGTGACACGGTCGCCAGGTGTACGGGGTTTCCTCCGACGCATTGGTGCGGCTGGCTTCCGGGTTAAGTGGGCATTGTGGCAAGAAGCAGTGCGGCTTGGTTGGGTTGTGTTTCGGAGGACGCACGGCTCTCAACCTTCGCCTCTCCCGAGTCTGTACGGGAGTTGCAGCAATGAGACAAGACTGTAAATACCAATTGCACACCACGAAATTGGGGGTAAAAAAAAGGATGTTTAAAAATGAAACACAAAAAAATACTATAAAAAAACTAAATGAACAAAATAATAAAATAAAAAATATTAAACACGCATTTAATAACATTCATAAATGATTTTTAAAAAGCCATTAAAAGACGAAAGGAACATAATGAATAAGGTTTTGAAGGAAAGGTTTTCGGGATTTTTCAAATGAATGACTTTTTTTTGATGTCTCATGGTCTGACAAACACCGCTGTAGCTTCCAAAGGCAGATGCGGAAGGACGTCATAGGAGGATGCGGCGGATTGAGACGCAGCCCATGCAAAATAAAATATCTCTCTAGCTTAAACTGAGATTCTAATCGAGGTGTAGACAATAGACCGTCGCCTATTCGAGTGTAAACAGCATAGTGAACATTTTACTGATAGAATCTAGCCCTAGGTGAAGGGGACACCTGGACAATTTATGGACCGGTCATACCAGTGAAGGTGATGGGGACACCTGGACAATTTATGGACCGGTCATACCAGTGTCAGCTAAGGTATTGGGAGGAGAGTTGAGATAGGTTGACAGGTGAAAAGGACAAAGGTGAGGAGTACACACCTGCGTCTGTTCTGGGACGGCTCGTTCTCGCTGCCCCCTGACGGGGTGCGTCCACGTGCCGTGGGGAATTTAGGCGACTTTGTTCGCTTGTTGGCCGTGTTGTACAGTCCACTGGGGAGAAAAACAAGGCAGCTCAAGGCAACTCCTACTGAACATACATTGAGCCATATGATGAAACTAACTTGTGGTCTGTTGCCAAACAAAATGACCTACACAGTACAGTCTTTAGTGTGAATGAAGACATCCTACCTATGCAAACAACAATAACTTTCTTGTCCACCTAGCCACAGATGTGCCAAGATGATGACGACATGGCCTCAGAGGATAAATCTAAATGCCGAGGGTAGCAGGTCGCAACACTGGCTGCTGCTAAGTGACCCCAGGCTTCACACACACACACACACACACACACACACCTTGTCTGCATTCATTAGCTTCAGATAAGGCCCCTCCGACACACAGTTA
Source organism: Oncorhynchus kisutch (assembly GCF_002021735.2). NCBI lineage: Eukaryota > Metazoa > Chordata > Actinopteri > Salmoniformes > Salmonidae > Oncorhynchus > Oncorhynchus kisutch. The sequence goes on from NC_034196.2 coordinate 1,887,696, forward strand.
CGCAAGCTGGAACAAACGCACGCATACACACAGCCCATACCAAGGGAGCACAAATCAATATGTAGATTCAATCATGTTGAAAACAGCTTATTGAAATGCAAATGGCCCTAGAAGATACTTCATTGTAATAGCCTGGTCCCAGATCTGCTTGTGCCGTCTTGCCAACTCCTATGGTCATTGTTTAGCCCATGACAATGACTATAGCGTTTGACAAGACAGCAGGGAACCGATCTGGGACCAGGTTATACTGTGAACTGGAGGAGATGTATACACTGCTCAAAAAAATAAAGGGAACACTAAAATAACACATCCTAGATCTGAATGAATGAAATATTCTTATTAAATACTTTTTTCTTTACATAGTTGAATGTGCTGACAACAAAATCACACAAATTATCAATGGAAATCAAATTTATCAACCCATGGAGGTCTGGATTTGGAGTCACACTCAAAATTAAAGTGGAAAACCACACTACAGGCTGATCCAACTTTGATGTAATGTCCTTAAAACAAGTCTAAATGAGGCTCAGTAGTGTGTGGCCTCCACGTGCCTGTATGACCTCCCTACAATGCCTGGACATGCTCCTGATGAGGTGGCGGATGGTCTCCTGAGGGATCTCCTCCCAAACCTGGACTAAAGCATGCGCCAACTCCTGGACAGTCTGTGGCATTGGTGGATGGAGCAAGACATGATGTCCCAGATGTGCTCAATTGGATTCAGGTCTGGGGAATGGGCGGGCCAGTCCATAGCATCAATGCCTTCCTCTTGCAGGAACTGCTGACACACTCCAGCCACATGAGGTCTAGCATTGTCTTGCATTAGGAGGAACCCAGGGCCAACCGCACCAGCATATGGTCTCACAAGGGGTCTGAGGATCTCATCTCGGTACCTAATGGCAGTCAGGCTACCTCTGGCGAGCACATGGAGGGCTGTGCGGCCCCCCAAAGAAATGCCACCCCACACCATGACTGACCCACCGCCAAACCGGTCATGCTGGAGGATGTTGCAGGCAGCAGAACGTTCTCCACGCCGTCTCCAGACTCTGTCACTTGTGCTCAGTGTGAACCTGCTTTCATCTGTGAAGAGCACAGGGCGCCAGTGGCGAATTTGCTAATCTTGGTGTTCTCTGGCAAATGCCAAACATCCTGCACGGTGTTGGGCTGTAAGCACAACCCCCACCTGTGGACGTCGGGCCCTCATACCACCCTCATGGAGTCTGTTTCTGACCGTTTGAGCAGACACATGCACATTTGTGGCCTGCTGGAGGTCATTTTGCAGGGCTCTGGCAGTGCTCCTCATGCTCCTCATTGCACAAAGGCAGAGGTAGCGGTCCTGCTGCTGGGTTGTTGCCCTCCTACGGCCTCCTCCACGTCTCCTGATGTACTCGCCTGTCTCCTGGTAGCGCCTCCATGCTCTGGACACTACGCTGACAGACACAGCAAACCTTCTTGCCACAGCTCGCATTGTTGTGCCATCCTGGATGAGCTGCACTACCTGAGCCACTTGTGTGGGTTGTAGACTCCGTCTCATGCTACCACTAGAGTGAAAGCACCGCCAGCATTCAAAAGTAACCAAAACATCAGCCAGGAAGCATAGAACTGAGAAGTGGTCTGTGGTCCCCACCTGCAGAACCACTCCTTTATTGGGGGTGTCTTGCTAATTGCCTATAATTTCCACCTGTTGTCTATTCCATTTGCACAACAGCATGTGAAATTTATTGTCAATCAGTGTTGCTTCCTAAGGGCTCTCCCACACTTCTTCCAGTAGTGCATTTCATGAATCAGTTGGTGTGTACTATGTTTAGCCTCCTTCACTACTGAAGGGCTTTTTTCTGTTCTGCCGTTGTTGTCAACGTGTGTGTACATGCAGTGTGTACATGCTTAACCCACTAAATAGAAATAATGTACGTAACACAGACCGTATTAGGGAGGATTAGTCTATAAGACAACAGTGTAATTGAAACATATTAGACAAGACCGATCCATCACAGAGCACGGGCTCCAATCAGACAGTACTGTACCTTTGTGGGGCGTTCTCATCCCACGGTGCATTGGGCTTCCCTCGCTGTTCTTCTGGACCACCATTTTCCGCCTTGGTCACTTTGGCGCTAAAGATAAACAAACGGGTCAACAAAGTATTTTGTCTGGGCTAAGCATTTTTATGAAGAGCTGTCACTTTATACTGGAGAAGCATTCTCAATCCCCCCCCTCAACTTCTCAATCCCCCCCCCTCAACTTCTCAATCCCCCCCCCTCAACTTCTCAATCCCCCCCCCTCAACTTCTCAATCCCCCCCCCCCTCAACTTCTCAACCCCCCCCCTTCAACTTCTCAATCCCCCCCCCCCTCAACTTCTCAATCCCCCCCCCCCTCAACTTCTCAATCCCCCCCCTCAACTTCTCAATCCCCCCCCCTCTTTCCATCTGTTTTCCCTTTCTCCAGTTGGTCCTACTGCCTCTCTCGTTCATACACTATGTTCTACATGTCTTGCTCGTGTCTGATACCTCTTCACAGACGGCAGTGCTGTCATCTTAGCCGTTCCTTCTTTTTCCGAATTCTCTGTCTTTGTGTTTGACCGATTCCCATTGTTCAGTCCTATAAGGAAAAGAGATGTTCAGTAACATTGAATACTGAACCAATTTGCCTCTCTCTTTCCATCGTTTCAATTACGAGAACAATCTCCGTCCGTAACTACGTGTGGCCTTCCTACGAATATATTATACACAGCTTTGTCTATTTCTGAGCCCTGCAGTTGTAATTATAGAGAATTCAAACACTGAATGTGTCAGAGAGATTACTCTTCCACTGCACACAGTGAAAACAACAATGCTAAGTCAAGCACGCTATGCCAACATACTGTGCATCTGTCTGTGTGAACTGCTGAAGTGAATATAATATAATTAGCTAATTGAAGCCCTGTGTTGTTCCTGATGGGGGAACAGGAGGAGGAAGTGAATACTAAACTTACTGGGACTGAGACTCAACTAAGCTGCTTTACACCCGACATAAGAGAAACTGTCATTAGGAACCTGAGAGGTTCTACTGTGTGTCAGAAGAGAGGAGGGGAAATGTTTTTTGTGATGTGTGGCATTAGTTACCATTGATACGTCACCCTTGTCGTAGTGACATTGTGCTTGTTAGGTGTTGTGCAGTGTGTCTGTAGATGATGTGTATGCTCAAGGTATGCTGCACATCCAGCTGACCTGTGGTCGGTGGTGGTCTCTTGGGGTAGGTCTTGCTGCGGGTCCTGACCACCTGCAGGTCTGGCCGGGGCAGACTGATAGACGGATCCCTGCCCATCTGCATAGCTGTCTTACCACTGTAGGGAAAGAGAGAGAGACACACACACACACAGTTGTTTAGTCCATCTTGTCTTTTCGTGGTTTTAAGGGGAAGATGTTCCTGGCCTGTCAAGTTATGTGAGACAGAGATGATCTGGTCTTGGCCTTTTCATATGTCAAACCCTTTTGTCAGGCACACTGTTACAGTCTGATGCAGCAACGAGGTGTTGAAGAGCAACATGAACATAGAAAACACAGCCACGGTTGTGACTGAAGTGACCTTAAACCTAGCAGAGGTCAGTTGTAGATCATGTCATAAATATTGCAACTGGTGTACAGAGTGGCAGTCGTCTCTGAGTAGATACAGGAAGTAGACAACCGAATGCAGACAAAGGAGAGATGGATGTTGTGTGATCTCTGAATTATTCAGGTCTTCAACTTGTCTGTGGTGTCACACACACAGTCTCTCTGTCTGTTGAACACTGTATCCCCCTTTAGCTCCTCTACTAAAACAGTCTACATTATTCATGAGGTTGTGGATTCTAGAATGAATGCATGCTGGGAGAAGTTCTCTAGGATTTACCTACACCCCGCTTTGCCAAACAAAAATGTGTGTAGTTGCATTTCTATAATCTGTCAAATGGATTATATTCTATACAGTTTCTAGAATACTTTTCAAACAGAGCGAACTACATTTGAAGGGAATAAAGAGTTGAGGTTCTCTCACCTGTACCGATGTTTAGATCCCAGGGAACCAAATTTGGATAGTTTTCTTGTAAGTGTGTTGGAATCATTTTCTGGCATTCTAGAAAAAGCATTCGACAGCAATGAGGGAGCAGGCCTAGATGTAGAATTTAAAAGTACTCTACTTCCACTAAAGTCTCATTATGGTGTGCACATTTCTACAGTACATTATTCCACAGGTAATACATTTGTCTTTTTTTCTTTATGAGTTTAGAATGTGACTAACCCATGTTAAATAGGATAAAATGCTCAGGCTGAAAGGAAAATAAACAAAATGGCATCTTTCACAAAGGTGACCGGCGACGCGTGTTTGAATTCTGAATCCACTTTGTACTTTTTATACATTTAAAGGAAGAGAAGCGATCTCACACACACACACACACACACACACACACACACACACACACACACACACACACACACACACACACACACACACACACACACACACACACACACACACACACAAAAGAAGCAGTTCTCTTGTTCTGATCATTGCATTAATGACATAATGGCTGCTCGAACGCCACTCTAAGAGCTTTCGGGCTTCATTAAAATTCAAAACTCTCGAGTCAGAGAGAGTGAGTGTATCTGGTACTAGTGGTACATTACTCCATTACCGTATAGATGTAAAGCAAAAGGCCATTATAAAAGCCTCTTGTAGTCTCTCACCCAGCCATGTGTTTATTAACACAACCGTCACCACTACAGCATTGCGCTAAGGCCTCTCTCAAAACCAACACCGCTTTAATACACCACTACCACTATGGCCTCGCTCACAGGGCTCCGTAACACTTCAGATAACTCAAGTCGCTGTTGAAAAACACTTTAGATGGAAGGTTAGATGGAGAAAAAGGACTGAAGGTAGGTAGGTGGATGTAGTCAGTACACCCAACCAGAAGCTAAAATGAACCTATGTTTTTACCTCTTCCCATTGTTTTTCTCACTCTTTCTTCAGGTGTCTATAAAGGGCTTGTATAATATATCCACTCACATTAAAACTGCAGCAGATACATGCCTATTCTCATCTGATGGTTTATGCCCACTTCTCCCACCTTCGTGTCATAGTCCCATCACAGCATAACACATTCTCTCCCAACCTCCCAACCCCTCCACCCTTCTCTCCCCCAGAGGACTATATGCTGGGGGGGGGGGGGGGGTTATAACCTGTCAAGCCCCCTCCCCTCCTGTCAACCTGTCAGCTCCAGGTCTGTCTGTGCCACAGGGACCCAGCAGACTGCAGGGTTCACACACGGATTAAACAGCGTAAATCCAGAGCCTCGCGCGCCTTGCTGCCTCTCCTGCTCTTTAGGGCACAGTCCGTGTAAGTCTGCTCTCATTAGGCCAACGCACACGCACAAGGGACCGCACTGAGCTGTGCTGCCAGACAGAGGCCTTGTTCACTTTGATTAAGGACTGAGAGACTCTGGGATCTTCATGTTAAGAGGTATGTGATAGTGTTTCTACCTGAGGGGATAACAGAGAAGGGCTTTTGTTGGAATTAGTGTGGGTGACCGTGTTGTAGATAAAAGGAACGATTTTTCCACTGAAGCATAAATAGTTTGGGGTTTTACCTGTGGAAGGTGGTCGAAGTTTCTAACTGAAAAGTTACAATAGTATACCGTAGTATTTGCCCTTGACTGTGTGTGTGCGTTTGTAGTTTTTTACCTAAAGAAAGTGTGATGTTCTACGCAGCACTTCCACAGATGTTTACAGGCCGTCTTATTGGGTGCCTCGAAGAAGAACGACGTCTCTGTACACTGCAAATAAACAACATACATAACTCGCAAATATAAATAATAAACAACAACATCATCTCGTATACAAACAAATAATACAAACCAAGAAGATGTATATCATAACAAGAGCCATTTCATCTTTAATTCTGTTGGTGGTGGTGGAAAGGACTCATATCAAATGTACCATTAAATGTGTTTTATCTAAGTGTTTATGTAAATGAACAGGTAGTGTGTAATCTCTCAACCTAGATGGGAAGTCTGTTGGGTCATTAGGCAAATGGATATCACTGTCGAGAGAGGACAACTTGCACTCTCTAGACTCCCTTACAGCTAGTCTCAGAGAGGAGGTAGCTACTGTAAGCCCATAGGTCTCCTATATTCAAATAAAGCTCAGTTCTGAGCTGCTCTGACATGATCAATAATGGGGTTATCATGGGTCTCTGCTCCAAGGCCTCTCTATTCATGGCTTAGTGAGACTCTCAGGTTGAATAAAGGAAACCATATCATTCAGCAAGACTCAATGAGTCTAACTATCTCAACAGAGAGAAGAGGAAAGTGGTTCTGCTTTAGTGATATCTGAAGGGGTAGGCCACACCACTTCAGTTTTTCCATCACTTTGAAAACGATCCAAATGATCATTATCCTCCCCAAAAATGTACTTAGAAAATTCCCCAAGGACTCAAAAGTTCAGTATGAAGCTGGGTTTGTTTGAGAAAGTTAGGCACTTCACACCAACGTATCTGTTCTCATTTGCACCCGTGAAGTGAACATTGGTGAAGATGGGAGAGTCGAGGCTGAACATGTTTCTTTAATTCCTCTCCTTACATCCTCCTAATGTTCCTGTCAAAATGTCTCAAGATCAAACCCACAGTGGATATTTCAAGGTTTCACATGGGAGTACTGCAGATACTCCTGGAAACATTGTCAGTTTTATACCTCATAATATTTTTTACAACAAGGCTTTCCACACCTGTGAAATCCAAACAAATTGGTTTTGATTCATTCAGTAATTACGAGTTAGCTCGTGTGAATGCTCTCACATTATTGAGTTTATGAAACATGCCAAAATGACTTGAAGAATCACAAAGCCACGGTAGAAATACAGTCCAATAACTCCACAAAACATTCCTCATGCGGATAATTACTGAAAGATAACTGGTAACTTACATCTTTTCCAACAACTCGAAGCTCAAATTGTGTTTCCTTGAAATGCACTTTAGTTATCCTTGGCCTGAAACGATAAATGTAATCAAACAAATGAGGTGCACTAAAAATTCAGGGTTTAACAAGGGTTCTTCTAAGATCCTCAGGGTTCGTCTAAGATCCTCAAAGTTCTTTGAAGAACCTTACGTGTTCTTGGCACTGAAACTTGCCCCCAAGAGGAGGTGAGGTTCATCCGAGGAACCTCCTCAACTGAAACATTTTGATTTGAATTTGAAAGGACATCAGGTGCAGGCACAAAAAAAAAAAGTAAAGGTCTCCTCAATTTAAGGTAAGGTTTGTCCCGAATATGATCTAAATAGATGGTATCATCCAAAAACAATATCTATCTTTTTGATATTTATATCTTTCTAAAAACAGAAAATGGACACAATTCAATGGATATCAATCAACAGAGAGAAGAATATGTAGGCTATAAGAACGTGTTGAAGGCTAGCTGGATTGGTTGCAGATGACGACTGAACTGCTCAATTTTTGTATCTGTAGGTATACAGACGAAGAGGCATACAAAGGTATGTCAATTGGTGTTTTGCAGATCACATGTACCATCCTCCTCCCTTCAATGAAAATCCCATAGGCCTCTACATTATGGACAAGGTATGTATATGAAAACCATTATCAAAATAAAAGGTTTTCCCCATTCCCATTTGCCATTGGACTTGAGGCTCTGCTGGGAGTTTGTCATATCAGGATTCTACTTAAATCAAACACTGACAACTTAAAATATTGTGTTATTGTTATGCGTATTTTTAATAACAATATGGGGGAGGGGGGGTAGTTCAAATATTTACCCCAATGGATTTTTGAGGATCCATCAAAAAGGGTTTGTCGAAGAACTTAGGGGTTTCAATTTGAAGAACCCTTAAAGGATCCTTGTTTTCTTTCTTTTTAGTGGGTATTCATGGTTATGATCGCAAATTAAAGTGGATGAATCTCATGAAATACTGCCACAACACAATACCTACCAGAAATACTTCCCAACTTGTGTTTTGTTTTTGTAAACAACGACTCCAATAGGGGTCAGCCCCAGGAAGTATTCAGACTGATTCTCTCCCTGCAAAACACCACAATAACAGGTATTATACCAAACACAATTTACATAATAACTGCCAACCAGAAATAACACAGTAAGGATACTAAAGTATGTGTCAAAGGGTGAAAAAAAAAGTCCTCTCAGTAAACAGAACCAAACGTTAGGCTGCCATGAGAGAAATGGTAAGGAACAAGGTGATTTGTGATAAACCACAGAACACAACTCTAACAAGCATCTCAGTCTTCTCCACAGTCAGCGAGTCCAGCACCGACTTACGAACACAGGGTGAAGGTCGACTCCATACATATCCAGTGTTTTAGCTGTTCCTAAATAATTGGCTTCAGCCTCGGAGGGAACCTGACCCCTGAAACACAGAGATGTTATCTTGTTAGCGAAGCATCACGAAAGGCTTTTACAGTCCACGGAAAAGCCCATACAATGTAGTGTTATCCAGTGTGTATCTACAAGTACACATAGTGTAATATTATCTAGTGTACAATAGAGACTACGTCATTGGTCAAGTTGCTTTTACCTATTCCAAAGCTAAGGGTTTAGAAACAGCCATGTAACAAATGTAACATGAATGTAAAGTTGATATATATTGCATTGTAATTCACTCTTATTGGATTGATTGGGGAGTTGTTTAACCGTCAGGAATACCCCAGTCTAATAAACAGTGAAGCTATCATGATGACCTGCCTGACCTTGGGCAACAACAGAGGTCATTATAGGGAGTGTATTAGAGTTACTGTGGTGTGATTGTCCTAGCGGACAGGTACAAGACAATGGGTTCACTCTGAAGACGTGAGATACACAAAGAGACGGTACAAACTACAATGGCCACGGTGCCCATGAGGTCGCCTAGGCAGAGAGCTCCTGTACATTTAGTAAATATAAATGTGAACTTTTTTTTTGCCCCTACTCTTCCAAATCTGTTTTCATCACATAAACATGGTCTTCAATGTCCTGTTACGGGACTTTGATGTTAAATCTGTTTGTTTGCCATGGCTAGCTAGCTAGTTGGATGGCTAATGTTGCCGTTTCAAGAATGCAGCAGCAGCGCCATCTTTTTGTTTCCCCCTCCGGTTGGAAGGTGGAGACTGCGATGCCAGAGAGGAAGAGGGAACTGTTACTGACCACCGCTGAGGTGTGGTGGATTTTCTGGTGCTCTACTGCAGCCAAAGCATCACCCAGGTGGGTGCTACACACACGGAGGATCAGCTACAAAGGAGCGGTTACTATGGAGGAACTGGGAACTGGGACAAAGCGATGGGCCCTGATGAAGAGCTCCTGGCTTGTCTGACAGACTGACAGGCTGACTTTCTCCCTGGCTGTACTGTTCATAGATGATGTATTTTGTTAAGAGGACCACAATGTAAATACGTTTCTAAACTTGTTTGTGTTTTTTTTTTTTGTCAAATAAATCATATCATAAACACAGGGTACAATACATTAGGAACGCCTGATCTTTCCATGACAGACTGACCAGGTGAAAGTTACTGTATGATCCTTTATTGATGTCACTTGGGAAATCCATCAGTCTAGATGAAGAGGAGGAGACGGGTTGAAGAAGTATTTTTAAGCCTCGAGACATGGATTGTGTGTGTGTGTGTGTGTGTGCCATTCAGAGGGTGAAATGGCCAAGACAAAATATTTAAGAGCCTTTGAATGGGGTGTGGTAGTAGGTGCCAGGGCGCACCGGTTTGAGTGTGTCAAGAACTGCAACGCTGCTGGGGTTTTTCACGCTCACAGTTTCCCATGTGTGTCGAGAATGGTCCACCACCCAAGTCAACTTGACACAACTATGGGAAGCATGGGCCAGCACACCATGTAGAGTCCCAATGAATTGAGGGGGTGAATAATATTAATGTTTTGTACACTCAGTGTATCTACAGTTGAAGTCTGAAGTTTACATACACCTTAGCCAAATACATTTAAACTCAGTTTTTCACAATTCCTGACATTTAATCCTAGTAAGAATTCCCTGTCTTAGGTCAGTTAGAATCACCACTTTATTGTAAGAATGTGAAATGTCAGAATAATAGTAGAGAATGATTTATTTAAGCTTTCATTTCTTTAATCACATTCCCAGTGGGTCAGACGTTTACATACACTCAATTAGTATTCGGTAGCATTGCCTTTTAAATTGTTTAACTTGGGTCAAATGATTTGGGTAGACTTCCACAAGCTTCCCTTCCCAGAGTAGCATCACTACTCTGGGTGGCTATGACTTAGAATACGTGGACAACTACAAATACCTAGGTGTCTGGTTAGACTGTAAACTCTCCTTCCAGACTTACATTAAGCATCTCCAATACCAAATGAAATCTAGAATTGGCTTCCTATATCGCAACAAAGCATCCTTCACTCATGCTGCCAAACACCCTCGTAAAACTGACCATCCTACCGATCCTCGACTTCGGTGATCTATAAAATTGCCTCCACCACTCTACTCAACAAACTGGATGCAGTCTATCACAGTGCTATCCGTTATGTCACCAAAACCCCATACACTACTCACCATTGCGACCTGTATGCCCTCGTTGGTTGGCCCTCGCTTCATACTCGTCGCCAAACCCACTGGCTACAGGTTATTGACAAGTCTCTGCTGGGTAAAGCCCTGCCTTATCTCAGCTCACTGGTCACCATAGTAGCATACGCTCCAGCAGGTATATATCACTGATCACCCCCAAAGCCAATTCCTCCTTTGGTCGTCTTTCCTTCCAGTTCTCTGCTGCCAATGACTGGAACGAACTGCAAAAATCTCTGAAGCTGGAGACTCATACCTCCCTCACTAGCTTTAAGCACCAGCTGTCAGAGCAGCTCACAGATCACTGCACCTGTACATAGCCCATCTGTAAACAGTCCATCTGTCTACCTCATCCCCATACTGTATTTATTTATTTATTTATCTTGCTCCGGTGCACCCCAGTGTCTCTACTTGCACATTCATCTTCTGCACATCTACCATTCCAGAGTTTAATTGCTATATTGTAATTGCTTCACCACCATGGCCTATTTATTGCCTTAACTCCCTTACCTAATTTGCAATCACTGTATATAGACTTTTTGTTTATTTTGTTCTACTGTATCATTGACTATGTTTTGTTTATTCCATGTGTAACTCTATGCTGTTGTATGTGTCGAATTGCTATGCTTTATCTTGGCCAGGTCGCAGTTGCAAATGAGAACTTGTTCTCAACTAGCCTACCTGGTTAAATAAAGGTGGGGAAAACATTATAATACAATTAAATAAATTCAAAGGAACTAAAAACGTAACATCACTTTCTCTCCTCCTCATCTAATCAGGAATGGTTTTCCATGTTCCTGAAATTCCATGTGAGATAATGTTGTGGTCTGGGTTACGTATCTTCTATTACTGATTAACTACAGTCTCGTAGAGAAAGGGTCGTGTTTGAAAACCAAAAGCATGCCGTCAAGGAAACCACAGCTATGGAGCAACTCCCTGTGGTTTCCCGGTATGTTTGTTGAGGGTGAAACATATCCCAACAGCCAACTAAGTCTACCAATTATCCATGAATGTGGATGAAGGGTGATGGAATTCCTAGGTCAATAAGGTGTTAGTGTATGTATCATGAAGCCCACAGTCTAAGCTCTGGACTATAAGCAGGGTGTCTGCAGTGTAAACTCTGGACTATAAGCAGGGTGTCTGCAGTGTAAACTCTGGACTATACGCAGGGTGTCTGCAGTATAAACTCTGGACTATAAGCAGTGTGTCTGCAGTGTAAACTCTGGACTATAAGCAGGGTGTCTGCAGTGTAAACTCTGGACTATAAACAGGGTGTCTGCAGTGTAAACTCTGGACTATAAGCAGTGTGTCTGCAGTGTAAACTCTGGACTATAAGCAGGGTGTCTGCAGTGTAAACTCTGGACTATAAGCAGGGTGTCTGCAGTGTAAACTCTGGACTATAAGCAGGGTGTCTGCAGTGTAAACTCTGGACTATAAACAGGGTGTCTGCAGTGTAAACTCTGGACTATACGCAGTGTGTCTGCAGTGTAAACTCTGGACTATAAGCAGGGTGTCTGCAGTGTAAACCCTGGACTATAAGCAGGGTGTCTGCAGTGTAAACTCTGGACTATAAGCAGTGTGTCTGCAGTGTAAACTCTGGACTATAAGCAGTGTAAACTCTGGACTATAAGCAGTGTAAACTCTGGACTATACGCAGGGTGTCTGCAGTGTAAACTCTGGACTATACGCAGGGTGTCTGCAGTATAAACTCTGGACTATAAGCAGGGTGTCTGCAGTGTAAACTCTGGACTATAAGCAGTGTGTCTGCAGTGTAAACTCTGGACTATAAGCAGGGTGTCTGCAGTGTAAACTCTGGACTATAAGCAGTGTGTCTGCAGTGTAAACCCTGGACTATAAGCAGGGTGTCTGCAGTGTAAACTCTGGACTATAAGCAGTGTGTCTGCAGTGTAAACTCTGGACTATAAGCAGTGTAAACTCTGGACTATAAGCAGTGTAAACTCTGGACTATACGCAGGGTGTCTGCAGTGTAAACTATGGACTATACGCAGGGTGTCTGCAGTATAAACTCTGGACTATAAGCAGTGTGTCTGCAGTGTAAACTCTGGACTATAAGCAGGGTGTCTGCAGTGTAAACTCTGGACTATAAACAGGGTGTCTGCAGTGTAAACTCTGGACTATAAGCAGTGTGTCTGCAGTGTAAACTCTGGACTATAAGCAGGGTGTCTGCAGTGTAAACTCTGGACTATAAGCAGGGTGTCTGCAGTGTAAACTCTGGACTATAAGCAGTGTGTCTGCAGTGTAAACTCTGGACTATAAGCAGTGTAAACTCTGGACTATAAGCAGGGTGTCTGCAGTGTAAACTCTGGACTATAAGCAGTGTGTCTGCAGTGTAAACTCTGGACTATAAGCAGGGTGTCTGCAGTGTAAACTCTGGACTATAAGCAGGGTGTCTGCAGTGTAAACTCTGGACTATAAGCAGTGTGTCTGCAGTGTAAACTCTGGACTATAAGCAGTGTGTCTGCAGTGTAAACTCTGGACTATAAACAGGGTGTCTGCAGTGTAAACTCTGGACTATAAGAAGTGTGTCTGCAGTGTAAACTCTGGACTATAAGCAGGGTGTCTGCAGTGTAAACTCTGGACTATAAGCAGGGTGTCTGCAGTGTAAACTCTGGACTATAAGCAGGGTGTCTGCAGTGTAAACTCTGGACTATAAGCAGGGTGTCTGCAGTATAAACTCTGGACTATATGCAGGGTGTCTGCAGTGTAAACTCTGGACTATAAGCATTGTGTCTGCAGTGTAAACTCTGGACTATAGGCAGGGAGTCTGCAGTGTAAACTCTGGACTATAAGCAGGGTGTCTGCAGTGTAAACTCTGGACTATATGCAGGGTGTCTGCAGTGTAAACTCTGGACTATAAGCATTGTGTCTGCAGTGTAAACTCTGGACTATAGGCAGGGAGTCTGCAGTGTAAACTCTGGACTATAAGCAGGGTGTCTGCAGTGTAAACTCTGGACTATAAGCAGGGTGTCTGCAGTGTAAACTCTGGACTATAAGCAGTGTAAACTCTGGACTATACGCAGGGTGTCTGCAGTGTAAACTCTGGACTATAAGCAGTGTGTCTGCAGTGTAAACTCTGGACTATAAGCAGGGTGTCTGCAGTGTAAACTCTGGACTATAAACAGGGTGTCTGCAGTGTAAACTCTGGACTATAAGCAGTGTAAACTCTGGACTATACGCAGGGTGTCTGCAGTGTAAACTCTGGACTATACGCAGGGTGTCTGCAGTATAAACTCTGGACTATAAGCAGTGTGTCTGCAGTGTAAACTCTGGACTATAAGCAGGGTGTCTGCAGTGTAAACTCTGGACTATAAACAGGGTGTCTGCAGTGTAAACTCTGGACTATAAGCAGGGTGTCTGCAGTGTAAACTCTGGACTATAAGCAGGGTGTCTGCAGTGTAAACTCTGGACTATAAGCAGTGTGTCTGCAGTGTAAACTCTCGACTATAAGCAGGGTGTCTGCAGTGTAAACTCTGGACTATAAACAGGGTGTCTGCAGTGTAAACTCTGGACTATAAGCAGTGTGTCTGCAGTGTAAACTCTGGACTATAAGCAGTGTAAACTCTGGACTATAAGCAGGGTGTCTGCAGTGTAAACTCTGGACTATAAGCAGTGTGTCTGCAGTGTAAACTCTAGACTATAAGCAGGGTGTCTGCAGTGTAAACTCTGGACTATAAGCAGGGTGTCTGCAGTGTAAACTCTGGACTATAAACAGGGTGTCTGCAGTGTAAACTCTGGACTATAAGCAGTGTGTCTGCAGTGTAAACTCTGGACTATAAGCAGTGTGTCTGCAGTGTAAACTCTGGACTATAAGCAGGGTGTCTGCAGTGTAAACTCTGGACTATAAACAGGGTGTCTGCAGTGTAAACTCTGGACTATAAGCAGTGTGTCTGCAGTGTAAACTCTGGACTATAAGCAGGGTGTCTGCAGTGTAAACTCTGGACTATAAACAGGGTGTCTGCAGTGTAAACTCTGGACTATAAGCAGTGTGTCTGCAGTGTAAACTCTGGACTATAAGCAGGGTGTCTGCAGTGTAAACTCTGGACTATAAGCAGGGTGTCTGCAGTGTAAACTCTGGACTATAAGCAGTGTGTCTGCAGTGTAAACTCTGGACTATAAGCAGTGTAAACTCTGGACTATAAGCAGGGTGTCTGCAGTGTAAACTCTGGACTATAAGCAGTGTGTCTGCAGTGTAAACTCTGGACTATAAGCAGGGTGTCTGCAGTGTAAACTCTGGACTATAAGCAGGGTGTCTGCAGTGTAAACTCTGGACTATAAGCAGTGTGTCTGCAGTGTAAACTCTGGACTATAAGCAGTGTGTCTGCAGTGTAAACTCTGGACTATAAACAGGGTGTCTGCAGTGTAAACTCTGGACTATAAGAAGTGTGTCTGCAGTGTAAACTCTGGACTATAAGCAGGGTGTCTGCAGTGTAAACTCTGGACTATATGCAGGGTGTCTGCAGTGTAAACTCTGGACTATAAGCATTGTGTCTGCAGTGTAAACTCTGGACTATAGGCAGGGAGTCTGCAGTGTAAACTCTGGACTATAAGCAGGGTGTCTGCAGTGTAAACTCTGGACTATAAGCAGTGTAAACTCTGGACTATACGCAGGGTGTCTGCAGTGTAAACTCTGGACTATAAGCAGTGTGTCTGCAGTGTAAACTCTGGACTATAAGCAGGGTGTCTGCAGTGTAAACTCTGGACTATAAACAGGGTGTCTGCAGTGTAAACTCTGGACTATAAGCAGTGTAAACTCTGGACTATACGCAGGGTGTCTGCAGTGTAAACTCTGGACTATACGCAGGGTGTCTGCAGTATAAACTCTGGACTATAAGCAGTGTGTCTGCAGTGTAAACTCTGGACTATAAGCAGGGTGTCTGCAGTGTAAACTCTGGACTATAAACAGGGTGTCTGCAGTGTAAACTCTGGACTATAAGCAGGGTGTCTGCAGTGTAAACTCTGGACTATAAGCAGGGTGTCTGCAGTGTAAACTCTGGACTATAAGCAGTGTGTCTGCAGTGTAAACTCTCGACTATAAGCAGGGTGTCTGCAGTGTAAACTCTGGACTATAAACAGGGTGTCTGCAGTGTAAACTCTGGACTATAAGCAGTGTGTCTGCAGTGTAAACTCTGGACTATAAGCAGTGTAAACTCTGGACTATAAGCAGGGTGTCTGCAGTGTAAACTCTGGACTATAAGCAGTGTGTCTGCAGTGTAAACTCTAGACTATAAGCAGGGTGTCTGCAGTGTAAACTCTGGACTATAAGCAGGGTGTCTGCAGTGTAAACTCTGGACTATAAACAGGGTGTCTGCAGTGTAAACTCTGGACTATAAGCAGTGTGTCTGCAGTGTAAACTCTGGACTATAAGCAGTGTGTCTGCAGTGTAAACTCTGGACTATAAGCAGGGTGTCTGCAGTGTAAACTCTGGACTATAAACAGGGTGTCTGCAGTGTAAACTCTGGACTATAAGCAGTGTGTCTGCAGTGTAAACTCTGGACTATAAGCAGGGTGTCTGCAGTGTAAACTCTGGACTATAAGCAGGGTGTCTGCAGTGTAAACTCTGGACTATAAGCAGGGTGTCTGCAGTGTAAACTCTGGACTATAAGCAGGGTGTCTGCAGTATAAACTCTGGACTATAAGCAGTGTGTCTGCAGTGTAAACTCTGGACTATAAGCAGTGTAAACTCTGGACTATAAGCAGGGTGTCTGCAGTGTAAACTCTGGACTATAAGCAGTGTGTCTGCAGTGTAAACTCTAGACTATAAGCAGGGTGTCTGCAGTGTAAACTCTGGACTATAAGCAGGGTGTCTGCAGTGTAAACTCTGGACTATAAACAGGGTGTCTGCAGTGTAAACTCTGGACTATAAGCAGTGTGTCTGCAGTGTAAACTCTGGACTATAAGCAGTGTGTCTGCAGTGTAAACTCTGGACTATAAGCAGGGTGTCTGCAGTGTAAACTCTGGACTATAAACAGGGTGTCTGCAGTGTAAACTCTGGACTATAAGCAGTGTGTCTGCAGTGTAAACTCTGGACTATAAGCAGGGTGTCTGCAGTGTAAACTCTGGACTATAAACAGGGTGTCTGCAGTGTAAACTCTGGACTATAAGCAGTGTGTCTGCAGTGTAAACTCTGGACTATAAGCAGGGTGTCTGCAGTGTAAACTCTGGACTATAAGCAGGGTGTCTGCAGTGTAAACTCTGGACTATAAGCAGTGTGTCTGCAGTGTAAACTCTGGACTATAAGCAGTGTAAACTCTGGACTATAAGCAGGGTGTCTGCAGTGTAAACTCTGGACTATAAGCAGTGTGTCTGCAGTGTAAACTCTGGACTATAAGCAGGGTGTCTGCAGTGTAAACTCTGGACTATAAGCAGGGTGTCTGCAGTGTAAACTCTGGACTATAAGCAGTGTGTCTGCAGTGTAAACTCTGGACTATAAGCAGTGTGTCTGCAGTGTAAACTCTGGACTATAAACAGGGTGTCTGCAGTGTAAACTCTGGACTATAAGAAGTGTGTCTGCAGTGTAAACTCTGGACTATAAGCAGGGTGTCTGCAGTGTAAACTCTGGACTATATGCAGGGTGTCTGCAGTGTAAACTCTGGACTATAAGCATTGTGTCTGCAGTGTAAACTCTGGACTATAGGCAGGGAGTCTGCAGTGTAAACTCTGGACTATAAGCAGGGTGTCTGCAGTGTAAACTCTGGACTATAAGCAGTGTAAACTCTGGACTATACGCAGGGTGTCTGCAGTGTAAACTCTGGACTATAAGCAGTGTGTCTGCAGTGTAAACTCTGGACTATAAGCAGGGTGTCTGCAGTGTAAACTCTGGACTATAAACAGGGTGTCTGCAGTGTAAACTCTGGACTATAAGCAGTGTAAACTCTGGACTATACGCAGGGTGTCTGCAGTGTAAACTCTGGACTATACGCAGGGTGTCTGCAGTATAAACTCTGGACTATAAGCAGTGTGTCTGCAGTGTAAACTCTGGACTATAAGCAGGGTGTCTGCAGTGTAAACTCTGGACTATAAACAGGGTGTCTGCAGTGTAAACTCTGGACTATAAGCAGGGTGTCTGCAGTGTAAACTCTGGACTATAAGCAGGGTGTCTGCAGTGTAAACTCTGGACTATAAGCAGTGTGTCTGCAGTGTAAACTCTCGACTATAAGCAGGGTGTCTGCAGTGTAAACTCTGGACTATAAACAGGGTGTCTGCAGTGTAAACTCTGGACTATAAGCAGTGTGTCTGCAGTGTAAACTCTGGACTATAAGCAGTGTAAACTCTGGACTATAAGCAGGGTGTCTGCAGTGTAAACTCTGGACTATAAGCAGTGTGTCTGCAGTGTAAACTCTGGACTATAAGCAGTGTGTCTGCAGTGTAAACTCTAGACTATAAGCAGGGTGTCTGCAGTGTAAACTCTGGACTATAAGCAGGGTGTCTGCAGTGTAAACTCTGGACTATAAACAGGGTGTCTGCAGTGTAAACTCTGGACTATAAGCAGTGTGTCTGCAGTGTAAACTCTGGACTATAAGCAGTGTGTCTGCAGTGTAAACTCTGGACTATAAGCAGGGTGTCTGCAGTGTAAACTCTGGACTATAAACAGGGTGTCTGCAGTGTAAACTCTGGACTATAAGCAGTGTGTCTGCAGTGTAAACTCTGGACTATAAGCAGGGTGTCTGCAGTGTAAACTCTGGACTATAAGCAGGGTGTCTGCAGTGTAAACTCTGGACTATAAGCAGGGTGTCTGCAGTGTAAACTCTGGACTATAAGCAGGGTGTCTGCAGTATAAACTCTGGACTATAAGCAGTGTGTCTGCAGTGTAAACTCTGGACTATAAGCAGTGTGTCTGCAGTGTAAACTCTGGACTATAAGCAGGGTGTCTGCAGTGTAAACTCTGGACTATAAGCAGTGTGTCTGCAGTGTAAACTCTGGACTACAAGCAGGGTGTCTGCAGTGTAAACTCTGGACTATAAGCAGTGTGTCTGCAGTGTAAACTCTGGACTATAAGCAGTGTAAACTCTGGACTATACGCAGGGTGTCTGCAGTATAAACTCTGGACTATAAGCAGTGTAAACTCTGGACTATACGCAGGGTGTCTGCAGTGTAAACTCTGGACTATACGCAGGGTGTCTGCAGTATAAACTCTGGACTATAAGCAGGGTGTCTGCAGTGTAAACTCTGGACTATAAGCAGTGTGTCTGCAGTGTAAACTCTAGACTATAAGCAGGGTGTCTGCAGTGTAAACTCTGGACTATAAGCAGGGTGTCTGCAGTGTAAACTCTGGACTATAAGCAGTGTGTCTGCAGTGTAAACTCTGGACTATAAGCAGTGTGTCTGCAGTGTAAACTCTGGACTATAAGCAGGGTGTCTGCAGTGTAAACTCTGGACTATAAACAGGGTGTCTGCAGTGTAAACTCTGGACTATAAGCAGTGTGTCTGCAGTGTAAACTCTGGACTATAAGCAGGGTGTCTGCAGTGTAAACCCTGGACTATAAACAGGGTGTCTGCAGTGTAAACTCTGGACTATAAGCAGTGTGTCTGCAGTGTAAACTCTGGACTATAAGCAGTGTAAACTCTGGACTATAAGCAGTGTAAACTCTGGACTATAAGCAGGGTGTCTGCAGTGTAAACTCTAGACTATAAGCAGGGTGTCTGCAGTGTAAACTCTGGACTATAAGCAGTGTGTCTGCAGTGTAAACTCTGGACTATAAGCAGTGTGTCTGCAGTGTAAACTCTGGACTATAAGCAGTGTAAACTCTGGACTATAAGCAGTGTAAACTCTAGACTATAAGCAGGGTGTCTGCAGTGTAAACTCTGGACTATAAGCAGGGTGTCTGCAGTGTAAACTCTGGACTATAAACAGGGTGTCTGCAGTGTAAACTCTGGACTATAAGCAGTGTGTCTGCAGTGTAAACTCTGGACTATAAGCAGTGTGTCTGCAGTGTAAACTCTGGACTATAAGCAGGGTGTCTGCAGTGTAAACTCTGGACTATAAACAGGGTGTCTGCAGTGTAAACTCTGGACTATAAGCAGTGTGTCTGCAGTGTAAACTCTGGACTATAAGCAGGGTGTCTGCAGTGTAAACTCTGGACTATAAGCAGGGTGTCTGCAGTGTAAACTCTGGACTATAAGCAGGGTGTCTGCAGTGTAAACTCTGGACTATAAGCAGGGTGTCTGCAGTATAAACTCTGGACTATAAGCAGGGTGTCTGCAGTGTAAACTCTGGACTATAAGCAGGGTGTCTGCAGTGTAAACTCTGGACTATAAGCATTGTGTCTGCAGTGTAAACTCTGGACTATAGGCAGGGTGTCTGCAGTGTAAACTCTGGACTATAAGCAGTGTGTCTGCAGTGTAAACTCTGGACTATAAGCAGGGTGTCTGCAGTGTAAACTCTGGACTATAAGCAGGGAGTCTGCAGTGTAAACTCTGGACTATAAGCAGTGTGTCTGCAGTGTAAACTCTGGACTATAAGCAGGGTGTCTGCAGTGTAAACTCTGGACTATAAGCAGGGTGTCTGCAGTGTAAACTCTGGACTATAAGCAGGGTGTCTGCAGTGTAAACTCTGGACTATAAGCAGGGTGTCTGCAGTGTAAACTCTGGACTATAAGCAGGGTGTCTGCAGTGTAAACTCTGGACTATAAGCAGGGTGTCTGCAGTGTAAACTCTGGACTATAAGCAGGGTGTCTGCAGTGTAAACTCTGGACTATAAGCAGTGTGTCTGCAGTGTAAACTCTGGACTATAAGCAGGGTGTCTGCAGTGTAAACTCTGGACTATAAGCAGTGTGTCTGCAGTGTAAACTCTGGACTATAAGCAGGGTGTCTGCAGTGTAAACTCTGGACTATAAGCAGTGTGTCTGCAGTGTAAACTCTGGACTATAAGCAGTGTAAACTCTGGACTATACGCAGGGTGTCTGCAGTATAAACTCTGGACTATAAGCAGTGTAAACTCTGGACTATACGCAGGGTGTCTGCAGTGTAAACTCTGGACTATACGCAGGGTGTCTGCAGTATAAACTCTGGACTATAAGCAGTGTGTCTGCAGTGTAAACTCTGGACTATAAGCAGGGTGTCTGCAGTGTAAACTCTGGACTATAAACAGGGTGTCTGCAGTGTAAACTCTGGACTATAAGCAGTGTGTCTGCAGTGTAAACTCTGGACTATAAGCAGGGTGTCTGCAGTGTAAACTCTGGACTATAAGCAGGGTGTCTGCAGTGTAAACTCTGGACTATAAGCAGGGTGTCTGCAGTGTAAACTCTGGACTATAAGCAGGGTGTCTGCAGTGTAAACTCTGGACTATAAGCAGGGTGTCTGCAGTGTAAACTCTGGACTATAAGCAGGGTGTCTGCAGTGTAAACTCTGGACTATAAGCAGGGTGTCTGCAGTGTAAACTCTGGACTATAAGCAGGGTGTCTGCAGTATAAACTCTGGACTATAAGCAGGGTGTCTGCAGTGTAAACTCTGGACTATAAGCAGGGTGTCTGCAGTGTAAACTCTGGACTATAAGCATTGTGTCTGCAGTGTAAACTCTGGACTATAGGCAGGGTGTCTGCAGTGTAAACTCTGGACTATAAGCAGTGTGTCTGCAGTGTAAACTCTGGACTATAAGCAGGGAGTCTGCAGTGTAAACTCTGGACTATAAGCAGTGTGTCTGCAGTGTAAACTCTGGACTATAAGCAGGGTGTCTGCAGTGTAAACTCTGGACTATAAGCATGGTGTCTGCAGTGTAAACTCTGGACTATAAGCAGGGTGTCTGCAGTGTAAACTCTGGACTATAAGCAGGGTGTCTGCAGTATAAACTCTGGACTATAAGCAGGGTGTCTGCAGTGTAAACTCTGGACTATAAGCAGGGTGTCTGCAGTGTAAACTCTGGACTATAAGCATTGTGTCTGCAGTGTAAACTCTGGACTATAGGCAGGGTGTCTGCAGTGTAAACTCTGGACTATAAGCAGTGTGTCTGCAGTGTAAACTCTGGACTATAAGCAGGGTGTCTGCAGTGTAAACTCTGGACTATAAGCAGGGAGTCTGCAGTGTAAACTCTGGACTATAAGCAGGGTGTCTGCAGTGTAAACTCTGGACTATAAACAGGGTGTCTGCAGTGTAAACTCTGGACTATAAACAGGGTGTCTGCAGTGTAAACTCTGGACTATAAGCAGGGTGTCTGCAGTGTAAACTCTGGACTATAAGAAGTGTGTCTGCAGTGTAAACTCTGGACTATAAGCAGGGTGTCTGCAGTGTAAACTCTGGACTATAAGCAGGGTGTCTGCAGTGTAAACTCTGGACTATAAGCAGGGTGTCTGCAGTGTAAACTCTGGACTATAAGCAGTGTAAACTCTGGACTATAAGCAGGGTGTCTGCAGTGTAAACTCTGGACTATAAGCAGGGTGTCTGCAGTGTAAACTCTGGATTATAAGCAGGGTGTCTGCAGTGTAAACTCTGGACTATAAGCAGGGTGTCTGCAGTGTAAACTCTGGATTATAAGCAGTGTGTCTGCAGTGTAAACTCTGGACTATAAGCAGTGTGTCTGCAGTATAAACTCTGGACTATAAGCAGGGTGTCTGCAGTGTAAACTCTGGACTATAAGCAGGGTGTCTGCAGTGTAAACTCTGGACTATAAGCTGGGTGTCTGCAGTATAAACTCTGGACTATAAGCAGTGTGTCTGCAGTGTAAACTCTACACAGTATCCCGTGCTCTACATCTCCCCTCTTATGTTGTGTTTGGAGTGGTGCAACCCCTCCCTTCCCTCCTCTCCTCTCTGCTCTCCACTCTCTGCTCTCGAGCCGTATCATTGATCTTCTGATCACACACATTAGCAACACAAAGACTCAGGCTCATTCAGCCTGTTCAAGCATGACCCCTAGAGCTCCTCACACCCCTCCTTCTCCTCCCCCTCTACCTCTTCTCATTCCCTACCCTGAAGACACAATGTCACCCGGAATTCCTTACGAGTCCATTATGGATTCTGTTCACATGTTCTTTATAGGTGGCCAGGGCCGGGGACTGGGTTGAGATGATTGCTGGTATAAATACGGCGAGTGGCGAATGGTATTGGAACTGGGGGAGTTATTTACGGACGCTCTGGGGTGGGCGGGGGGAGACAGGCGGGGACGGGTCTGCCAGGCTGTGTGTGTGTGCCGTTGGTGTGTGTGGTTAGCCCTATGTCTCTCCACCTGGCCTGTCTGTTGCCTGTGGGACAAATGGGACCGGGACCGCCTGGTATGACGAGGCAGGAATAGGAAGTGGAAGAGTGTCAGAGAGCAGTAGATATATGACAGGGGGTGTGCTGCTGGGTTCTTGGTGCTGACTATATAGCAGATCACAGCGAGAATGACATCCACAGACTCTGGGGAGAACTAGGGCATATTCTCAGCCCGCTACGTCTGTCTCTCTGCATCTACTTCTCCCTTACCCTCTCTCCCACTCTTTATCTGAGTCCAGCTCCCTTTGTCTCTCTCTTCCGCCTTCTGCCTCCTCTCTATCCCCACTCAGATCTCATATCACTCTCTCTCTATTTCTGTCTTTCTGCATATAACTCTGCCCTTTCTCCTGCTCCTGTCTCCCTTTTCATCCCTCTGCTTCAGCTCTGTCCCTTCTTGTTTTCATATTTCAGTGTCTCTATGTCCCTCTCTCTCCCATTGTCTCTCTCTCTTCCTGAGTGCCACTCCCTCTGTCTACACATTTCTCTCTCTTCCTCCCCCCTGCAACTCCTCTGTTCTCACAACCTCTCTCTATGTCTATCTGCATCTTCTCCCACCTCTTCTCTCTCTCTCTTTCGCTCTCTTCCTCTCTCTGCCTACCCGCTACCTCTCTTTTGTCCCCCTACCCCAGTCTTTCTCTGACCAGTCAGTCAGTCAGATAGCAGTGGGAGGAAAGGAGGATGCATAGGTGAACCCTCTAGTGGCTGATCTCCAATTAGAACAGCCTGCTCCGCTTTCCTCTCTCCATGGGACACTTCGCTCACTGCGTAAATAACGACTGAGGCATGAGCCTCATCAGCAGGCCAGAGGGCTGAGACTCCCTCCAGTATTACAGTCAGTCACAGCAGCAGACAGACAGAGAGAGAGCTGCTAGAGGAGCTAAGAGCCCAATGATGCTCAGAGTCTCTTAATCGTTGATAGTTGCCTGAACCCTTTTCACTTCTTACTGTGCGTACTGTTGTCTTTTCAGCAGCAGTAAGAGGATATATGATCATTGACTAACACCCTTCAGGACTTATGGGGTTGACACTGAAGAGGTACTGTAATACACATTACGGTCTCAATTTTAGAAGACCAACCCGATAGGTTTCTGTTATAGAATAATAAACTCTGACTGCGAGGAGAATGTTGTTACCCACAGAGCGACAGAGGACCAGACATGGTTGCAGAGGGTATGGTGGGTCTCGAACGTTAATATGTGTGTCTGAGTGTGTGCATGCACATGTATGTGTGCGTGTGTGTGGATGCGTGTCAGGTTGCCGGGGGCTGCGTGGGGAGATTGTGTTGGTGTAATGTAGTGGACATTAGTGAAGAGGAGCTGGCTGTTTCTCGTGTTTCACACTGAGATTAAACCACATAATCACTTCACTCAGTTCACTGTCACAATACCATGGACCTAGCCACTGTTTGGAACACACAAACAACAACAGAGAATGGATGGATGGATAACTTTGGTGTGCTGTGGTCAAATTCCTCTGGAAAAATGGGTTTATTCTCCATTCTATATTAATCCATAATCCTCCCAATAGGGTTGGGGTCCTGGCAGCACTGTGCAATCTGACGTAACACTAAAACAATGCTGTTTTAAGATTAAATAAATAAATAAATAAAAGTAACAAATAATTAAAGAGCAGCATTAAAATAACAATGTGGAGGCTATATACAGGGGGTACCAGTACAGAGTCAATGTGGAGGCTATATACAGGGGGTACCGGTACAGAGTCAATGTGGAGGCTATATACAGGGGGTACCAGTACAGAGTCAATGTGGAGGCTATATTCAGGGGGTACCGGTACAGAGTCAATGTGGAGGCTATATACAGGGGGTACCGGTACAGAGTCAATGTGGAGGCTATATACAGGGGGTACCGGTACAGAGTCAATGTGGAGGCTATATACAGGGGGTACCGGTACAGAGTCAATGTGGAGGCTATATACAGGGGGTACCGGTACAGAGTCAATGTGGAGGCTATATACAGGGGGTACCGGTATAGAGTCAATGTGGAGGCTATATACAGGGGGTACCGGTACAGAGTCAATGTGGAGGCTATATACAGGGGGTACCGGTACAGAGTCAATGTGGAGGCTATATACAGGGGGTACCGGTACAGAGTCAATGTGGAGGCTATATACAGGGGGTACCGGTACAGAGTCAATGTGGAGGCTATATACAGGGGGTACCGGTATAGAGTCAATGTGGAGGCTATATACAGGGGGTACCGGTACAGAGTCAATGTGGAGGCTATATACAGGTGGTACCGGTACAGAGTCAATGTGGAGGCTATATACAGGGGGTACCGGTATAGAGTCAATGTGGAGGCTATATACAGGGGGTACCGGTACAGAGTCAATGTGGAGGCTATATACAGGGGGTACCGGTACAGAGTCAATGTGGAGGCTATATACAGGAGGTACCAGTACAGAGTCAATGTGGAGGCTATATACAGGGGGTACCAGTACAGAGTCAATGTGGAGGCTATATACAGGAGGTACCAGTACAGAGTCAATGTGGAGGCTATATACAGGAGGTACCAGTACAGAGTCAATGTGGAGGCTATATACAGGGGGTACCGGTACAGAGTCAATGTGGAGGCTATATACAGGAGGTACCAGTACAGAGTCAATGTTGAGGCTATATACAGGGGGTACCGGTACAGAGTCAATGTGGAGGCTATATACAGGGGGTACCGGTACAGAGTCAATGTGGAGGCTATATAGAGGGGGTACCGGTACAGAGTCAATGTGGAGGCTATATAGAGGGGGTACCGGTACAGAGTCAATGTGGAGGCTATATAGAGGGGGTACCGGTACAGAGTCAATGTGGAGGCTGTATACAGGAGGTACCGGTACAGAGTCAATGTGGAGGCTATATACAGGGGGTACTGGTACAGAGTCAATGTGGAGGCTATATACAGGGGGTACCGGTACAGAGTCAATGTGGAGGCTATATACAGGGGGTACTGGTACAGAGTCAATGTGGAGGCTATATACAGAGGGTACCGGTACAGAGTCAATGTGGAGGCTATATACAGGGGGTACTGGTACAGAGTCAATGTGGAGGCTATATACAGGGGGTACTGGTACAGAGTCAATGTGGAGGCTATATACAGGGGGTACTGGTACAGAGTCAATGTGGAGGCTATATACAGGGGGTACTGGTACAGAGTCAATGTGGAGGCTATATACAGAGGGTACCGGTACAGAGTCAATGTGGAGGCTATATACAGGAGGTACCGGTACAGAGTCAATGTGGAGGCTGTATACAGGAGGTACCGGTACAGAGGCAATGTGGAGGCTATATACAGGGGGTACTGGTACAGAGTCAATGTGGAGGCTATATACAGGGGGTACTGGTACAGAGTCAATGTGGAGGCTATATACAGGGGGTACCAGTACAGAGGCAATGTGGAGGCTATATACAGGGGGTACTGGTACAGAGTCAATGTGGAGGCTATATACAGGGGGTACTGGTACAGAGTCAATGTGGAGGCTATATACAGGGGGTACTGGTACAGAGTCAATGTGGAGGCTATATACAGGGGGTACTGGTACAGAGTCAATGTGGAGGCTATATACAGGGGGTACTGGTACAGAGTCAATGTGGAGGCTATATACAGGGGGTACTGGTACAGAGTCAATGTGGAGGCTATATACAGGGGGTACCGGTACAGAGTCAATGTGGAGGCTATATACAGGGGGTACAGAGTCAGTGTGGAGGCTATATACAGGGGGTACTGGTACAGAGTCAATGTGGAGGCTATATACAGGGGGTACTGGTACAGAGTCAATGTGGAGGCTATATACAGAGGGTACCGGTACAGAGTCAATGTGGAGGCTATATACAGGGGGTACTGGTACAGAGTCAATGTGGAGGCTATATACAGGGGGTACTGGTACAGAGTCAATGTGGAGGCTATATACAGGGGGTACTGGTACAGAGTCAATGTGGAGGCTATATACAGGGGGTACTGGTACAGAGTCAATGTGGAGGCTATATACAGGGGGTACTGGTACAGAGTCAATGTGGAGGCTATATACAGGGGGTACTGGTACAGAGTCAATGTGGAGGCTATATACAGGGGGTACTGGTACAGAGTCAATGTGGAGGCTATATACAGGGGGTACTGGTACAGAGTCAATGTGGAGGCTATATACAGGGGGTACTGGTACAGAGTCAATGTGGAGGCTATATACAGGGGGTACTGGTACAGAGTCAATGTGGAGGCTATATACAGGGGGTACTGGTACAGAGTCAATGTGGAGGCTATATACAGGGGGTACTGGTACAGAGTCAATGTGGAGGCTATATACAGGGGGTACTGGTACAGAGTCAATGTGGAGGCTATATACAGGGGGTACCAGTACAGAGTCAATGTGGAGGCTATATACAGGACGTACCGGTACAGAGTCAATGTGGAGGCTATATACAGGGGGTACTGGTACAGAGTCAATGTGGAGGCTATATACAGGGGGTACTGGTACAGAGTCAATGTGGAGGCTATATACAGGGGGTACTGGTACAGAGTCAATGTGGAGGCTATATACAGGGGGTACCGGTACAGAGTCAATGTGGAGGCTATATACAGGGGGTACCGGTACAGAGTCAATGTGGAGGATATATACAGGGTATTACGGTACAGAGTCAATGTGGAGGCTATATACAGGGGGTACCGGTACAGAGGCAATGTGGAGGCTATATACAGGGGGTACCGGTACAGAGTCAATGTGGAGGCTATATACAGGGGGTACCGGTACAGAGTCAATGTGGAGGCTATATACAGGTGGTACCGGTACAGAGTCAATGTGGAGGCTATATACAGGGGGTACCGGTACAGAGTCAATGTGGAGGCTATATACAGGGGGTACCGGTACAGAGTCAATGTGGAGGCTATATACAGGGGGTACCGGTACAGAGTCAATGTGGAGGCTATATACAGGGGGTACCGGTACAGAGTCAATGTGGAGGCTATATACAGGGGGTACCAGTACAGAGTCAATGTGGAGGCTATATACAGGGGGTACCGGTACAGAGTCAATGTGGAGGATATATACAGGGGGTACCAGTACAGAGTCAATGTGGAGGCTATATACAGGGGGTACCGGTACAGAGTCAATGTGGAGGCTATATACAGGGGGTACCGGTACAGAGTCAATGTGGAGGCTATATACAGGGGGTACCAGTACAGAGTCAATGTGGAGGCTATATACAGGGGGTACCGGTACAGAGTCAATGTGGAGGATATATACAGGGGGTACCAGTACAGAGTCAATGTGGAGGCTATATACAGGGGGTACCGGTACAGAGTCAATGTGGAGGCTATATACAGGGGGTACCGGTACAGAGTCAATGTGGAGGCTATATACAGGGGGTACCAGTACAGAGTCAATGTGGAGGCTATATACAGGGGGTACCAGTACAGAGTCAATGTGGAGGCTATATACAGGGGGTACCAGTACAGAGTCAATGTGGAGGCTATATACAGGGGGTACCGGTACAGAGTCAATGTGGAGGCTATATACAGGGGGTACCAGTACAGAGTCAATGTGGAGGCTATATACAGGGGGTACCGGTACAGAGTCAATGTGGAGGCTATATACAGGGGGTACCAGTACAGAGTCAATGTGGAGGCTATATACAGGGGGTACCAGTACAGAGTCAATGTGGAGGCTATATACAGGGGGTACCAGTACAGAGTCAATGTGGAGGCTATATACAGGGGGTACCAGTACAGAGTCAATGTGGAGGCTATATACAGGGGGTACCAGTACAACCAGTACAGAGTCAATGTGGAGGCTATATACAGGGGGTACCAGTACAGAGTCAATGTGGAGGCTATATACAGGGTGTACCGGTACAGAGTCAATGTGGAGGCTATATACAGGGGGTACCAGTACAGAGTCAATGTGGAGGCTATATACAGGGGGTACCGGTACAGAGTCAATGTGCGGGGACACCGGTTAGTTGAGGTAATATGTACATGTAGGTAGAGTTATTAAAGTGACTATGTATAGATCATAACAGAGAGTAGCAGCATAGAGGGGGGTGGGGGCAATGCAAATCGTCAAATAGCCATTTGATTAGATGTTCAGGAGTCTTATGGCTTGTGGGTACAAGCTGTTTAGAACTCTTGCTATGTGGTAGCAGAGAGAACAGTCTATGACTAGGGTGGCTGGAGTCTTTGACCATTTTTAGGGCCTTCCTCTGATACTGCGTGGTATAGAGGTCCTGGATGGCAGGAAGCTTGGCCCCGGTGATGTACTGGGTCGGAGGCCGAGCAGTTTCCATACCAGGCAGTGATGCAACCCATCAGGATGCTCTCGATGATACAGGAGAGGTAGTGAAACACACCTCACGTTCTTACACACACACACACACACACACACACACACACACACACACTCACACACACACACACACACACACACACACACACACACACACACACACACACACACACACACACGGCCGTTCCACGAAATGAGGCCATTTTCACTACCTCTAATATTTACCTCTTATATTTTAGGTAGAAATTGTGCACCAATATTGAACATTAAAATCCTGGTTTATTAAATGAAGTCCCCTTTAATACAGACCACATGTAAAATTGTATAATTCAGATTTCTGCGTTTTGGCATGTCCCTCTGACTTCTTAACCCCCAAACTTTTCACCATCATTGTGAAGTTATTTTTGTTGCTTTGACAAGGTCATTTCTGTAGATTATTGTGTGATTTTAATTTGATTAGTGATTCCTTTTAGTTACAAAAAAACCTCTGTCATTTTAAGGTCAACCAGAGAATGGCAAAAAAAAAAGGTATAACCTGCTTTTACACTATGACTTTACTGTTACGTGAACTGTTTCTTTTGAAAAAAGGTAGGCCTTGAAATACATCCACAGGTACACCTCCAATGGACTCAAATGATGTCAATTAGCCTCTCAGAAGCTTCTAAAGCCATGACATCATTTTCTGGAATTTTCCAAGCTGTTTAAAGGCACAGTCAACTTAGTGTATGTAAACATCTTACCCACTGGAATTGTGATAGAGTGAATTATAGGTGAAATAATCTGCCTGTAAACAATTGTTCAAAAAATTACTTGTCATGCACAAAGTAGATGTTCTAACTGACTTGCCAAAACTATAATTTGTTAACAAGACATTTGTGGAGTGGTTGAAAAACAAGTTTTAATGACTCCAACCTAAGTGTATGTAAACTTCCGACTTCAACTGTAAATAAGGTATTTCTAAAAACCTGTTTTAGCATCATTATCAGGTATTGTGTTTTTTTGATGATGATGAGGATTTTTTTTCTTCATTGAATCCATTTTAGAATAAGGCTATAACGAAACAAAATGTGGAAAAAGTCCAGGGGTCTGAATACTTTCCGAAGGCACTGTATATATAAACATAGATAACAGTATGTCAACAGTCTTGTTTTGACAGCCAACAGAACGCTTCAGAACAGATAAATGAAGGACTCAACTGGGGTTTAGTATTACAGTGCCAGTATGTCAACAGTCTTGTTTTGACAGCCAACAGAACGCTTCAGAACAGATAAATGAAGGACTCAACTGGGGTTTAGTATTACAGTGCCAGTATGTCAACAGTCTTGTTTTGACAGCCAACAGAACGCTTCAGAACAGATAAATGAAGGACTCAACTGGGGTTTAGTATTACAGTGCCAGTATGTCAACAGTCTTGTTTTGACAGCCAACAGAACGCTTCAGAACAGATAAATGAAGGACTCAACTGGGGTTTAGTATTACAGTGCCAGTACTAGCAAACAGTTACAGATCAAGTAGTCTCTGATATATCTCAGCGAGCTCTAAATGCTTTCTGAGATTAGATCAGATCCTGTATCCTGTCCAATCCCTTATGAGAGACAAAAAATACACCAACAGAAACTGACTACATAACCCAGCCACTGTAACAGTACAGTCACAGTAACAAACATGATATCTGACGCAAAGAACAGTGGCGAGAGACGGGTCCCTTTCACACACATAGTGTATAATCTGTTTTGAGGGGATCAGACTGGGATTAGACTGGCTGTCAGAGGAGTGAGGGGGAGAAGAGGAGATGGAAGAGGAGAGGGCTTCCTTACGTTACGGTTTTGTGAATCGTCTCGATGGCGTCTTCCAGTTCCTCTTTCTGGTCCGGGACAAAACGGTACTCTGACACGTAGCCTGACACATGTTTGTACGGGTCGTAGTCGCCAAGTTCAGCTGGAGAGAAAGAGTGAAAGACATATGACGTACCCAAACACGAACACACACATTTTGACTGTGTGAGAGATCATATAACACTATGAACATTGACATCGCATACAGTTGAAGTTGGAAGTTTAAATACACCTTAGCCAAATACATTTAAACTAAGTTTTTCACAATTCCTGACATTTAATCCTAGTAAAAATAACCTGTTTTAGGTCATTTAGGATCACCACTTTATTTTAAGAATGTGACAAGTCAGAATAATAGTAGAGATAATGATTTATTTCAGCTTGTATGTCTTTCATCACATTCCCAAAGGGTCAGAAGTTTACATACGCACAATTAATATATGGTAGCATTGCCTTTAAATTGTTAAACTTGGGTCAAACGTTTTGGGTAGCCTTCCACAAGATTCCCTCAATAAGTTGGATGAATTTTAGACCATTCCTCCTGACAGAGCTGGTGTAATTGAGTCAGGTTTGTAGGCCTCCTTGCTCGCACACACTTTTTCAGCTCTGCCCACAAATTTTCTACAGGATTGTGGTCAGGGCTTTGTAATGACCACTCCAATACCTTGACTTTGTTGTCCTTAAGCCATTTTGACACAACTTTGGAAGTATGCTTGTGGTCATTGTCCATTTGGAAGACCCATTTGCGACCAAGCTTTAACTTCGTGACTGATGTCTTGAGATGTTGCTTCAATATATCCACATAATTTTCCTCCCTCATGATGCCATCTATTTTGTGAGGTGCACCAGTCCCTCCTGCAGCAAAGCACCCCCACAAGATGCTGCCACCCCCATGCTTCACAGTTGGGATGGTGTTATTCAGCTTGCAAGCATCCCCATTTTCCTCCAAACATAACAATGGACATTATGGCCAAACAGTTTTATTTTTGCTTCATCAGACCAGAGGATATTTCTCCAAAAAGTATGATCTTTGTCCCCATGTGCAGTTGCAAACCCTAGTCTGGCTTTTTTTTTGCTGAGCGGCCTTTCAGGTGATGTTGATATAGGACTCGTTTTACTGTGAATATAGATAATTTTGTACCTTTTTCCTCCAGCATCTTCACAAGGTCCTTTGCTGTTATTCTAGGATTGATTTGCACTTTTCCCACCAAAGTATGTTAATCTCTAGGAGACAAAACATGTCTCCTTGCTGAGTGGTATGACGGCTGCTTGGTCCCCTGGTGTTTATACTTGCGTACGATTGTTTGTACAGATGAACTTGGTACCTTCAGGCATTTGGAAATTGCTCTCAAGGATGAACCAGGGTTGTGGAGGTCTGCAATTTGTTTCCTGAGGTCTAGGCTGATTTCTTTAGATTTTCCCAGGATGTCAAGCAAAGAAGCACTGAGTTTGATGGTAGGCCTTGAAATGCATCCACAGGTACACCTCCAATTGACTCAAATGTTGTCAATTAGCCGATCAGAAGCTTCTAAAGCCATGACATAATTTTCTGGAATTTTCTAAGCTGTTTAAGGGCACAGTCAACTTAGTGTATGTAAACTTCTGACCCACTGGAATTGTTATATAGTGAATTATACGTGAAATAATCTGTCTGTCAACAATTGTTCGAAAAATGACTTGTGTCATGCAGAAAGTAAATGTCCTAACCGACTTGCCAAACTATAGTTTGTTAACAAGAAATTTGTGGAGTGGTTGAAAAACAAGTTTTAATGACTCCAACCTAAGTGTATGTAAACTTCCGACATCAACTGTAATACAATTATTGAATCTCTTTTCATTCACAATTGACTCTCTCTCTCTCTTTCTCTCTCTCTCTCTCTCTCTCTCTCTCTCTCTCTTTATGGGTACTCACACTGTATGGCCAGGGCTGCCAGCTGTGCGCTGATATCAAGGGGACAGGGAATTCTGCCTTGTAGTACATCTTGCTTTACCTGCAGGAAGAATTGGTACCTACAGTACCAAGGCACAGACTCTGGCCAAGTGAGACACACATCCTTAAATCCCACACACATAGCACATTAAATATGCAAATAACAACACAACCACCAAGCATGGAGAGTATATGTGTACTGTGCTTATATATATAGTATATGTGTACTGTGCTTATATATATAGTATATGTGTACTGTGCTTATATATATAGTATATGTGTACTGTGCTTATATATATAGTATATGTGTACTGTGCTTATATATATAGTATATGTGTACTGTGCTTATATATATAGTATATGTGTACTGTGCTTATATATATAGTATATGTGTACTGTGCTTATATATATAGTATATGTGTACTGTGCTTATATATATAGTATATGTGTGTGCTTATATATATAGTTATATATATGGTTATAGTTTGATGTTTTAGATTTGTTTTTATTTATATACGGGTCCAGTCAAAAGTTTGGACACACCTACGCAATGCATGGTTATTCTTTATTTTTACTATTTTCTACATTGTAGAATAATAGTGAAGACATACAAACTATTAAATAACAAATATGGAATAATGTAGTAAGCAAAAAGTGTTAAACAAATCAAAATGTATTTTATATTTGAGAATCTTCACAGGAGCCACCCTTTGCCTTGATGACAGCTTTTCACACTTTTGGCATTCTCTCAACCATCTTCATGAGGTAGTAACCTGGAATGCATTTCAATTAATGTAGGAAATAGTAAAAAGAAAGAAAAACCCTGCAATGAGTAGGTGTGTCCACACTTTTGACTGGTACTGTATGTGTATGTATATATATATATACACAAACATGAAATAAAAAGTTTCAGTTTTCAGATCTGATTGACTTATTTCATTAAGTTTTATGTAAAAAAAAACTGTAGTTTTCATATTATTTAGTTTCAGTTTTAGTGTTAGGGACAGAAAGCAGCCAATGCATGGAGGCTAGGAGCCATTTAGGTGTTGTATAGTTGTTGTGTTTTTGGGGATATCCCTTCCTGCCACTGTGGGGCGGTAATGTATAAGCTGATGAGTCATAGCATAGGTTAAATTAGGTTTAAAGGTCGACTCAGTGAGATGATATAGATGTATAAAGAAAACAGTAGGAGTGGGTCAATTTCCGCAACGGTGCGAGGATACACTTCCCTGATCTTTTGGTCCCGTAGCAACCAGTACAGCAGCTTGAAGCGCACCCGTACCCACATGCGCAGATACTCTGTGTGCGAGCAGAGTCTTACGCTCATCTCATTGGGTGTGTTTGTAGTAGTATGGCTAACGAAGCCTCACTGCAGACGATAGTCGACGAGTGAAGTCAGACACTATAGTGCAGGGGTGTCAAACTCATTCCATGGAGGGCATACTGTCTGCTGGTATTTGGTTTTTCCTTTCAATTAAGACCTAGACAACCAGCTGAAGGGAGTTCCTTACTAATGAGTGACCTGAATTCATCAATCAAGTACAAAGGAAGAGAGAAATCCTGCAGACAATTGGTACTCCGTGGAATGAGTTTGACTGTTGAGGTTTTCTAACAGCAAGGCTCTGATCAACATGGCTGCTATTGTTAATAAAGGTTTCTTTCTACATGTTGAAAACTTTTCTAAACTCCCATATCACACACTCAAACTCAAAACAGGAACGAATTGGTCAGAGAGGTCTCAAATATCACTTTAATGTGTATCCTCTGTTCTGCCTGTAGCTTTATAATAGTGGCTAAGTTGGTTCCTGTTTCAGTCACGTAGTCGGTCACGTTCGCATGGGTCAACCAAAGACACCTAATGGTTCACAAATAGTGCCTCTCACTACCCAGGCGTTTGGCTGCATGGTGCTGTTGGTGAGAAGCAACTGCAGCGACTTGAAGCCAACTTCATCAAAAATTCAACATGTAGGCGCAAGTTGGACATTTTTGTCCCCATAATGCAACACACTTTGAAAGGTGGTCACCGACTGGACAAAATGTACCCGCTCGAACGCGCCCAATATCTGCTGTACTGCTGGAGTCATCTTGCTGTCTACCTTTAAATTATTTAAAGTCAATGGGCGCGTTCGAGCTGATCACTTTTGTCAAGTCGATGGTCACCGCCTTTCAAATTGTGTTGCATTATGGGGATAAACATGGTCCAACTGCATGAACTTTACAAAAAAATCACGTGCTCAAAGGTCATCCAAAATTGACCCATAAGCCTTATGCACTTGTGGAGATCCCGAGATAATTCAACAGGGGTAAGCAATATGGTAATAGCGCCAACTTGCCTTCTGATAGGCAGTGTAGGGCCAGACATTTCGATTAATTTTATTTATAGAATTTTTTGACCGGTATTTCCAGAATTAATAAATGCTCTTTAATTGACACAAGCTGTCTCCAATCAATCATTCAAGGTCTGGTTGTGCACGAATGTTTGGGGGGGGGGATCGCTTAAACCAGGGGAGGCGTAGCATAAGAATCTTAATTGCAGGGACTACTATTTGTAGATCAGTAATTCTACACCTCACTTTGCTCATTCTGATCCTCTCCAAAAGACTCAATCCCTGATCATCTGTGGTTATAAAAATGAGGCAATTAGGACAATTAAAGGGGAGAGATCATGACTCCCACCAGAAAAATCACAATATCGCTTGAAAACCAATACCCCGCTGGGACGCTCTTTGCAGACAACTATATTTTCAGCAAAAGCTGAATTTAGCATTAGATTATAAACAGAAAGACAGGATAGACAGCCATCTAAAGAAGAATGCTTCTACCTCTACAGTCTCATCCTTACATAACAAGATAACATCAATCAACAAAATATTTCAAATATTTCATATTTAACGTCTTCACCCAGCTCTCCTACAAAATATGAAGAAACTTTTGGTCTTGTCGTTGTTATGAAGATGCTTTCTGCCTGAGCCTCCGTTCTTTACATGCGTCTTAATGAATGCGCTCATTTTGTGATTGTCAACCTTTTCGAGAGGGATGCTGGCACTTGCAAAAGCCATATCTTCAGCGTTTACGTTTTTTTGAAATAGTGAATGAAAATGGCTACTTTGTTCAGAAATAGGTTATATTTTCTTAAATAAAATGACTATAATTTTCATATGATGAAAACAGACAATGAATAAGTTAAATATTTACGTTGATAATGTCCTTAAAATGGGCTAATAATTTGGTGCAGTAGGCTAAAGCATTGGTTGCTGATAAGAATAACGGTCAGCAAAATGACTGGCCCTTGCTATATGGAAGTATCATGTTGCTTATACCATTCAAATCCTCTTAGATCTCCTTCTCACAAATTGATTGTACAACATACACCCACATTATTTCAGCTTTTGAGTGTATATGATATGGGGGTTGGAGACAGAAAGAGAGACAAAAACGTTTATTATAAACAATAGCAACACTGCCATGTTGTTCTGAGCCTTGCTGCTGGAAACCCACATAGTGCCTGACTTTCGACTGCCGCACCTCCCCCGACCTCAACTTTAGTCTTGAGGTGCTTTAGCCTTACCACTCAAACGCGTCCAATCTCAATGTGACCTGCCAAATTCAGAAGCTTGAAAACCCCATTAGATTTTTGACGAAAATGTAGATAAGAAAACTTAAACTGAACATAATTCACAATGTTTTTTATTTAATTTTAGTTTGTTTTGGAGTCAAAGATAGTTTCAGTATACTTGTAGTTTTTCAAACAGGTTTTTAAAATGATTTTATTTCAGTTTCTACCACAGTCTCTACCACATTCCAGATTCCTACCGCAAGCTCTGAACCTTTACTCCGGTTCATCGCAGCTAGCTAACTGCTATCCGAGTGGCTACTCCTGTCTAACGTCGCTGTCCCGAAGCAAGCACCAGTTAGCCTGGAGATAGCCTCGAACTAGGCCCATCTCCCGGCTAGCCGAAGAGATTCCATCAAGCAGTCCCTGGGCTTCAATTACGTCTTTGCAAATTGGCCTGGACCATTTGCTGCCGACACGGAGCCCCGCCGATCCATCACGACTGGTCTACCGACGTAACCGTCTGAGGGGGGTTCTGTCCCAAAGCAAGCACCAGTTAGCCTGGAGCTAGCCTCGAGCTTGGCCTTTCTCCCGGCTAGCCGAAGGAATCAATCAGATAATTCCTGGGCTTCAATACCTAATCTGCCAATTGGCCTGGACCCTTTGCTGCCAACATGGAGCCCCGCCGATCCATCACGACTGGTCTGCCGACGAAACCATCCGAGGGGGTTTCAACAGACTCTCCCGTTGCGACATCCCCTGAGGCCCATCTGCTAGCTTGCTGTTAGCCCGGCCTGCTAACTGTGTTAATCGCCGTGCATCCAGCTCGCCTAGCTACTCACTGGACCCTATGATCCCTCAGCTACACATGCCTCTCCCTAATGTAAATATGCCTTGTCTATTGCTGTTTTGGTGAGTAATTGTTGTCTTATTTCACAGTAGAGCCTCCAGCCCTGCTCAATATGCCTTAGCTAGCCCTTATGTTCCACCCCCCACACATGCGGTGACTGCACCTCGCTTAAATGGTGCCTCTAGAGACAACACCTCTCTCATCGTCACTCAATGCCTAGGCTTACCTCCACTGTACTCACATCCTACCATACCCTTGTCTGTACATTATGCCTTGAATCTATTCTTTTGCATGTTAACATTAGAAGCCTCCTCCCTAAGTTTGTTTTATTCACTGCTTTAGCACACTCCTAGCCGTGTCTGAATCCTGGCTTAGGAAGGCCACCAAAAATCCTGATATTTCCATCCCTAACTATCACATTTCCCGACAAGATAGAACTGCCAAAGGGGGCAGAGTTGTAATTTACTGCAGAGATAGCCTGCAGAGTTCTGTCCTACTATCCAGGTCTGTGCCCAAACAAGTCAAGCTTCTACTTTTAAAATCCACCTTTCCAGAAACAAGTCTCTCACCGTAGCCGCTTGTTATAGACCCCCCTTGGCCCCCAGTTGTGCCCTGGACACCATATGTGAATTGATCTCCCCCATCTATCTTCCAAGTTTGTACTGTTAGATTACCTAAACTGGGATATGCTTAACACCCCGGCCGTCCCACAATCTAAGCTAGATGCCCTCAATCTCACACAAATCATCAAGGAACCTACCAGGTACAACCCTAAATCCGTAACCATGGGCACCCTCTTAGATATCATCCTGACCAACCTGCCCTCTAAATACACCTCTGCTGTCTTCAACCAGGATCTCAGCGATCACTGCCTCATTGCCTGCGTGCGTACTGGGTTCGCGGTCAAACGACCTCCCCTCATCCCTGTCAAACGCTCCCTAAATCACTTCAGCGAGCAGTCCTTAATAATCGACCTGGCCCGGGTATCCTGGAAGGATATTGACCTCATCCAGTCAATAGAGGATGCCTGGTTGCTCTTCAAAAGTGCTTTCCTCTCCATTTTAAATAAGCATGCCCCATTCAAAAAACGTAGAACTAAGAACAGATACAGCCCTTGGTTCACCCCAGACTTGACTGCCCTCGACCAGCACAAAAACATCCTGTGGCGTTCTGCATTAGCGTCGAATAGCCCCCGCGATATGCAACTTTTCAGGGAAGTCAGGAACCAATATACTCAGTCAGTTAGGAAAGCTAAGGCTAGCACTAATTCCAAAAAGTTTTGGGACACTATAAAGTCCATGGAGAATAAGAGCACCTCCTCCCAGCTGCCCACTGCACTGAGGATAGGAAACACTGTCACCACCGATAAATCTATGATAATTTCAATAAGCATTTTTCCAACGACTGGCCATGCTTTCCACCTGGCTACCCCTACCATGGCCAACATCTCAGCACCCCCTGCAGCAACTTGCCCAACCATCCCCTGCTTCTCCTTCACCCAAATCCAGCTGATGTTCTGAAAGAACTGCAAAATCTGGATCCCTACAAATCAGCTTGGCTAGACAACCTGGACCCTATCTTTCTAATATGATCCGCTGAAATTGATGCAACCCCTATTACTAGCCTATTCAACCTCTTTCGTATCGTCTGAGATCCCCAAAGATTGGAAAGCTGCCACGGTCATCCCCCTCTTCAAAGGGGGAGACACTCTAGACCCAAACTGTTATAAACCTATATCCATCCTGCCCTGCCTTTCTAAAATCTTCGAAAGCCAAGTTAATAAACAGATCACCGACCATTTCGAATCCCACTGTACCTTCTCCACTATGCAATCTGGTATCCGAGCATTCTTATCGGTAGACTCAATAGCCTTGGCTTCTCAAATGATTGCCTCGCCTGGTTCACCAACTACTTCTCAGATAGAGTTCAGTGTGTCAAATCGGAGGGCCTGTTGTCCAGACCTCTGGCAGTCTCTATGGGGGTGCCACAGGGTTCAATTCTCGGGCCGACTCTTTTCTCTGTATATATCAATGATGATGCTGCTGGTGATTCTCTGATCCACCTCTACACAGACGACACCATTCTGTATACATCTGGCAGTTCTTTGGACACTGTGCTAACAAACCTCCAAACGAGCTTCAATGCCATACAACACTCCTTCTGTGGCCTCCGACTGCTTTTAAATTCTAGTAAAACTACATGCATGCTCCTCAACCGATTGCTGCCTGCACACTTCCGACTAGCATTACTACTCTGAACGGTTCTGACCTAGAGTATGTGGACAACTACAAATACCTAGGTGTCTGGTTAGAATATAAACTCTTGTTCCAGACTCACATTAAGCATCTCTAATCCAAAATTAAATCTAGAATCAGCTTCCTATTTCACAACAAAGCCTCCTTCACTCATGCCACCAAACATACCCTCGTAAAACTGACTATTTTACAGATTCTTGACTTCGGCGATGTCATTTACAAAATAGCCCCCAGCACTCTACTCAGCAAACTGGATGTAGTCTATCACAGTGTCATCTGTTTTGTCACCAAAGCCCCATATACTACCCACCACTGCGACCTGTATGATCTCGTTGGCTGGCCCTCACTATATATCCGTCGCCAAACCCACTGGCTCCAGGTCATCTATATGTCTTTGCTAGGTAAAGCCCTGCCTTATCTCTGCTCACTGGTCACCATAGCAACACCCACCCATAGCAGGCACTCCAGCAGGTATATTGCACTGATCATCCCCAAAGCCAACACTTCCTAAGGCTGCCTTTCCTTACAGTTCTCTGCTGCCAATGACTGAAACGAATTGCAAAAATCTCTGAAGCTGGAGTCTTATATCTCCCTCTCTAATTTTAAGCATCAGCTGTCTGAGCAGCTTACCGATCACTGTACCTGTACACAGCCAATCTGTAAATCGCACACCTGACTACCTCATCCCCCTATTATTACTTACCTTCTTCCTCTTTTGCACCCCAGTATCTCTACTTGCACATCATCATCTGCACATCTATCACTCCAGTGTTAATGCTAAAATGTAATTATTTTCACCTCTAGGGCCTATTTATTGCCTACCTCCCTACTCTTCTACATTTGCACACACTGTACACAGATTTTTCGATTTCTCTTTTCTTTTGTGTTATTGACTGTACGCTTGTATTTGTGTAACTCTGTGTTGTTGTTTTTGTCGCACTACTTTGCTTTATCTTGGCCACTTCGCAGTTGTAAATGAGAACTTGTTCTCAACTGGCCTACCTGGTTAAATAAAGGTGAAATAAAAATAAATTAAAGTTTACTGAATGGTTTTTCATGATTTCTTTCGTTACTTTGAATGTATGTAGGCCGTGCTACATATTTTGCATGTGTGGAGGTGCTAGCCAATTAAGTACACAATAGCGAGACATGAAAAGTCCTGACAATGCACACCTTGTTATTTCTTCTTTTAGCTTGCAGGGATCCTCAGCATAAAACTTGACCCCAAAATAGAGTGTGTATGGAGGCCCCGCTGAGAGAAAGGGAGAGAGAGAACGTCAGAGAGAGGGAGAGAGAGGCTTCTATTTCACTAACTGCAGCAACCTTCTACTGTAAATCACTGTATCCAAACAGCTGAGAGACATTCAACTCAACGCAGAGAGAAGAGGAGATACTTACTCGTTATTAAATCTTTGTGCTCCGAAAGGGTTTTTGAGGGGTCAAGCCAATACTGCAAACAAACAAAAAAAACACAAACAGAAGACATTTAATTACATACAAAAAGTACTGCCATAATGACTATTTGTTTACATAAGTAGTACCATACATAATATTCAATATGTAACTAGTAGCCTATGTGTGCGGTAACAATTACAGTATGTTCTGTAACAAGCTACCTTGAGCATGAGTATTCAGTAATTGGCTGGAAGAAAAAGATGCACTTTGTCAAATCATGGCTGAGCGATCTGTGCAATGTGTGTGTGTGTGTGCAGTGTGCAGTCAATGTATTGGACAGAATGCAGGCAGCTCCAGAGGGGGATGTTCAGTCATGCAAATTCTGGCGTAATACTGAAGCCACATTAAAACCAACTTTTATCCAAACTGTCTTGTTGAAAAGGAGCGTGACTGTGTGAGTCATTAAAATCTGCATCAATAAAACATGGAGTTAGGACAGGTCACAGCATGCTGGCTTTTGTGAACGATCTTATACCGACTGTACTGGCATTTTGGATTTGCAGACAGTCTTTGGTGGATATTTTTTCATCTTGTTGGGCCTCTAGGTCCCACATCAATGAACATCTGATTTGGGTAACTTCCTGCAAAACTGCCTGGATTTCTGTGCACAAAGTCCTTATGGGACGGTGGTGATGCATAATGCTGTGGGACAGGAATGTGATGTGATATGTATAGGACTTTTATTGTGATCCACCCATACCTGTGTTCTAATTGGCTACTGTATTAAAGCAAAGGCTTCTGGTTAGAAGACCAGTCAGAGCTGCCATGATCTAGTGTGTGGAGGTGTCACCATTCCCTCTCCCCATATTATTTATTTTATACCCCGTTATGCAGAGTCTCAGCATTAAAGTTTGCAGTCGAATGCACTGATGACGCATTGTCAGCGTTTGTCAACTACAAGACCTACAACCAACAGCCTTACAATGCTTTATAATGTGACATAAGTGCTCGAAATCAAATAAAAGCACAGTACCTCCTGCAAGACTGCTTGGCCTGCACAATGTCCTTATGTCTGATTCGGCAAAATACAACTGAGATCATCAACTAGATTCTGCTGTTGAGCAGATGGCCACGGGGCAGGAACATAATTACAAAAATGTGTAGACTGAAAATTGACCTTAAGAAGCCCAAACAGAGACAATATTTGACTAAAACCTTGCTAACATTTGTATATGATCACGTGTCTCTCTATTATGAGTAATAGGCAACAGATTTCCTGGTGTTTTTACAGTCTTTTATGACCAACAATGACAATTCTAAAAAGATTGCTTTGCTCAGAAAATTTGGGGTCCAAACAAAGCCACCCCCGGGCCAAATTAGTCCCGCGGCCCACCAGTTGGGGAACCCTGTTGTATAATGTGACATAGCATAAGTGGTTGAAAGAAAAGCAGAGTACACTTCTAAAATAAGGGTGCTTTTTGGCTCTATATAGAAACATTTCTTCTAGCAGAGTACAGGGACATCCCTCCCAACATACCTCAGCAGTGGGTTTACAATAGAACATCCTGCTTTAAACAGCCTTTTCAGTGGCTAATCATTGAGCATGTTCAATGCCGCTCTGAACACAATGTACAATTACCCTACGTAACAATGTGTAATATAAACACTGTGGAGGTCTCAAACAAGAATAACCTACAGTACATGAAGCTAACTAGATATGTTCCAACACCCACATTAATGTATGACTTTGAAGGAAAGGTATGCATTCAAAGTAGTATGCTAGTGTGGATATTGGATCATGTCTTCACCTCAAACATAACAATCCACATCGACATGTTCACTGGTTATATAGTCTATTCACTGGGTGGCAGGTAGCCTAGTGGTTAGAGTGTTGGGCCAGTAACTGAAAAGTTGCTGGTTCAAATACCTGACAAGGTGAAAAATCTGTTAATGTGCAAGGCACTTAACTCTAATTGGGTGCCATACTAGTATGTCTAAAACAACACATTTCACTGCATCTATCCAGTGTATGTCACAACATTATATATATTTTCTTCTCATAAAGACATAAATATATTCATGTGTTTATCATTGGTTATAGCAGCTAAGGCGCAGTGGTGTCTATCTGATGGGATGTTGTCGAGCTTCTTCTTATGATCATGACTGCAAACTTCTATTGCAAAATGATTATTTGCATTGTGGTCAAAGTGAGCCCATGCTTTGCTATGATTTTGTGTCAGAGCTCATGTCACTGCAGCTTAGGCTTCTCTTGGGAACCATCGTAAGGAGGAAAACAGACCACACTGTTTCTCTTCCTCTGTTCTTTTAATAACTTAATGCTAAATTATGATAATGACCAATTAGTGTAAGATCTGTTTGAAAAGACTGCCTTAAATTTCAGCATATTTTGGGGGGGATGGGGTTCTGGCCTGCCTGGAGACATCACTACATGGTATAAATTAATAGACCAATGAGTTTCAAACCTCTCAATAACCGCTAGTTCTCAGGTTACATATCCCTCCCATAGGTTCAACCATTTAGGCACCTCACTCAGACCACTCCCAGACAGTCCTAGCAAAAGTCTTGCTTGAGACTTATTGACCATTTTAATTGAAAACCATCACAATTAGGCACTTAATTGTTACCCAGAAATGATTTGATAGAGATAAAAATGGCTGCATTGGACCTTAAAAACCTCTTACAGCTACCCCCCCTACTTTTTTCAATTTCCGCCTGAAGACATACCGAAATCTAACAGCCTGTAGCTCAGGCCCAGAACCAAGGATATGCATATTCTTGGTTTCATTTGAAAGAAAACACTGAGGTTTGTGTAAATGTGAATTGAATGTAGGAGAATATAACACAATAGATCTGGTTTAGATAATACAATTTAAAAAACATATGTTTTTTTTAATTGTTGTATCATCATCTTTAAAATGAACAAGACAAAACAAACATTCAGATAGGATGATGGGGACAATTTCAGTGAAAAACATAAGAGGGCAACAGTACTTGTGCAAAGTTTCAGAATGATAACTTCCAAAATGAGTGTGCAACATGACATTTATCATGAAGTCACCCAGGTGTCCCACACAAGTAGCCCAAATGTACCCAAGTGGCCAAATTGGTGAAGTTATACATTTTGAATGGAATAACTATATACAAAATACCAAAATGGTATTCTAACACACACCCCCCAAAAATGGAGAAAAAACATGAAAAAATATATATGTACATTTACAAAATAACACTTTCAATATTTGGAAGACCCTCAGTCCTCTACACAATATTGTGCTGCTGATGCCAGGTGCCATAGCAGTCTCTTTCTGCTGTAAAGCAG
The DNA here is from genome assembly GCF_002021735.2 of Oncorhynchus kisutch. NCBI lineage: Eukaryota > Metazoa > Chordata > Actinopteri > Salmoniformes > Salmonidae > Oncorhynchus > Oncorhynchus kisutch. Next base: position 1,931,888 of record NC_034196.2, read on the forward strand.
AGGGTCACCAAGCATGTGGTACAGGTGATGGGGGACTTCATTTTTCAAAGAACACAGCGACGCCTCCATGCTGTGCCCTTTTGGCCCTGAGGCACATCCATGCCTGCAGAAATACATTTGGGCAGATGAACATCACTTGTGGCAGGAGCTGGATGAACCAGCTTCAGTGGGGGATGGACACCTTGGCCCTGGGGGCTCCCATTCGGAGTCAGTGTCACTGTGAAATAAAATGTTCAGTTAGAATAGTTTCACATATGAGCCCTGTATCAACAGGTATAATAAACAGATATATATAGAGTACAGGGAACATAAGATTGAATATATTATTATAGACCTGCTAGATCTACTGTCTTTATTATATTACAACAGACCAGCTGTATCTACTGTCTCCATTTCACTTTGGCCATTGTTGTGGGCCTGCCCTCCCCTCAACAGCCTCAAATAGGCTATTTCATGTGGGGGTGGGGTGGAGCGGCAGACACACGCATCTCGGCCATGCTCCCTCTAATCCACAATATGTATATATACACACACAAACAGACTATGGGTCATACATACATACAAACATACCCACAATGTATAGCCAACGTGTACTTTACACATTTCATTACATTTTTATATATTGCTACTAAAGAATGTTTAAAAATCACAACTAATATTTTATATTATTAATTTCAAACAACAGCATTAAGCATGAGAAGAACTTACCAGTCCAAAACGATGTCCTCTCCGTTCAAAAAATATTCCTCCATTTGGGAATCGCTAAATTAATCATCCTCCAACAATCTCTGTCTCATTTTCCTGATCAATTTCTTCTAAAATTGTGTGTACATCTGTATATCTAGACTTAGATTTAGCTTTCCCTGACTTAGTCGCCATACTGATTGATATATAAACAGCTGAAGATGCGCTTTACCAAAATAGTGCTGTGCGTAACATGCGTTGCTCCTTCCGGTATGAATCTTCAATGGCGAATGACCCTCTTTACGCCGGAGTTTACTACATGGGTTGGTCTTCCAACACATACACTTTACATATTGCCGTTTACCTCAGCTCATTGGCTATCTACCCAGCTAGATTTCAAGACGATCAGTGGTCATTGGGTTAAAATACAGTCAATCAACGAAACAGCGGTCATATCATTGGTGCACAATGATGTCATTACTTGTTGTCTTCAAATTGGTTTATTTCAGTCAATACGTCCCGCGAAATGACCCATCAGGTTTGGTTGTGTTACAAACAACTGGTTTGTTGTGTTACAAACAAACCAGTTGATTGCAATGAAACCAAACATGACTGGAAAAGTCAAGTTTAGTGTGTGTATTTACATCGAATGTCGTCGAAAATGGAATGAGACGGAATTCACGACAAGCGGTTCACAAAATGTTTCGTGTTAGGCTATAGAAATTTATTTTATCAAACAAAAGACCATTCATTGTGTAACAATCAGCATTGGGATTGCAAACAGAGGAAGATCGTCAAAGGTAAACGGTTTATTTTATTGCAATTTGTGATGTTACGCCTGTGCTGGTTGAAATAGTTGTTTTTTAATGGGGCTTTGTTCTCAGATAATCGCATCATATTCTTTCGCAGTAAATCCTTTTTTAAATCTGACAACGCAGTTGGATTAGCAAGATTCTAGGCTTTCGACCCATGTGAGACACTTGTATTTTCATGAATGTTTAATATGACTATTTATGTAGCGATCATCGTATGTTGTTGAATTTAATCCCGCTAACGGGTTCGGTGCGCAGAGAGGGTAAACAAATCAAATCAAATGTATTTATATAGCCCTTCGTACATCAGCTGATATCTCAAAGTGCTGTACAAACAAGTCTCATTGGCATCAAACTTTAAAAACAAACGTGATAACTTAGCAACAGGATTCAACTGTTTTAAAATGAGACTACAATAAATAGCATTATCCACTGTTTTATGCTTTAAGATGACTGTAGATCATGGAGCTGATGTTATTGAAACTGCTTACATGTCTGATATAACCGCACCCCTTGCATGAAGAAACAGCTTCAAGTTCTGTTTTATATGCATTCCACATATTTAATGTGAATTTCTGGAGATGTAGCTACTAGCCAAGATGAAGATGGAAATTCATGGGATGTTTGAGGAAGGGAGGTGTCTGTGAGCTCAATCTTTTGATTCTGGGGCATTTTTGGGGCATGGAGATGAATAAATGTTAGTGTAATGAGGTAGGTTAGCCTTGAATAACCTATTTCAGACTTAAATATGCCACTGACAGATGATGTGCACCATCCCCATTTCCTTCTACCTAAACCCTCACCACACCAAAGATGGGCCCAGGGTCATATTCACTAGGGCACATCATAGAAAAACATGTTGCTATATTTGTCTATTAAAAATGAAAATGTCTTATTTGACATGTTCAGGAAAGGTAGTCCCTCTCGGTTTCCCTACATTTTCTTCCGCTTGGTGCCTAATGAACGACCCAGAACACACCGGAACAGATGTTGGTGACCAGGGGAACGTGATTAGAGCTGTGTCTGTGACTGAATTAGAATAAGTTAATTGAATTGGTTAATCTTATCTAATTTACAATAATCACATCACTGCAGCTGGTGTGTTCCAGTGCATGCTAATTAATGCAAATGAGAGGTTGGGGATAGAGCAGTGGCTGACAGTGACAAGGCGGTATCGCTATGGACAACCAGACAAAGACAGAGGAGTTCCACTTAGAAAGATAGCCTGAGCAACAACCTACTACTTATTAACCTTTTGTAATACTTTATAGCCTGCAGGTATAATGCAGTATAATGCAGTTATAATAAAAAAAATGTACTGAAGAATATTCTTTTGTTATACAGAAAAATCTAATCATGGTGTGCACATGAAGGAATATGCTAGCCTTAGTTATCCAGTAACCTTATCTATTAAAGCAGGTAGTGTATATGTGTAGTACGGCCAGTTAATGGGTTATGTCTATCAGCTTTCATGGCACCTGCACAAAGCCCCGCTAGATCTATTTATATCTGTTCAAACGCACCTCAAGGATTTTAAAAACATGGGATCAGAGCTTGTTCTGTATGAGAATTATGAGAGAGTTTATGTCTCTCTTCCCTTCAGCACTGCTCAGTCCCCCAGTGAATGGAACTAATTCATATTAGATAGATAATAAATAAATTAAAATGTTCTGTCATCATGGGGCGAGGCTGCCCGGACCATGCACCACTTCAATAGGAAGTTAAGTTAGGACAGTTTGATTGATAGGTCTGACTGAGAGGCCCATACTCTGTTCCAATAGGCCAATACTGAGAGGCCCAGGCTCTGAATCTCACTGTTATTTACTCCCATCCCAAGGTTATAACTGGAGGGGGAAAAAACTGTATGCCTAAATTGTTTAACCTGTTACAAAGGCGAAGCCTATATGGTAAATCATGGCTGGCATTGTTTATAATCTGCCACAATAGAAATGTGCCAGCTATAGGAGGGGATAGTAGGACAAGGCTATCTTAATGTGAACATGATGGAAGTTCAAGGTAAATATTCATTATTTCATCAATTAAAAAATGGTGACTGTGTGACTAAGATGACTTACTAAAACTCGCCTAAAATTGTCCAGGGTTTTAGTTAACTGATATTACCTCAAACTAAAAAAGGATGAAATTATAAAAATGTAAATCTGACTGAGACTAAAATTGTTATTTTAGTCAAAAGACCAAATCTAAAATAGTTCCCGAAATTAACACTGTTATGGCCCCAGGCAGTCCCATATAAATTACAGAGATGTCTATTTTAATTGATAGGTTTTGATTATAGGTGTGCTGAGGTTGGGATTTATTGTCATAAATCTTTCCCAGGAGGCAGCGCTGCAGAGTGGTCACTAACTGGCACAGCCATAAAGTCATAAAATACGATTTTAAACCTAACCCTGAATTAAAGAGTGACTGCCCCTTAAAAACAACTAATCCCTTTGAAAATGGCCTATATGGCATCAATACGAGTCAGAAACATTTACTCTAGTGTCAAAATGTACTACAAAGTGTAAATAGGATAATTTTGGTCTAAAATGGAATTTGGAACTTTACTTGTCACAAGTAAATATCGGTTGCGTTTGGATTACAGTTATGTCAAAAAATCATGCCCCCTTTTGCCAAGCTCTACGTTCAAATTCCCTTTCCGCTTCCCTTCATTGAATTGGGCTCATTCTTTTCATTGCACAAAACCAACATGTTCAAAAGATCACGGCCAGTTGAGACTGAAAAGCCCTATACGGATCAACCATGCAATGCATGCTTCCAGCAAGATGCACAGCCAAAATCTATGGTTTGCATGCCCTGCCTATTCCGCATGACCGTATCATGCGGAATAGGTGGTTGGAGTTCGTTGGTCACCAGTGGTGGTGAGTATACCGGTAGCTAGACCAAATATGCATATGTTTATGTATATTTTGATAATTATTATCACTATCATCTAGATTAGAATGTATGTTTTAGCACGAGGTTCCAAATGCCTGCATCTCAAGAATCAAGTTAGAATTTTTGTCTGTTTTTACGAGTGTTGTTTTTATGAGTGTTTGTCTTTTTTGGTTTCGTCTCCTTTGCTCCTTCTGTGCTGTGTACATTGCGCATCTTCCCATTCCCACAGACACCAAGCGCCTCCCGTGCCACTCACAACAAAGACGAAATATAATCTTCTTCATCTCTGACAAGCAGTTTCAACTCGCTATTTCCATTTTAGGTTTAGTACAACATAATCGGTCATATGGACACCAAAAAACATTGAGACATTATTTGACTGTAATAGAGGAGAACGTAACCTTTGCAATGATTCCCTTTTTATGTCTCAACTCCCAAAAGTTTGAACCGAGCAGACCCTACTAAAACGGGAGTATGAATTCATTTTCAGTTTCTATCGTGCGCAGCATTGCAGTACCACTAGCAGAATTTTAGCCAAACTGTCTAGTCTGTGTTTTATAAATGTGCAATGAGCATTAAAAAAGTTGCATTTACATAAGGAATTGGCAACTCGTTCTCATTCTGAGAAGTAAGCATCCGGCCGTGAACCCATCTGGCCGTGATTGGGAGTCCCATAGGGCGGCGCACAACTGGCCCAGCGTAGTCGGGGTTTGTCCGGGGTAGGCCGTCATTGTAAATAAGAATATGTCCTTAATTAACTGACTTGCCTAGTTAAATAAGGAAAATATAATAATCATCTTATCCAGGTAGGCCACTTGATTTCAACATCTCATCAAAGTGAACAGGCTATTGTAGCGACAGTAAAACACCTTGGTGTAACAGCTAAAGTGTTAGCTTGAGAGCCACTGGACCCGGGTTCGAGTCCCGGTTGGGGCTACACCTCCCGAATTCGCTACATACACTATGTTGTTCAAACAGTTGGAGACAGACAGAATGGTGTATTCATAGCAGTTCAACTGTTCTGTTCTGCAAGCAAATAGATCCAAGTTGACTAGGCTTAAAATATAAAAGACTAGCTGGCTACTCACTAGCAGTTATGCTTGAGAGATTGCTTATGAAACCTTTGTTAATTTTCTATATTGCCTGCGACCAGAAGTTGGTCATTCAGTGAATGTGCATGGTTATTTAGACTTGAAAGACAGATCATTAAAGCAGGTTAAACTATTTTGATTATTAGTGGGTCTTATGCTTGAAGGCTTATATTTAGCCTAGGTATAATTTTACAAGCTCTGAATTAATTAGATTATTCCCGACTGTTTGAAATGCAGTGTATTGACTTTTAATTGTGCAACAACGCTTATTTAGAGAATAAAAAAAAAATCAAGATACAATATATATTGTGAATCGCCCATAAAAAATAAATAAAAATGGAGATATGATTTCTAGTCCACATCGCCCAGCCCTACTATCATTGCTAGCATAGCTGACATTAGCTAGCTACCTAGCTATATACTTAAATAGCTAGCTACCTAGCTATATACTTAAATAGCTAGCTACCTAGCTATATACTTAAATAGCTAGCTACCTAGCTAGCTGGCTAATGATAGCGTACATCAATACAACTCGGATTTGGCATGGAAATACGATAACATTGAAAAAGGAGACAAATAATTAGTAGGAAAACCTTTGATCATGATGTCGCCAGATTGAATGTAGATGCAGTATAACTTTAGCCAGCTAACTTAAGTCTGAGGGGACAACCGTATTTTAGCTAGCTAAGATTAGCATTGTTAGCTTTTATGATTATCTTTGATAGTAACAGTAATGGCAACAATGCCATCTCTCTAAAGTAAATTTGACATCTAATATGGCAGTTGTTTCCTACTAATTATTTTCCTACTTTAGCAGTGTCATCATATTTGTATGCCACTAAATTAGTGTAATTTAGACAAAACAGTCACATTAGCCTCCGAGGTGCAACCCATGTCTAGGGCATAAATATATATTGGATGCAGCTATAGTGGTACTAGCTAACTCGTGTCTGACTACAATAGTGTTCTAACTAGCAGCAACAAACTCAAACCAACCCAGTACTAAAGCAAAACATATCACAGTTGGTTGCGTAGTGTAACGGCACCAAAGGCCTGAAACCAATCCAATCTGGAGACAGTCAGGCTACGTCTGTAAAGCATATAATTAGCTTCCAAACAAGATTACGTTATTTCTCGAGCTATGTTTATAATTAAAGGATAATGACAACCGTTTACCCTGTTTTTCTGTTAGACAAAGTACACCGTTGGGTGCCTGATTGATCCCCTGGCCATGAATGGAGGCCGGGACCTACCAGAAGGAGCAAAGATTAGTATCCTAACATGTCCAGTAATGTGATTTCAATGGTTCAGCGACCTCCAAAAATCTTTTCATTCACTGTTATCTTGCTATTTTCACAGCTTGTCAGGCAAGATCTCAGACGAAAAGTGTGCCATGTAACACCTCCGTTGGTGCCAGAGTCTCCCACAACTCTTATGAAAAGGACCATCATGAGGCCTCTGATAGTGACCTGAGTTAATTCCCTGATGACACAGACTATTTCATCAACAGCGACAGGTAATGTGTGTTATCTGAAATGTATATTGAAAAATACCTGACTTGATTAAATAGTAGGATAATTCCCCAGCTAAGCAGATGCAAGTAGTAGAGTAATTTTGGTTGTGAAGTGCATTAGAACAAAATGCAATTTACCACTTGGCTGTCTATTATATCAACATGTCAGAGGCCCTCTCATTCAACACCACCTCATATGATTGCCTGCTGCAGTTGTTTAAGAGATTTCTAGTTTGCAGCTGAACATGCAGCATAGAGAATACCAGCAAGGGGGCCCTGATCAGCATCGTGCAGACAAGTCTTCGCTGTGAGCATTCCTATGAATGGAACAGTCAGCCACATGTTGGCAAGTATCCGGACATTAACCTTCACCTGTACAAATACAGAAGGTAACCCACTTCATTAATTTGATACATTTGAAAACGTATTTTATGTAAACAGATATTATTTTCTGCTTCTTAGATGAAAATAATGTCCAGGGCATAACCTAGCCTGGTGGAACAAGCGCAATTGCTTGTTCACCATTGTGTTTCACTTCCCATTTTATGATATTTATTTAATTTACCTTTATTTAACTAGGCAAGTCAGTTAAGAACAAATTCTTATTTTCTATGACTGCCTAGGAACAGTGGGTTAACTGCCTTGTTCAGGGGCAGAACAACAGATTTTTACCTTGTCAGCTCGGGGATTCGATCTTGCAATCTTTCGGTTACTAGTCCAAAGCTCTAACCACTAGGCTACCTGTCGCCGATATCTGAAGTGAAACAGAAAGGTGAACACAACGATCAGGTTGGTTCCACCAGGCTAATCATAACCACCATTGATAATTGTGTGTGTGTGTGTGTGTGTGTGTGTGTGTGTGTGTGTGTGTGTGTGTGTGTGTGTGTGTGTGTGTGTGTGTGTGTGTGTGTGTGTGTGTGTGAGAGAGAGAGACCGACCAGTATCTATGATGAGGGGCCAAGAGCTGATCTATGCTGCTATTGGGGCTCTGGCAAAATGCTCACCAAAGTATTCATACCCCTTGACTTATTCCACATTTGTTGTTACAGCCTGAATTCATCATGGATTAAAGATATGTTTTTCTCACCTGTCTACACACAATACCCCATAATGACAAAGTGAAAACATGTTTAGAATTTTTTGGGAAATGTATTGGAAATAAAATACAGAAATATATCATTTACATAAGTATTCACATCCCTGAGTCAATACTTTGTAGAAGCACCTTTGGCAGCAATTACACCTGTGAGTCTTTATGGGTAAGTCTCTAAGAGCTTTCCACACCTGGATTGTGCAACATTTGCCTATTACTATTTTACAATTTTTTCAAGCTCTGTCAAATTGGAGTAGTACACAGTGTTGTATGAGATCTTCAGTTTCTTGGTCATTTCTCACATGGGATAGCCTTCATTTCTCAGAACATGAATAGACAGACGAGTTTCAGAAAAAAGTTATTTGTTTCTGGCCATTTTGAGCCTGTAATCGAACCCATAAATGCTGAAAAGTACAGTCAATAACACAATAGAAAAATCTATGTACAGTGTGTGCAAATGTAGAAGAGTAGGGAGGTAAGGCAATAATAAAAATGTTGCATTAACACTGGAGTGATAAATGTGAAGATGATGATGTGCAAGTAGAGATACTGGGGTGCAAAAGAGCAAGAAGATAAATAGGAATATGGGGAGAAGGTAGTTGGGTGTGCTATTTACAGATTGGCTGTGTAAGTCATTGATAAGATGCTCTGACAGCTGATGCTTAAAATTAGAGAGGGAGATAAGACTCCAGCTTCAGTGATTTTTGCAATTCGTTTCAGTCATTGGCAGCAGAGAACTGGAAGGAAAGGCGGCCAAAGGAGGTGTTGGCTTTGGGGATATACCTGCTGGAGCGCGTGCTATGGTGAACAGTGACCTGAGATAAGGTGGGGCTTTACCTAGCAAAGATTTATAGATGACCTGGAGCCAGTGGGTTTGGCGATGAATATGTAGCGAGGGCCAGCCAGCGAGAGCATACAGGTCGCAGTGGTGGGTAGTGTATGGGGCTTTGGTGACAAAACGGATGGCACTGTGATAGACTGCATCCAGTTTGTTGAGTAGAGTGTTGGAGGCTATTTTGTAAATTACATCATTAATGTCAAGGATCGGTAGGATAGTCAGTACTACGAGGGTATGTTTGGCAGCATGAGTGAAGGAGTGAAAATATATACAGTGGGGAGAACAAGTATTTGATAACCTGCAAAATCGGCAGTGTTTCCTACTTACAAAGCATGTAGAGGTCTGTAATTCTTATCATAGGTACACTTCAACTGTGAGAGACGGAATCTAAAACCAAAATCCAGAAAATCACATTGTATGATTTTTAAGTAATTCATTTGCATTTTATTGCATGACATAAGTATTTGACACATCAGAAAAGCAGAACTTAATATTTGGTACAGAAACCTTTGTTTGCAATTACAGAGATCATACGTTTCCTGTAGACGGGCTTGATACTGATGTCTGAGTGGAGAGAGACCTGGTGCTCGGCATAAACATTTTACTAGACACAACTTTTACTTGTATTGTCTTGATAAAGTATTGCATTGAAAGGCATCAGTCAATATGGGGAGGGAACTCGTGTTGTATACGGGACATCATACAGGAAGGTATGACCACTCTGACATGTTTGCCAAGGTAGCCCCATTACCACCAGACAAAATGCCGATAGGCACAGTGTCTGTATCGTCTGGGAATGAAAGGTGCACGTTGTTATATTAGCAGAACACTAC